>NC_134782.1:812500-832500 GCF_046742065.1 Oratosquilla oratoria
TTTGAGGTCTACTGAACTAATTTTAGTGGTGACACAAAGCCTATAGATTTTAGGTTTCTCAGTTTTTGCACATCACTCTTGAAGTAACTGAAAAAGGTGCGTTTTTTAACTTGGTATCCCCAGGAGGCATATTCCACAGTGTTTTGCAATGAACTGATTTTTTTTTTGTATTATTTATTCATGCTTTTCTTCAATGCATTTTTGTTGTATTTGGAAATTTATCTCTGTTACCTTCAACAACCTGTAGAAGATACTGAAGCTGATCTTCATTTTGGTAAGATGATTATTGTAGCTCTCAGTCAAGGCTATAGCTCTCTCTGCATTGTCATTGGTGACATTCATACTATTAGTATATTCTTTTGCTGCTTTATAATCACTTTGTTCATTCCATTCTGACGGGTCTAATTCTAAAATAGAGGAATCTAACGACAACTTTATAAAGAAAAGTCTACTGGATTCAGTCACGAAGTCAGCTAAAATTTTGTCTGAGATGCTCACTTTTTCTCCCCGTGTGTAGCGTTTCTCTGGATGCTGTGAGCCTGACTTCTGCAAAGCCGAGGCCGTCTTTCTCTTTAAGTCTAGAGAGATACCTTTATCACTGAAAGCAAGGGACACCAATTCTTCACTGAGATACCAAAGGTGACGACCAAAGCAAGTTCCTTATCTTCACATACTTGGAGACTTTGCAAGTACTCTAAATCCTTGCATGGAGCAGTAGATGCAGTTGTAGAAGTAAACCAGTTAGAAACGTATTACTACACGGCAAATTCTGCAGACTGGTCGACTGATGACTGCTCCTTCTTGGTCATTTTAAGTTGTAGCTTGAAGAGCACAATTTTAATTGAATAGATCACCTTTGCCAACCAACGTGCTCGATGCACTGCTCCGGGCTGCTTGAAGCTGATGCCTGCTGTGTCACCTACATATGCCACTGATATTTGTAAAAGTTCCTTGTAATCTACACAAGGATGATGACATTTCAACGGTTTGTAGAAAAAAAAATCAACTTCTTTCCAAGGAAGACTTGCACTGTGTGCTTCATATCATGAAATATTGATATTCTTCCATGAATTTCGGAAACACTTGAATAATTGAATTTCTGGGCCAGATGAAGCACCAAAACACTTCTGAAATACATCAGACTTCTGTTTAGTCTTGTGTCTATTGCCACACATTCACCTGTCTTAGGATCAGTGTTACTAGCAGTGGTTTCAAAACACATGGCCTTAACATTGTCTTTAATATTCCAATCTTCAAGACATTCCACAACTGCTGCTGCTGTTTGATCACCTGTACCTGACATTAGTTTTGGTATTCCCAAAAGTTTAGAGTTGCCCCTACCAGACACTAACACAGGCAATCTATCTACATTTTCAGTGCAAATCAGGCATTGATTTGCCATCCCAATGGACTGTAAGAGGCGCATCTGTAGTGAACGATTGCCTCATACTATCAGCTATTTCTTTTCTTACTTTATTCCTTTCTCTTTGTAGTGTACTTCTACTTATGATTATCTCATCAATATCTTTTCCAAGGGTTGAGGCTGTTACTGATATTACTCTCATTGCATTACGATCACTCATCTTCGTTCTGTCTAATGCAGCCACTAAGTCAGGTGAAGTAATTTTCTCCCTTTTATATTTCTTTGTTTTTGGAGGATTAGACGGACCAGGCTTGACTTCATTACTGCTGTTTTCTGCGCTGTTTGACTCGCTTGAGCTGCCTGTAAGCTGAACAACTGACAAAATCTCTTTTCTATGCAATTCTCCTTCTTTTACGCTTTTTGTGTTCTTTCTTTGTTGTTGTCTTGTCAATACTGCTTATATAACCTCGTCTATCTTTCTTTCACTGAACCTGTAGAAATTTACTATCTTCATTGCTATTTGAGTTCCATCTCTCCTTGATCTTATTTTTTGTTTCTCTCTGGTTGGTATTTTCGATTTATCTCATATTTCATATATATCTGAATATACAACGTTACAGGCTTCTTTAACATTCTTCTTGCACTGTGTTAAGGAGAAAAGCCGTCTTAAAATATCACCATTTGACGGTAGTTTTGTCGTCTTAATTTCATCAATTGTTTCTCCAATAAGTCATACTTCTGTTTTACTTCTCGTGTTAATTGAACTTGACATGATGATATTCCTAAAGGACTTAAAGCACCGACAACTGACTCACACTGAGACAATAATGCTCACTCTTTAGTGGTTCACACAAGACTGAGTACGGCCATTTTGAACAGCGTTAAGTGTTACAGCAGCCAGCTAGGGCCGTTCCTGAGAAGGGCGGTAGCTAGGGCTGCTCCTGAAAAGTATTGCTACTTTAGCTTTAGAAACATGATGTTTCTATATGTCTATCATAAATTTCAAGATATGCATTTGATATAGTGATGAAAAATGCCAATATTAATCTATTTTAGCTAATATTCACTCTAAAAAAGAATTTAATGTTATATTTCTTACATGCTAATATATGTGTAAAAATAAATGATATTTGTGGCACTACTAAATCCTATTATATTTACTATAATTTTGCACAGATGATATTTTCAACAAACCTCATAATATCTGGGGTGAGACAAAATTCTTTTAAACATTTTGTTTTTGGGCTAGCCTAATATATATATATATATATATATATATATATATACATATATATATACATGTAAATACATATATTCATATATATACATAGATTATATATATATATATATATATATATATATATATATATATACACAAGGTATGTTTTATAAGTGATGAGAAAATGTCAGGAGAGACACTATTTATTTTCATAAGCTTACAAAACTTTGTCTCATTCAAAATAATTGCTTCTCGTATCTACACACTTCTGCATGCGTCTTTCGCAATCCTGGAAGGCCTCCTCAAAGTCCTTTTTCAGTAGTCCCTTCAGGCAACTTTCCGATGCCTCTTTCAGCTCCTCTGTTGACTGGAATCTGATTCCCCTGAGGCTGTCTTTCATGCGTGGGAACAGGAAGAAGTCGCAAGGGGCTAGGTCAGGGCTGTAGGGTGGGTGTTGTACCACTTTCATTCCCCTGTCGGCCATCCAGGTGGTCACCAGCGTTGACTTGTGCAACATTCCACACGAAACTGCCTCTGATCGTCGGAGAGGATCTTTGGCACGAACTTGGTACAGACTTTGTGGAGCTTCAGATCTTTGGTCAGAACTGTCTCTACTGTGCCAATACTAATACCAACAGCTTCAGATATCATCCTCACAGGTATTCGACGGTCTTGCATCACTAACCTTTGCACTTCCTCAATGTTTTCCTCCTTGCGGACACTTTTCGGTGCTCCAGATCTGGGTTCATCCTCAACCTGTTCATTTCCTTCAGAAAGTCTGTTAAATTACCGATAGAAACTTGCTTGGCTCATCTGTTATTTCCCATAGGCCTCCTTTAACATTCCATAAGCTTCTTATTTAGTTTTCTTAAGTTTAACACAAAATTTGATGGCGTAACGTTGCTCCATGTTTCCTTGCATATTGACAAGTGTTCAAAGATCGGCAAACCTAATCAGACTGGTTCCACCACGTTCACCGCTGCACTCAGACCTACAAATATAGAAAGTTGCCAGTTAGTAATTTTATAGAATATACGTATGTGTACTTCACCATGAAGTAGTATTTTGATCAAATCATACTTAATGTCTCGCCTGACTTTTTCTCATTACATATTTAACAAACCTTGTATATACAGGTATATATATATGCGATGGAGCTAATTTCCATTTGTCACATTGACACACAATTTGTCGGATGGCTCGCCATAATAAAGACTCGCTGAAATTAGAATAGAGACTGAGCTAACAAATGTTCCCCCATTGGATGTGATATTGCAAGGCAACCCGTTTGTTTAGAATTAGGAAAGCCATCACTATACATCTAAGTCCGTATGTACTGTCTATATGTTTTCTGCGTTGAGAAGAAAATATTATTTAGGTTTGAACTAAAGAAAAAATGTGGGATTATGTGCTTGACTCATTGTTACGTATCTTATCTACACACTCTAGGCAAATTCACACACACGCACGCGCTCTCGCGAATACGCGGTCACAACCATTTATGAAGGCATACAGAAATAATTTCTTTTTTCTTCCAGGGAGATTCCGGCGGCCCCCTCAGTTTCGTGACCCGGAACCGGACTGAGATCCGTGGAATCGTGTCCTTCAGGTCGTCAGAGGGTTGCGAGAACGGCTACCCGGACGCCTTTACCCGCGTCACGGAGTATCTGGACTGGATCGAGAATGTGACGGCCATTGCCATTGAACCTTGAGAGATGAACACCGAAAACCAGGCTCAGACTTCATCTGGAGTTACCATGTCTGCGTGTTAAGACTGACATTAAAATTGAACCACTATGTAAAATTTCATTCACACAAAAAAAAAAAAAAAAAGAGGATCCTCCTCCAATGAACTCTAAATCTCAGGACATTCACTATCTTGGTAAACTCATTAGTGAGCTATAAACAGTCTGGATCAATGCCTGCTTGCCATATTCTTTCATATAAGTTGAAAACCGCATAATCATTACAGGATGGAATAACAATCATACGAATGCTGTGCATGAAAAAAATATTAAGAGAACTTTACGACTAAAAGTCGTGGTCGTGTAATAGTACCACACCGACGATCCTATAAGTTCACTCCAGAATCCATGGCAGGCTCGCTTCGATCTGGAGATTCATCTTTCGTCACACATGATGTCATGCAATCAGTGGCTTTCAGGCGTGCGCCCTATTTAAGAAATAGTGGTAGTGGACTACTTCTCTTAAAATGCGCAGTCTACGCTGTATTAGGATGGACTTCAAATTAAAGACTACACGATGTAAGTCTATCTTCTTTTAGGGATGACGTCATCAGGAAATGTAGCAGCAATTAAATTTCATACAGTGAGATGGTTGCGTCCCTTGATAATTCATATATGAGACCTCTGGAAATACTTCCATTCTGTTTGGCGTGTGAAATGACCTTGTTTAATGGGCTGGTGCACTCATGACTTGTCCGAATTCAGGTTGGTTGTTTGATGGTGTGGATTAAGCATTCTCTTCATGATTAACTTAAAGTTTTGTCCCAAACTAAGTATGAATTAGGTGCCTCGTCATTGAATGTTAAAAAAAAAAAAAAAAGGCGACCAACACCGATTCCAGGGGAATTCCACTGTCCACGTCTCTCCATTCGGAGGTATTCCATTTACTATCACTCTTTGTTCTTTATTTCTAATTGGTTTGCGACCCAGTGCCTGTGAAGTGTGTGAATGGTCGTGCGGGTGTGGGTATAATCACGTGTCTGTCAAGTAAATGCCATACAGTTGCCATTGTATAAGTTTATCCTGGACAGTGTAACATCAGGTGTAAGTGTGTGTGTGTGTGTGTGTGTGTGTGTGTGTGTGTGTGTGTGTGTGTGTGTGTGTGTGTGTGTGTGTGTGTGTGTGTGTGTGTGTGTGTGTGTGTGTGTGTGTGTGTGTGTGTGTGTTCGGGGCCTCATGACGTATTTGAAATTACCAATGTGTTTCGAAGTTTCAAAGCGTCACAGCCAACCTGACGTCGTGGCCAGCCAAGTGTAAAGGAGTTAATCGGAATAAAGCAGGCGAAACCGTCAAATGTCTCTCTAAACCCCGGCTATTACATGCTATATAGGCTTTCTACAGCAATAAAGCGATAACACAGGCAGAATCTGCGACCAGCGTAGATAACCTCATCATGGATCTCCGTTTGATGTTCGACGGCGCAACGCAAACAGTGGCGGTGTGGCTTGAGAAACTAGACCTGGCATGCTGGCTACGGCGAGGTGCCGTAGATCTACAAAACGTCGCTCCACCTCGTCTCACCAGAGGCGGATCCTCTGTCTACGAGCAGCTCGGCAGCACGGACAAAGGAAGCTACGACAAGATAAAGACATACTTCACTTCGGCGTTTACGGTAGACAAGTTTACTACTACGAAAAGTCTGATGGCCGCAGGCGAGTCACATCAAGTGCATCTGGTTGACCTGCGACGCCTGGATGTGATTTTCGGAGGGATACTGAACACCGGTCTGAGTTGTGCTTGCCTCACGTCCTGAGAACTGGTTCGCGCCTTGAAGACATGGATATTCACCGAACTGTGGCCCGCACACGAGCCGTCTTGGCGGGAGAAAATGCGCTTCTATGGATGTGGGGAGGCAGGCCACATGGCCTCGTCGTAGTCGGGAAACCACTTGAAGGAGAGGCGGTACCAGTGCCAACCTCGTCTTCGACTTATCAATGAATGATGCGGTGCCGGGAACGTGGAATGAACCGTTACGCCTGTACCAAGTGTATTGTGCACTGGGCGAAAAAGAGTGTCCACGTGACGATAATGAGTGGTGAACGCTATGAGTGTATGGGGACAGGCGAGATACAGATTCAGTTGATTTAGGGTGCGTCTGTGACCGTGAGTGCACTTTTGGTGCCTTTTAAACTCCGTAACTACGACCTCATTTAAAGCATGAAGTGAGAGCCCTACATTTGTGTGACGGTGCTTTCGTCAAAAGATGTGCGGTTCGGTATCGAGGACTGTAGGGCTTTAGAGTGACTTATGACTCGAATGCAAACACGAGGATAGTGTCATGGAAACGGCGCGGGGATATAGTGCCTCCGCAGCTTCAAAACACTGTCCCAAAGTATTCAATTCCTCGGGAAACTCGACAGGAGTTCTAAAATGAGCTATGTCATTGGATTGGGGACGGCTGGCTGGCTCATCATAATGAGAGTATTCACGGTTGTGCAGCAAAACAAGAAAAAAATGTAATCAGCATTGAATTTTTGAGACCTCAACACTCATGTTGATGTGCACAGTCCTAAAGTGATATTTGTGCAGAGAAACTCTGAGTGTGGCCTAGGCGCGGTCAGAGGGTCGCTTTCATGGCTAGGCGTATTTACAGATCCATGTTCAACTCTTGCTGCGGTCATGGCAGACGGTGGAGTTCAAAGGGTAACGGTACCACCACACGAGACTAGGCTTCGGATATTGTGCCGTTTGTCCTGGGAAAGGTTCTGAGCGGAATGGTGAAACTAGCTAATTCATTTGTCGAAATTTCACACACTTGTTGGGTGGCTCGTCTAATTCAGATACAGTGAAATTAAGACTATACATACTGTACCATACGAATTGGCGTTGGGGAATAGTAAGGATGAATTCCAGACCATTCCTTTTGAACGCCCTGCATGATACAACGGAAACTTCTTTGCCTTGAGATAAACAGTCGCATAACTAATGGTTCAATTCCCAGTGGCGGAGATAGTTGATATACCGCATACCCCGCTGTATAAGATCAGTTTCTAGCCCTAAAAACTTATTCCCAAAGTGAGGGAGTGGTCTTGTGTACGGGGTCTAAAAAATTAACTTTCAAAATTGAAATTTTAAAAAGGGAAGTCGTCCTCATATTCATCACATTCGGTGCTGAAGTTTCAAATAGACCAATACGTCGTCTTTCACTGATGCCATATACTGTAATTCTAAAATACATATCATCTTCAGATGCATACTGATTTCGGTCATTTGTACTGAAAAAAAAAGTTCAGGTAAAAGTCTGGTGCAATGCCTCATTGGTTTTCTGCTCACATAAAGACTAATGGCTGCTGAAGACGTCTTGAGAGTTACTTCCCATCGAAAATGAATTAGAGCATATGTATATATATATATATATATATATATATATATATATATAACATATATATATATATATATATATATATATATATATATATAATTATACACATATACCAAAGGCTTTTTCCCCCTACACAGGGGTAGCCAAAAAGCAAACGGCATAGAAACCACTCCTACCCATTCCATTTCCTATATATTCCACTCCCCTCCACCCTCCTCCCTCCCTCTTATCTTGGCACCTCCTGGATGACGGGTCATCCCTGCATCCTGTCCACTACCCTGGGTCAGAAGCAGTGTCGCAAGACGCAGCACTTCCACAGCAAGGCCGCTTCATAAATTCGGCGACCCCCCCCCCTCTTAGCAGCATGAGTTTCCACCACAGGTGTCAGCTGAGACTTGGAAATCCAGCATTTGTTTATGTGTGGAACAAGAACCCATATTTTACCTTGAAAACCAGAGGTGGTCTTATACTCGTACACGGGGTGGTCATATACACCGGGATATACAGTATATATATATATATACATATATATATATATATATATATATGTATGTATAATGTGTGTGTGTATAAAAGTAAGTGAGTGATATACATAAATCAGTAAATAAATGAATGAATGAATGAATAGATGAAAAGTAAATAGATATATAAACAAATAAGTAAATAAGAGCATAAATAGATAAGTAAATGTCTAGATAAGTATACAGATGAAAATTAGATAGATATATAAATAAGGAAATGAATAAATAAATAAACAAACGAACAAGTAAATAGAAAAATAGATAAGCATATGATTGAATAGATAAATAAGTAAATGAATAAATGAAAAAATCAATGAATTAAAAAGTCAATGAATGTAAAAGTCAGTGAATGAACAAGTCAGTGAATGAACAAGTCAGTGAATGAACAAGTCAGTGAATGAACAAGTCAGTGAATGAACAAATATATATGTGAATAAATATATCAATTAATAGATAAGTCAATATTCAAATACGACAAATAAACAAATAAACAAAATGAATAAGTAAATAGAATAAAGTTGTGTACGTTTGACCCTGAGGGTTGGTCTTCACCGTTCGAGGCTACCGACGCTATTGACAGAGTCCGTTGTACAGTTATTTGGAGCCTTCGACTCATGGAGGAGGATGAGTGGGGCTTTTGTCTGTATTGGCACATAAATATTTTATTTTCCAAGATACTGAAGAATGTGAATTTCAGATTATAGGAACCCTCGGTAAAGTAATTTCTCAAACCAAGCATCGTTTTGAAATCAGAAATAGTTTGCAATGGTGACGGAACACCGAAGCTTACATTAGAACAGATTTTAAGCGAGAATGCTGGAACGTTTTATTAACATCTATGAATACTTGTTTTAATATTTCAGGTAAAAGGAATATGCTCTATGCATAAGGAATAATTAACGAATATTTTTCGACAGAAACTCTAAATTTTAGTTTTCGAATGCCACATGACGTGGTCAATATTATCTATTTCATATAGAGTGGCGTCTGGGCGTTTCATGTCCACTAGTATTGCGAGCGTCGATGTGCTTGCCAGAACTTAGTTTGTGATTTGGTAATACCATGTGACTCTTCAACTTATGAAGAAAGTACAAGAAAATAATTGTGTAGAGCTAAGTGTCCTTCACAACTCTCAGTCCTATACAGACTATTGTTTAAAGCGACTTGAGTCAGCGGTTCTTCTTTTTCTTTTTCTTTTCTTTGTTTGTGTGTGGTGGGGAGGGCAAAACAAATAAAATTATTTTGTTTGCTTTATTGTAAAGCAGCAATATTGCATCACTTTTTCTTCTCCTTTTTCTTTTCATAACTTTTGGCGTTCTGAATGACCTTAGTCAATAGCAATGCCAGTTTTGGTCTCGATCCAGTCGAGGTATGCTGTGACGCGGGTGAAGACGGCGGGGAGGCCTTGTTCGCATTTGTTCGACCCGAAGGAAACGATACCTCGAGTCTCGACCCTGCTGTGCGCCTTGTAGTTGAGGGGTCCGCCGGAATCACCCTGCCGACAGACAAAAGGAGTAAGCAAATGTACAAAGTACGATATCATCTATGTGCTGGCTAGTCTAGAGCAATTTTCCTTACTTGTAGTAGATGAAAGCTCCTGAGACTTTTCTTTTATTGTCATGTTTACTACTAATAGTGTTCTCTTGTTTTCTCAATTCTTATGGAATAAAGAGAAAGTCGTTTAACCTACTCGATAATTCCAGTCAAAGCTCACCTGGCAAGTTGACCTTCCACCGGCTCCTGAAGTGCAAATAACGTTTTTGGTGATGACGCCTCCAAAGGTCATAGCACATTCATCATTAGTGATGACGGGGAGGTCTACGTTTCTGAGAATGTTGGTGGTGCCCATAGCATCTGCAACAGACAAGAGAGAGGTTCAGTAATAAGTAGAGCGGTACAGAGGTATACACTTGGTTCGAGATCACACAAGAAAGTCACAAAGGATGAGTTACTCACCGTCCGACATCTTTCCCCATCCTGATGCGGTTACAGTTGACCCAGCCATGGTGTCACTCATGTCGCTTCTGTGGGGCAGACACACGGGTTGGATGTATTCTGGAAAGAAAAAAAAATCAAGAGTATGTTTAATCTTTTTGAGTTTGAACTTTCATTCATCTTCCCATGAGAAAAAGACAGTGTGGCCATTTCAAACGGAGGGTAGCTAATTTCTAGCTGATTCTTACCGTTAAAAGTAACTTTTTGGGGAAGTTTGACTAAAGCAATGTCGTTCATGAGAAGGAAAGAGATCCAGTTCTCGTGTTCGAAGAAATTGTAGGAAGTCATGGTCACTTGGCTGGGTTCAAACGCCTGCAGATTGTGGGCACCAAGCGTGATCTCGATGGAGGAACCCCTGTGAAGAGGACATAAAGGGCCGCCTAAGTTGTTGCTCGAAGGGAGAAAGAATTAACAAGAACTACATATCGGGCGAAATGGATCTTCTTACCCGTCGGTGCAGTGAGCCGCGGTCAAAATCCACTCGTCGGAGATGAGAGCGCCTCCACAGAAGAAGCTCCTGTCGATGAAGAGGGCGACCTGCCACGGGTAGGAATGGGGTACGGCTTCGGTTCCGCCAACAATGCGGGCTATGGCCTCAGCGCTCATGGTGCCGCAGCTTGCTGTAAATCAAATTAAAGTGGTCATGTCTGTAGAATGACTGAGGCCACCGTGAAGGTGCACCAATGGAATTTTAGAGATTGACAAGTGATTACTAACTGCAACAGGTAGGGGTGACAAGAATATGCAAGTTGGTGTATTAAACATCTATCAGTGATAATTTGAGCTTACATAATATGCTGTGGTAAGGAAAGTATTTTTTTTTATAGGTTTGACCTTCTGTCTCACTCGAGACTAGGCTATTACTTGTTACATTTCATCCTCTGACCTGGTGGACCTTGTAGGTCACCTTTCCTCTGGGCGGGTAAATACAATGGCAATATATTGTCAATTAATGAATGAGCTACTATACTACCCAGCTATTGCTAAGTGTTTACACTTATTTTGCAAGGCGTTAAAACCGTGTTTCACCTTGTTATTTTAGGAGACTTATTGTTCTATTGCCTTCCCATCGGGGACTACAGCCCTACCTGGCCTCCAAGTTCCGGGGACGCGGGTAGTCTCGTCTTTCTTCAGAAGCTTGTCGACGAGGCCGAGGGGCAGGTTGCGGATGTTGGGGGACACGGTCGGGTGGCGGGGTTTCCAGGTCCATGGCTTGCCAGCGGCAGGGTTGCCGCTCTGCAAGACAAGAGTTGGGTTCTGTAGACAAGCTCAGGAATACCAAAGGGAAGCGACACCTTCAGCCACTCATTTATTTTTCCTTGAAGGGGAAACATTTCTTTCAAAGTTATTGGTTCACAGGAACATGACGCATCGTTTTGTTTTGGTTTAGCCTCTGCACTTGGATATAATTGGTCATGGGGAAAGGAGTATTGCAGGGTTGCCAGTCTGGTTGAAAAGTAGAAGCAAAAATAATATGTAAGAAATAACAATGTTGTCTGGGTCATAGGACCTTAACCCTTTGTTTCGTTTTGTTATTATAAGTCTTTAGTTTATTAATATAGCGTTGCCCAACAGGAAATAATTCTATGAGCTCGTTCAGAAATGCTATTTTGTTCATCTTGACTGAGTGATCGAGGAAGAATTAATAACCGAGGGGGTGAATTGATTCTCATTATATTCCCATCCTCTGTTCTTATTGGAAATTTTGCGGAACATTGACTGATATGCCAGGACATAGTTTTACACATTACTCAGAGATCCGGGCAACATCTTCCAAATTTCAATAGCCTTAGTAAATACTGGTATTATATAAACTCAGATACATAAGATTGCTTTTCAATCTCTCATTTTTCGTGATCTTTCTTGTAGTTTACCACTAAATCAGAGGGATACGGATAGTAAGTGTAGTCAATAAACGATTTTTATTTCTGTAATAACTGATGATATGAAACGAACGAACCAGCAAACGATTGATTTGTTTTTCCTTCTCGTTTTCTTGGGCAAAAAGAAATAATCTGAATAATATTTAGGTTACAGATTTCGATAAAGAAGATACTCTTTGAGCAAAAGTAGTTGAATGGTAATCCAACATACTTGCCACACCGTTATTCTCGTGGACATTAAGTATTTCAATTCTGAAACCCCATTTAGGAATATCATTAAAAGAAAACTACTGCTGATATGATTCTTAAAAGTGACTAAATTGTTATACTCCGCTGTCCTTCAGTGTTGATCAGACCACCATTGCGCCTAGTACTAGTAATGAAACTGACAATAGTCAGTGTATTCTTAGTCCCGGTGCCGGAAGTGCTCAAGAAATCACCCGATGCCAGAGGAATCTGGAGAAAGGTCGAGCTCAAGTTTGAAACTGCCATACTCACGGTGACTGCCAGGCAGACGACGAAGAGAAGAGCTACCTTTCCAATCATGGCGTCGTTGTACCGAATGAACGTATGGGAACCCATATATAGGGAGCCAATCGTCACCGGCCTCCCCCCCTCACCCTCTCTGTCTCTCCGTCTTTATCTCTAAACTCATTTCAAGATAGATGGGAAAGGCCTGATTCCCTTTCATATCCGTTTCATTCTCGTTTTCAATGGAAAAGTACTTGAAAAAGTTTGGCGTGTTGATAATATTCGGGATATGAATGTTGATCACTACTTCTGGTGACGTTGAGGTGTGTATGTACACTTTCATGGTGTGTGCGCGTGTGTATTGACACACACACACACACACACACACACACACACACACACACACACACACACACACACACACACACACACACACACACACACACACACACACACACACACACACACACACACACACACACACACACACACACACACACACACACACACACACACACACACACACACACACACACACACACACACGCACACAACTCGTGGCGCAGTTGGTATAGTTCTCGGTTGCCATTACGGCGGTCTGGATTCGAATCCCGCCCAGGGCTGAAATAATTTCAGTATCGCTGCGCTGTGGTTTGTTACTCCAACTCTCGTGGGTTGGGAGTTGGTTGTGTGGTGTAAGGTTACAGCATTACCCATAATCGGTCATATATGAGCTCTGAGCTCCCTTCCGGGGGGTGGGGGATAGCTGTCGATCACGAGTCCACATGTGATCCAAGGCCATGGTGAATCACACACACACACTCAATATATATATATATATATATATATATATATATATATATATATATATATATATATATATATATTTATGTACGTATATATATATATATATATTTATGTACGTATATATATATATATATATATATATATATATATATACATACATATATATATATATATATATATATACATATATATATATATATATATATATACATATATATAAAATCTGGGAGAGAAAAACTAAACAAAACAAAGCGCTTTCGTGTAATTTAATTAACATCTCCAGGGCTAAAGTATAGAGAGAGAGACAGCAGTAAATATATATAGGCGGGCCCCAAACCCTACATCTGTACTGCTGTGTCTTTCTTTACTTTAGCACTGAAGATGCAATTATACGAAAACACTTTGTCTTATCTATTTTTTCTTTACCAGTGGACTCTCTCTCTCTCTCTCTCTCTCTCTCTCTCTCTCTCTCTCTCTCTCTCTCTCTCTCTCTCTCTCTCTCTCTCTCTCTCTCTCTTTCTCTCTCTCTCTCTCTCTCTATGCATCATCTTCGGCCCTGTCATGTTCAATGGCGTAGAATATCATCAACATAAAGGCTTAGCCATGGGATCTCCTTTAGCTCAGTGGTAGCATGTCTGTATTTAGAAGAATTAGAGAGTATCAGCCACAGATAAATCATGGGCAGACGCATTGGTGGCGACACGTTGATGATATCATAGTTGTGGTCCCCGAGCTCGTCAAATTGGGACAGAAGTCAACGCAGTTATATAACACAGAGAGAAGAATGTAGTTTACCCAAGACGAAGAAGCAGATGGTGAAATTTCATTTCTAGATACTATAGTGAAGAAGACTGAGAACAGAATGAGATTTGAAGTATACAGAAAACCAACGAACAGAAGAGATTACATGCATCTTTATTCAGCTCACAGTACTAGGATTAAATCTGGGATATTCATTGGATTCCTGCTAAGGGTCTTAAGGATATGCAGTGAGTTTTTTTCTACAAGAAGAGTTTAACTATATCTTTGAATCTTTCCAGGAACTAGCATATCCTTTGGGTTTCCTGATAGAATTAAAACATAAAGCCATCAAAATCATGGGAAAGTACACCATTCCTACGGACAGCAACACAAACAACAACAAAGTGTACATTTTAGTCCCAAACTCTGGGTATGCACAAATAGTAACTTTTTAAAATAAACACTAGGGTAAATTTGGTTAGAGCAGCGGGAAACAAAATTGGTAAGCTCACCTAGAAACAGAATATTCAAAATAAGAAGAAAATAACAGCGTAATCTATGAAATCCCTTGCGCAAGCTTTAAGAAGGCATTGCTGTCGATGAAGAGGGCATCCTGTCACGGGTAGGCGTGGGGCGTGGCCTGGGAACCGCCCACAATGCGGGCCTCGGCCTCAGGACTCATTTGGCCGCAGCTTGCTAAGAACAAATGAAAACGGTCAAGTACTTTGAGGCGTTGTATACAGAGATGATTTTTGGCCGCGAATACAGTGGACAAGTATTGCCCCGATTTACTAAAATTGATCAAAGATTCATCATTGCTTACTTAAGTTTACGCAAAATAGAGGAAGCTAATAGGTGAATAGAAACAATGAAATAAACACATTAATAAACAAACAAACGAATATATAAGTTCACTGATAAACAAACAAACAAACTGATAGATAAGTAAAAAAATAAATTCTAGCACAAAGCCATACTGGAAAGAATAGAAGAAAGAAAATGTCAATTCACAGAAGAATGAGGTAAGGAATATACACTAGGAGGTGTGTGGCTGCGGCTAAAATCGCCCTAGGTGCTTGGACTGTTGAGGTAGACGACATTCACATCTATGAATCAGTGAGAAGTGCAAAACACCACACGCCCTTCCCATTGCATCACACCATCTCATTAAAGATGTTTTGATATTCCCCTAATGAAAGAGTCAGAGTCACAGGCAGATGGAAAAGTTCTGGGGTGGGGGGTGGGTGTTCCAGAGTCTCTCAGTGAAAAGAAAGAATGCAATGGCTGGTTCTCGTAAAATGTATCCTCACAGAAAATTTAGTCGTGAGCGGTCTTCAAAGGAGGAGAACCACGCAATTTCCAAGTTGATACAAAACCGTGGATCTGACAAAAGAAAAGAGAGAGAGTCATTGGTGCATTGAAAGGTAGGGAGAAGCTGAGGAATCGGTAGAAAAAGAAAAGTTGATAAGGTGAGAAGCTTTGAACTCCACCTTGCGCAAAAGCACCGAGTTAGACGAGTCGCTCCACACGTTAGCTGCTCACTTCATACGATTGCATCCGAGTTGAAGTTGGAAAAATTGAAACCTTTATAAATCTCAACTACGAGTACAACGATGACGACGGCAATGACAACGACACCGACAACCACAACGAAAGTGACAAAAACACCAGCAACTCCATCTGCACCAACAGAACAACAGCACTAACGATAGTATCATAACGGTGTCATGTGCATTGTGTTGTTCAGAGTAGTGATAAAGAGGGGGGCATGCATCAGGAAGACGAAAAATTGCAAAGGAAGACATTGACGGGGACCAGGAGCTTCGGTACTCCTTGCCACTGCCTTTGTCTTCCACTGTTATATGAAGTGGCATCTATTTCTCACGCACTGCCGAGTGCTTATATTGGAATGACCATGAGTCAGAACCCACTCCCCTTTCCCATCATACATACATATACCAAAGGCTTTTCCCCCTTTACAAGGGTCCCAATTTGATAATACTACTGTTCTTTTGTCATCCTGTTAGTGGTTCCACTCCTACCTGGCCTCCATATTCCAGGTACATGGGGAATCTCAATTTCCTCTCTGAAAAGCTTGTCGAGGGGCAGGTTGCGGATGTTGGGAGACACGGTTGGATGGCGGGGCTTCCAGGTCCATGGCTTGCCAGCGGCAGGGTTGCCGCTCTGCAAGACAAGAGTTGGGTGCAGTAGACAAGCTCAGGAGTATCAAAGGGAAGCGACACCTTAAGACACTTTTTTATTTATTTATTTTTGCCTGAGAGTGAAACAATTATTTCGTTACGTTTTGGTATAGCCTTCAGTAAGTCTTCAGTAGGTACTATTGCAGAAGAGGATCATTGACAACGTATTTGTTAAAGCTCATGAAATGTATGGAGGCAAAGACCAAGTAATGTTCTTATAAGAACATAAAAATGGGGGAGACTGCAAGAGACCATGAGGCCTAGATTAGGCAGTTCCATGTCCCTTACCACCTTTCATTTCCATCCATGAACTTATCTAATCTTTTTTAAAACAATCAATTGTTTCAGTGCTCACTTCATGCTTACAAAGTATATTCCATTCGTCCACCACCATATTGGTAAACCATTTCTTGCTTAATTCATTCCTAAACCTTCATACTAACGGTGACCGCCAGGCAAGCAGTGAGGAAAACGACAACTTTCCCAATCATGCTGGCCACGTGCTGAAAGCAAAAACGGCAACACACACACACACACACACACACACACACACACACACACACACACACACACACACACACACACACACACACACACACACACACACACACACACACACACACACACACACACACACACACACATATATATATGTGTATATAAAGATATATATATATATATATATATATATATATATATATATATATACAGTATATATATATATATGGGACCTGACCTCGCCATCAAAGGTCTTCCCCTCCCCTCCATCACTCCCCATCATCTCCAGCCCCGTTACATGATATCTGGAGGGTGATGTATTTAACTCCACATACATGTATAGATACATCTAAACCAGTGACCACCAAACTTTTTTTTACACGGTGGAACAGATAAATGAGAAAATGACAAGCACCGGCAGCATAACTATTTTGTTCATAACAATACAGTAAATACACGAAAGATAAATACAACCAATATATTTATTTACTAATACACAAAATACAAAGATCACAAAAAACAAAGACAACAAATATATTTATGTATTAAAAAAACAGTGCGGGGGCGGACCGTTTGAACTGAACTCGTTGGCTGAATTCGGCCCGCGGGTCGTAGTTTGGCGACTCCTGGTCCAAGTGCGTGCATATTTGTGTGTGTGTGTGTGTGTGTGTGTGTGTGTGTGTGTGTGTGTGTGTGTGTGTGTGTGTGTGTGTGTGTGTGTGTGTGTGTGTGTGTGTGTGTGTGTGTGTGTGTGTGTGTGTGTGTCGTCTCGTATCTGTACTTATGTTTATCAAATTTACCTTTAGATTTACTTATGTCGCCCGACTCTTTCACGCTTCAGTACATCTATACGAAAAGCTGTGTTTTGTATATCCCTGAAGCTCCTTGTCTCTCTTATTTTCTCTCCATGCACTCTTCTTTTTTGTCCCACACTAAGATTTTGGTTGTTAATTTTACTGATATCACACCCCCTTTCTCTTCTCTCTTCCAATGTTGGCAGTTCCATTATATTTAGTCTTCCTACGCATGTTTTGTCAGCGGCGCTGGAAGCCATTTTGGTCGTTGCTCTTTGAACTTTATTTTCTTTATCTTCCTTTTTGCACAGGGACCACATCACTAACATGGATCAATATTGGGTGAATCAGGTCTCCAACGTATTTTTCTTTTCATCATATCCTCGTCTATGTACTGGAAAGCCACTCCTATGAACATCAATCTATAAATTTCCTGTGTAATACATATTATTTACGAGTATGTGTTTTTTCCCCGGTGGCAAATTATTCATTACAAACACTCCTAAGTCTTTTTCCTCCTTAGCTTTTGTAACTACCTAATTTCCTATTCTGTAATTCAATTATGACATCCTCTTATTCTTACTATTTTCCAATATTTTGCATGCCTTTCAAACGAAATAAAATTGCCATTACTGGCTCCACTCATATATCCCATTTAGATTTTCTTGTGTTTTCTAAAAGTATCTTTATATATTCATTGATTTATCTTTTTTGTTACAATTATTTTCATTCTTCACTATCATGACCTTGGCGTCTCATCAATTATAATATTAATGTAGATCAAGGACACTATTAAAGCCGCCACCGAGCATTGTGGGGCCACTTTATATTCATTTCATCAAGTCTGACATCCTCTTCCACACCACCGTCCTTATTTCTCTATTCTTCAGGAAAATTTCCATCCATTCCAGCAGACTTCTTTTAAGATGTCTTACATATTCTAATCCCCGTATTAGAATTATTTGAGATATCTTTTAATTCCAGTTCCAGGTATACACAGTTCACTGACGCATTTCTCTCTGGTGACGCGTCGATAACTTAAAAATCAACACGTTTGAAAGACGTGGCCTTTCTTTTCTGGGTGTAAGTTGGTTATCTGCCCGTATCTTCTTCTGTTTCAGCTATTTTGTTAATCTATTTCTCTCACTTCTGTCACACATTTTTGTTATCATGCTGATCAAGGACACTACTATAAAGTGTAGGGGCTCCTCCTTACTCCTTCATCTGCAAATTTAAATAGATTTTTTTGAAAAAGAAAGAAAAGAAAAAAGAAATACACACACACACACACACACACACACACACACACACACACACACACACACACACACACACACACACACACACACACACACACACACACACACACACACACACATACACACACACACACACACACACATACACACACACACACACACACACACACACACACACACACACACACACACACACACACACACACACACACACACACACACACACATACACACACACACACACACACACACATACACACACACACACACACACACACACACACACACACACACACACACACACACACACACACACACACACACACACACACACACACACATATATATATATATATATATAAATATATGTATGTATATATATATATATATATATATATATATATATATATATATATGCGCGCGCGCGTGTGTGTGTGTGTATGTGTATGTATGTATATTATTTAATCTCTCAGTACTTTCCCTCCTCTTCACGAACATGCAATAAACTCATAAATCTTACCTACCAGTTTCTCTACGATCTTTGCATATCCAATTCGAGATGCCCTGGAGCATTTCTGACATTTTTTCTTTTTTCTCTCTCTCAGCAATTTTTGCACTTTTTGCACGTTAACCTCGATGCCATTCATCACCCAGTGCTCTTCCTGCCCTCCCTTCCAACTCCTTTTCTTTGGTAACTTTTAGTGTGTCACATTATGGCTTTGCTTTCTTCATAAACTTTTCCATTTACTTTCAAGTTATCGATTCCACCCCTGCGTCTCTTTTCGTAACAGACAGTTACAGAGGATGACTTTGGTTTATCTTTGCATTTCTCAATTAACACATTTGTAAACGTTCCTCTGGTCTTCGCTTGACTTATTTTCTTATGTTGGTGTGTGCATGTGTGTGTGTGTGTGTGTGTAATTCACCATGATCACCACGCTCTTGGATCACGTGTTGGACTCGTGATCGACCGTTATTTCCATTCCGAAAGAGAGCTCAGAGCTCATGTATGACCGACCTATGGGTAATGCTGTGACCTGACGCACACACACACCCAACTCCCCGCCAACGAGAGTTGGAGTAACGGCTCACAGGGCAGCGATACTGGAATTATTTCAGCCGTAGGCGGGATTCGAACTCGGACCGCTGAGTTAGCAGTTGCGAACTCTACCACTGGACCG
>NC_134782.1:837500-855000 GCF_046742065.1 Oratosquilla oratoria
GCCTTTTCCAGATCCATAAAAGCCCAAAAAACATCCTTCCCCTTTCCTATAGCTTTCTCACATATCTGTCTTACCACAAAGATCTGATCTACACAACCTCTACCCGTCCTAAATCCACACTGTTCCTCACCAATTACTCCTTCTGTTCCTCTCCTAATCCTCTCAATTAAGATTCTCCCATAAGCCTTCCCTACTACACTCAACAGGCTAATCCCTCTGAAATTACTACATTCACACTTGTCCCCTTTTCCCTTGTAAAGAGGAACTATACAGGCACTACTCCAGTCCTCCGGTACTCTACCCTCTCTCCAGCAAACATTAAATAATCTCACCAACCAGTCCACCATCACTGAACCTCCCTTTTTCAGACATTCTGCATGACATCCATCCAGACCAGGTGCCTTACCTGCTTTCATCATCTTTACAACTGCCTTCACCTCATCCTTCCTTATTTCTCCTCCATTCTCCTCACTCATCACTCTCATTTTCTTCGTATTTCCCACTGCAGCTATCTTTCCTTCCCTATCCTCCTTCACATTCAGCAACTCCCTAAAATATTCTGCCCATCTTCCCCTCACTGCCATCTCTTCCATTATCAACTCTCCATCTGTACCTTTTACCTTTTCTTCCCTACTTGATTCGCCTCCTCTTCCTCTCTTAATTTCTTTCCAAAACATCTTTTTATTACTTTCAAAATTTTCTGTCATACTCCTACCCCATTTCACATCTGCTCTCCTCTTTGCCTCTTTTACCTTTTGCTTTACTTCTCTTTTCTTTTCTTTGTACGTCTCATATGACTCCCCTGTCCTCTTTTGTAACCAATCTGTGAATGCTCGCTTCTTCTCTTCTACAACCTTCTTTGTTTCCTCATCCCACCATTCACTACCCTTTCTTCTATTTCCCCCTGTCCTTCTTGTTCCACACACCATCCTTGCACACTTTAAGACTCCCTCCTTGAACCATCCCCATTCCTCCTCCACACCCATCTCTGCTCTATCCTTTACTCCCTCCCACTCCTCCTTCAGCTTCTTTTCGTACTCCTTCTCCTTTTCCTTTTCATTCAAGGAGTTCACTCTAAGAACCTCCCTACCTTTTGTCTTACCACATATATATATATATACATATGTATATATATATGTATATATATATATATATATATATATATATATATATATATATATACATACGTATACAAGGGGGACAAGTGTGAGTGTAGTAGTTACAGAGGGATCAGCTTGTTGAGTGTAGCTGGGAAGGCTTATGGGAGGGTCTTGATTGAGAGGATTAGGAGAGGAACAGAAGGAGTAATTGGTGAGGAACAGTGTGGTTTTAGGACAGGTAGGGGATGTGTAGATCAGATTTTTGTGGTAAGACAGATATATGAGAAAGCTATAGGAAAAGGTAAGGATGTTTTTTGGGCTTTTATGGATCTGGAAAAGGCTTACGACAGGGTAGACAGGAAGGCACTGTGGGAGGTACTGCAGATATACGGGATAGGAGGAAAGCTGTTAAGAGCAGTAAAGAGTTTTTATGAGAGTAGTAGAGCTTGCGTTAGGATTAGAAATGGAGAGAGTGAATGGTTTGAGGTAAAGGTGGGACTTCGTCAGGGGTGTGTTATGTCACCCTGGCTGTTCAATCTTTACATGGATGGGGTGGTGCGAGAGGTAAATGCAAGGGTAGTGGGTCAGGGGTTGGAGATGATTAAAGAAAATGGAGAAAAGTGGGAGGTGAGCCAGCTGTTGTTTGCTGACGACACTGCGCTTGTAGCAGGATCAGAGGAGGGATTGAGGAAGTTAGTGACAGAGTTTGAGAAGGTGTATGAAAGAAGGAAGCTGAAGATAAATGTGGGTAAAAGTAAGGTGATGAGATGTACAAGGGGAGAGAGTGACAGTAGGCTGGAAGTGAGCATTAAGGGTGAGAAACTGGAGGAAGTGGATAGTTTCAGATACTTGGGTGCAAATGTGACAGGAAAGGGAGGAGTGGGGGTGGAGGTAGAATGTAGGTTAAGAGAAGCGAGTAAATGCCTTGGTGGATTAAAACGTGTAATGAGAAATAGACATCTGGTAATGGATGCTAAAAGGAGGTTATATGAAGGAGTGATTGTGACAACAGCAATGTACGGGGCAGAAACATGGAACATGAGAGAGGAAGAGAGAAGGAGCTTGAATGTGTTTGAGATGAAATGTCTGAGAAGTATGATAAGGGTTACTAGGCTAGATAGAGAGAGAAATGAGGAGGTGAGGAGAAGAACTGTGGTGGTGAGGGAGCTGGGAGATAGGGTTGATGAAAGAGTATTAGGATGGTTTGGACACATGGAAAGAATGAGCGAAGAAAGATTAGTGAAAGAGGTGTGGAAGGCAGAGGTGGAAGGAGTGAATACGAGGGGGTGTCCTAGGAGGAGATGGATGGATGGGGTGAAAGGGAGTTTAAAAAGGAGAGGACTGTCTGTTGAGGTAGTACAGAAGATAGGGGTGAATGGAGAAGGGTTGTGTATAGATGAGACTGTGATGCATGAGGGGGAGTGGGTGGGGGATGGGGGGTAAGGAAATATGTATGAGAAAAATTTGACGCAGCCCGAAGGGATTTCTCCTCGTCTTCTCCTTTCCTGCATGAGGAGACGGAGAGGGCGGGGGTCGCCGTATTTATGAAGCGGCCTTGCTGTGGATATGCTGTGTCTTGCGACACTGCTTCTGACCCAGGGCAGTGGACAGGATGCAGGGATGACCCGTCATCCAGGAGGTGCCAAGATAAGAGGGCGGAAGGAGGGTGGAGGGGAGTGGAATATATGGGAAATGGAATGGGTGGGAGTGTTTTTTATGCCCTTTTCTTTTTGGCTACCCCCGTGTAAGGGAGGAAAAGCCTTTGATATATGTATGTATGTATGTATGTATGTACGTATGTATGTATATATGTATGTATCTATGTGTGTATATATATATATATATATTAACACATTGTATATATATATATATATATATATATATATATATATATATATACATGCATGTATGTACTGTGTATATTCATAGATTATGAAATATCATAAACGCCAACAGATTTATTTTTTCATCTAAGAATGAAATATTTTGAAAACACACCAGATAAAGAGTAAACTTTTTTCTCCTTGGTATATAAAATAATAATAACACCATAAGTTAACACTTCTTTCCATGTTATGGATAGAAGGCCTTCAGAGGTCAATCAACTTGGGAGTTTATCTGCAACAGTTGGAGTCCGAGGAGCTGACGCTCATTTCTCTGGCCAATGTCATGATAGGTCTATCAACTTTGACAATTATCATTTCATTTGTTCACATGAAGAGAGCTGGCCCTCCTACTCCCACTGGCTGGTTGCGTAAAACCACGGTGCTAAAACAACACAAAAGCAACACATACTCGTAATATCAATGCAACTCTTCTTCCTTTAGTGAAGTGATCTGTGGGAGGGCTCGAAGGCTATTGGTGGTATCATAGGGCCGCTGATTTCCGGACATTGAAACTTGATGCAACAAATAATATTAACTAAGCATATACGGCAGATCCTTCGAGGACTACTTGGATCCAGAGAGCCTGAGCTGAGTCCCTGGCCCTGCTTTTTGATAAGGGCAGTGCAGATGTTCGATTCTCATTACAGTTGATAAAACACATAATTTTCTCATCCGTAAAAAATTGGTAAACAAACAGTCGCAAGCGTCTTACGAGTGAGAAGTTGGTCGTTTTGATATGCTTGTCATTTGAAGCCGGCTACTGTGTACATCATAGTTTTTCCTTGGTAGTTCTATGGAATACTCAAGGATCGTTGAGGACCTGCAAAGATCTACTCGAGCAATCAGTCTGTCGAAATTTAGTTCCTTTTGTAATTCAAGATTGTAATTCGTCAATACGTGCCATAGCATCCAGCGTGGCCGCCACCAGGCCACAAATAACTGTGCCTGTATTTTTTAAGTCTGCCACAGGTGTGCCTCTTCTCATAGCTTCGAAACAAAGTTCTGAATAACAAGGGGGAATAACCCACTACCTCCAGCACCATCATCACCGCCGCCATTACCACCACCACCACCACTGGCATCACCACTATCACTACCACTACACTAACTGGGGTAATCAACCCCACTTTCCAAGATAACTGATAAATCATCTGTATTATTATATACTGCTGCGACCTTACATGCACACACCCAATTCCCCGCCCATGAAAGTTGGAGTAACGACTCGCAGCGCAGCGATACTGAAATTACTTCAGCCCCTTGGCGGGTTTCGAACTCAGACCACTATAGCAGCAGTTGCGAACACTACCACTGCGCCATCGAGTGTGTGTGTGTGTGTGTGTGTGTGTGTGTGTGTGTGTGTGTGTGTGTGTGTGTGTATGTATATATATATACATATATATATATATATGTATATGTATATATATATATATATATGTATGTATGTATGTATGTATGCATGTATGTATGTATATATGTATGTATGTATACATGTATGTATGTATGTATGTATCTAGAAAGAGAATAAACACCAGACTCAATTCGAATGGTTTATCATGGCCAACGTTTCGATTCTCGTCCAGGAATCGTCTTTAGGGGTGTCTTTATGGACTACCTAGAAAAAACTACTCGCTCGCACGGGATCCGTGTTTGAGGGAGAAGTCTGTAGGAAAGTGAGAAGATAGTTGTCATTTTTAGTAATGGTTACCTACAGTGACTTCAAATTTATGTGTTCCGGAGGATAACTGAGAGAGGACCTTGTAGATCAACTCGGTACGGTTAATCATGATAAATTGTCAAACATCCATTTAACAGGTAAAAATGTAACATAAAGGGAAACAAAAACAAAATGACAAAGATTTTAAAGTAGGGAGTATCCGAGCAATCACACCAAGGTGGTAAACAAAATGTGCTATATGAAGGGATAAATGGTAACACGTACAAACGGGTATCAACATTGTGAACTTATAAACAAGAATAGACTTTAGATTGAAGAGCTATGTAAACAATATAGACATTGGAGTTACAAGATAACTGAACAAGGAAAAGTAATGTATTTAAATATGTAATGTTGTAACTGAAATAACGAAGGAAAGTGTATGGTGACTGGGTGGGGTGGGGTGGCCGATTAAATGAAACCCTATGTAATACGATTCAAAATGAAAACAGAAACCCGGAGAAGAACCAACTAAATCAAAATTAGGATAAAAAACACATTGATAAGAAAAAACATGTGCATTGACTTCAGTCCAGTTTATATAGGGACAAGGAGCTCTACGGTTTAATGTACTTATTGTAGTGACATCACAAATGGGTAAATCATTACTAGCGTTCTTTATTTTATTCTATCAATGTGTTTTATAAATTTATATTTTCATTTTCTTTTGTTGGTACTTTTCCATGTTTCTGTCTCATTTTGCATTTCTATTCCCAGTGATCACAAGGTTTTAACTTGTCCAGTTCCACACCAGACACTTCTCTATGTTTAATATATATATATATATATATATATATATATATATATATATATATATATATATATATATATATGATATACACACACATATATATATATATATATATATATATATATATATATATATATATATATATATATATATGCAAAACAAATCACTAAGCACACGTGACAACAATACTTGCAGAAACCACTTGGAAAATAAAAGAAATGAATACCGAACGTTTTCGTCTATTCAAGACATCATCAGGGTACAAAGAATACAGAAAATGACCAAAGGTCGTAATATGTACATAGTGGTAGAGGAACTGGGAAAGGTCTAATGTTACCCGATTCCAGAAGAATTATTTACAATCTTTTTAATAATAAAGTTATCTAACTTATACAAACCTAAGCTTAAATTCATATTATTTTCAAAACTATTTTTAATGTAACATGATTCAATTATGTTCCTTTCTACAATATTATGACATGATGTAATAACTTTTGTGTTTTGCCAATCAATAATATGGGAGAGCTCTTTTTGGTGGACGAAAAGTCCACTTGACATTTGACCCGTTCTTATATTGTATTTATGTTGACTAATCCTTTTGTTTAAATATTTTCCTGTTTGGCCTATGTACCTAAAATCACACACTTTACAAGGTATACTGTAGGTACATCCTTCTTTTTCTTTTGAGGAATTTCTAATGAGATAGTTCTTAACAATATTGTTGTTATTAAATATCACCTGAATAGCATAGATTTTAAATATTTGAGGAAGGGTGATAAAATTTTCATTATATGGAATTGTTAAAATATTCTTCAATTTAAATTCGTTTACTTGAGAGGTGTTAAAATATGTTCTTCCAGCTTTTTCTTGTGCTCTATCCATCAAATGTTTTGGATATTTTAATTTCTGACCAATCTAATAAAAAAAAAATTACTTCATCTTCAAGATACTCAGGAGAACATACTCCAAACGCTCTCAAGAACATAGAAGAAAAACAGATAAGTTATCTGTTTTTTCTTCTATATGTGTGTGTGTGTGTGTGTGTGTGTGTGTGTGTGTGTGTGTGTGTGTGTGTGTGTGTGTGTGTGTGTGTGTGTGTGTGTGTGTGTGTGTGTGTGTGTGTGTACATATACTGATTATGATGGTGATACGATTGTAAAACTATCAAATATCAAATCTATTTTTGCAACAGCTCCTTGAGTTCAAGATCCTTTTTTCATTAATCTTAGGGTAAGACTCCACTGAATCACAAACCGAGTTCAGTTGTTTCAACTATAAGTAAGATTATATAAGAATATATACATAAACATGTAGAGATCGAAAACCACCTTATTAATGATATTTTCGCTGTGGCTCCTAGTTTAGTTTTAGGCCAAACAAATAAGACAGATGTCGTATCTCTCATCGCAGCGATAAATCTGGTGATAATGAAATATTTATTCTCACCGTTGTCTGGACTTACCTAAGGCTCTCGACACCGTGGATCACACCATGCGTCTGAAAAAATGCATACTAACGTCACTGAACCAGTTCAAACCACGTTTTCCTCGAAACTTGTTAGTGTATATCACTTGAGATTTCCCCATCAGACGAGCGTCATCTGTTACATAGTATTCTTTAGGCCTAACTAATAGTCATAGTTATCACACATTTGTGTTCTAACAATCTGAATAAGAGGGTTTTGCCTTGGAATGGGAGTATAGCAAATCAGAATACGAAATCCGTCAATGACGGTATGATAACTTGCCATCGGAACTACTTTTGTTTTAAGAAATAAGTAAGCACGTCAGTAAAGTTTTCATAGTTACAATTTTTTAGAATAATTTGTATATGTATATATTTATGCAATTTGCAATAACGGTGATATTGGTTTCTTTGTCGGAGCAAATACATTCGCAACGAATTAAAGATTTGTTGCATTTTTTTTTTAACAATTTTCTCCATTCAGTCATACAGTATATCAAATAGAACAGGCTCCCCTCATTCGTTAGGAAAGTCCCATCATTTTGTTCAGGTTCACTGAAATAATATTTCTTTTTTTTTAAAACAAGACAAGAAAAGTAATCTGTCATTCCATTTTACTATGTTTAAAACTTCGTTGACACAGGGGTTAGTTTAGTAGCGCTAGTGCTAGCTGACAGCTAACTTACCTGACGGCAAGTAAGTGTTGACACTAAGATAGTTTGGAGGCTAGTTGACTTATTTCCGTTGACATTGGGCAAGTAAATAGTTTATAATTCGCTGGCACTAGCGGCTACTAAACTAGTCTCATGTCAGTGAAACTTTGGACATTACATTTCTCCGATTACACCCTCCTCATATTTTTGGTTATGTTTTACCTTTTACATTTTAATGAAGGAGCCGTTCATATGTACGTTGCCAAGATAGTCAGAGGCTGAGATGTTTTTTTCTATCTTTACCAACATTACGGCAAAATGGTCAGATTGATTAGCATAACATTTTCAGATCGTGTGAATTGTTGCATTAACGTCAAGTGTCTGGTTATAATTTAAAAATCACTTCAAACTAAAATAGATATTGTATTTGTATTTCTCAGCTATAATCCTACATATCACAATGATTTAAAATGCATAGTTTTGAAAATCTATAATTTAAAAGACCAAATTCAGTCATGCTTTATAACACCTACAGAATCCCAATCAATCTCTTTTTTGGAAGGACAGCACCCCTGAAAAAAAAAAAAAAAAAAAAGTATATTGGAGCAAGTCTAGCAGAAATACCACTGTCGTGTTTCGCACAAACACCGATTTTTTTTCAAAGTATTTGCAAATCTGGATGTCACTCTAACGGCTCGACGGCCCAGTGGTAGAGTTCGCAACTGCTAACTCAGCCATTACTCCAACTCTCGTGGGTGGGGAGTTGGGTGTGTGTGTGTGCGTCAGGTCACAGCATTACCCATAGGTCGGTCATACATGAGCTCTGAGCTCTCTTTCGGAATGGAAATAACGGTCGATCACGAGTCCAACACGTGATCCAAGAGCGTGGTGATCATGGTGAATTACACACACACACACACACACATGCACACACACACACACACACACACACACACACACACACACACACACACACACACACATACACACACCAACATAAGAAAATAAGTCAAGCGAAGACTAGAGGAATGTTTAGAAATGTGTTAACTGAGAAATGCAAAGATAAACCAAAGTTATCCTCTGTAACTGTCTGTTATGAAAAGAGACGCAGGGGAGGAATCAATAACTTCAAAGTAAATGGAAAAGTTTATGAGGAAAGCAAAGCCATAATGTGAAATACTAAAAGTTACCAAAGAAAAGGACTTGGAAGGGAGGGCAGGAAGCGCAATGGGTGATAAATGGCATCGAGGTTAACGTGCAAAAAGTGCAAAAATTGCTGAGAGAGAGAAAAAAGAAAAAATGTCAGAAATGCTCCAGGGCATCTCGATTTGGATATGCAAAGATCGTGGAGAAACTGGTAGGTAAGATTTATGAGTATATTGCATGTTCGTGAAGAGGAGGGAAAGTACTGAGAGATTAAATACACACACACACACACACACACACACACACACACACACACACACACACACACACACACACACACACACACACACACACACACACACACACACACACACACACACACACACACACACACACATATATATATATATATATATATATATATATATATATACATATATACATACATACATACATACATACATACATACATATATATATATATATATATATATATATTTCTTTTTTCTTTTCTTTCTTTCTTTTACAAAAAATTATATTAAAATTTGCAGATGAAGGAGTAAAGAGGAACCCCCCCCCCACACTTTACAGTAGTGTCCTTGATCAGCATGATAACAAAAATGTGTGACAGAAGTGAGAGAAATAGATTAACAAAATAGTTGAAATAGAAGAAGATACGGGCAGATAACCAACTTACATCCACAAAAGAAAGGCTACATCTTTCAAACGTGTTGAGTTTTAACTTAAGTTAATGACGCGCCACCAGAGAGAAATGCGTCAGTGAACTGCGTGTATCTGGAACTGGAATTAAAAGATATCTCACAAAATTCTAATACGGCGGTTAGAATATGTAAGAAAGCTTAAAATCAGTCTGCTGGAATGGATGGAAATTTTCCTGATGAATAGAGAAATAAAGGCTGGGGTGTGGAAGAGGATGTCAGACTTGATGAAATGAATATAAACTGGTCCCACAATGCTCGGTGGTGGCTTCAATAGTGTTCTTGATCTACGTTAATATTATAATTGATGACACTAAGGTTATGATAGTGAAGAATGAAAATAATTGTAACAAAAAAGAAAATAGATTAATGAATTTATAAAGATAATTTTTAAAAGCACAAGAAAATCTAAATGGGATATATGAGTGGAGCCAGTAATGGCAAATTTATTTCGATTGAAAGCTATGCAAAATATTGGAAACTAGTAAGAATAAGAGGATGTCATCATTGAATTACAGAATAGGAAATTAGGTAGTTACAAAAACTAAGGAGGAAAAAGACTTAGGAGTCTTTGTAATGAATAATTTGCCACCGGGAAAAAAACACATACTCGTAAATAATATGTATTACACAGTAAATATATAGATTGATGTTCATAGGAGGGGCTTTCCAGTACATAGACGAGGATATGATGAAAAGAAAAATACGTTGGAGACCTGATTCACCCAATATTGATCTATGTTAGTGTTGTGGCCCCTGTGGAAAAAGGAAGATAAAAAAAAAAATAAAGTTCAAAGAGCAACGACCAAAATGGCTTCCAGCGCCGCTGACAAAACATGCGAAGGAAGACTAAATATAATGGAACTGCCAACATTGGAAGAAAGAAGAGAAAGGGGGTATGATATCAGTAAAATTGACTACAAAAACCTTAGTATGGGACAAAAAAAGAAGAGTACATGGCGAGAAAATAAGAAAGACAAGGTGCTTCAGGGATATACAAAACACAGCTTTTCGTATAGATGTACTGAAGCGTGAAAGAGTCGGGCGACATAAGTAAATCTAAAGGTAAATTTGATAAACAGAAGTACAGATACGAGACGACACACACACACACACACACACACACACACACACACACACACACACACACACACACACACACACACACACACACACACACACACACACACACACACACACACACACACACACACACACACACACACACACACACACACACACACACACACACACACACACACACACACACACACACACACATATATATATATATATATATATATATATATATATATATATAAATTGGAGAAACTTATAATCTAATAAGAACAATCACTGGCTTTTACATACCTGGACGAAGAAATGGTGAAGAAAATACTAGTTAATTTGATAAGACTAAGATTGGAATATGCAGCGACGATGTGGTCACCAAGTACAAAAAAATGTATAACAAAACTTGAAAGAATACAAAGAGCAATTACAAAATTAGCACCAACGTTCTCAGAACTATCATATGAAGAGAGACTAACAAAACTTGAACTACAGACATTAGAACAAAGAAGAGAGAGAGGAGACTTGATAACTATTAATAGAATCATGAAAGGCATAGAAATTATTGATAGAGAGGATCTAATAAAATGGGATAGTAGAAATACAAGAGGACACGGAAAGAAAATAAAGACAGTTATAGAAGGGACCTGAAAAAGAACAGCTTTCCCCATAGAGTAATAGACATCTGGAACAAGTTGGACGAAAAAGTGATGTGTGCAAAAACAATTCATGAATTTAAAAAGTTCAGATAAAATGAGATATGAAGACGGGACATCACGAGCATAGCTCCCCTTCCTATAAAATACAACTAGGTAAATACAACTAGGTAAATACACACAAATATGCACGCACAATTTCCTTGATTTGGACCTTGACTCGCCAAACTACGGCCCGCGGGCCGAATTCAGCCAACGAGTTCAGTTCATACGGTCCGCCGCCGCACTGTTTTTTTTTTTTTTATACTTAAATATGTTTGTTGTCTTTGTTTTTTGTGATCTTTATATTTTCTGTATTAGTAAATAAACATATTGGTTGTATTTATTTTTTGTGTATTTACTGTATTGTTATGAACAAAATAGTTATGCTGCCGGCGCTAGATATTTTCTCATTTATCTGTTCCACCGTGTAAAAAAAGTTTGGTGGCCACTGGTTAGATGTATCCATACATGTATGTGAAGTTAAATACATCCTCCTCCAGATATCATGTAACGGGGCTGGAGATAATGGGGAGTGATGGAGGGGAGGGGAAGACCTTTGATGGAGAGGTCGGGTCCCATATATATATGGGTTGCCGTTTTTGCTTTCAGCACGTGGCCAGCATGATTGGGAAAGTTGTCATATTCCTCGCTGCTTACCTGGCGGTCACCGTAAGTATGAAGGTTTAAGAAAGAAATAAGCAAGAAATGGTTTACCAATAGGGTGGTGAACGAATGGAATATACTTTGCAACCATGAAGTGAGCACTGAAACAATTGATTGTTTTAAAAAAGATTAAATAACTTCATGGATGGAAATGAAAGGTGGTAAGGGACATGGAACTGCCTAATTTAGGCCTCATAGTCTCTTGTAGTCTCCTCCATTTTTACGTTCTTATAAGAACATTACTTGGTCTTTGCCTCCATACATCTCATGAGCTCTAACAAATACGTTGTCAATGATCCTCCTCTGCAAAGGTACCTACTGAAGACTTGCAGAGATGAAGAACCGAACACTGAACATCTATAAACCTTTAATTGCTACTGAATATTACTTTCCATATTCTGTGGCCTAATCAGCTGACATAAGCATGACAGAAATATTTGTTTTCAAGGGAAGCAATATGGAAAAATAAAATAACACATGCGATCAAATGCTCTCTTCAAAATCAAGAATATAATTTTGGTTTGTCAAACCATGTACAAAATTATACCCTGTGATCTATCCAAAGACTAATGGAGTATCTAAAGACTTTTCCATCAATAAATGAAGATTAATTTACAAAGTAGCACTAAGTTCCTGGTATGTGGATCAGTCTTCGACCTACTTATTGATGTGATGTGTAGAGATCATTATTTTAAGTGTGTTCACAATACTCCTTTCCCTTGACCCACACCACCTCAATTATTTCCAAGTGCACCGGCTAAATCAAAACGTAACGAAATAATTATTTCATCCTTAGGCAAAAATAAAAAAATAAAAAAATGGCTTAAATGTGTCGCTTCCCTTTGATATTCCTGAGTTTGTCGACTGAACCCAATCTTGTCTTGCAGAGCGGCAACCCTGCCGCTGGCAAGCCATGGACCTGGAAGCCCCGCCACCCGACTGTGTCCCCCAACATCCGCAACCTGCCCCTCGACAAGCTTTTCAGGGAGGAAGCTGAGATTCCCCATGTACCTGGAACATGGAGGGCAGGTAAGAGTGCAACCACTAACAGGATGACAACAGAACAGTAGTATTATCAAACTGGGAAAAGGGAGTGGGTTTTGATTCATGGTCATTCGAATATAAGCACTCGGCAGTGCGTGAAAAATCGATGCCACTTCATATAACAGTGGAAGACAAAGGCAGTGGCAAGGAGTACCGAACCTCCTGATCCCCGTCACTGTCTTCCTTTGCAATTTTTCGTCTTCCTGATGCATCCCCCAACACAATGCACATGACACCGTTATGATACTATCGTTAGTGCTGTTGTTCTGTTGGTGCAGATGGAGTTGCTGGAGTTTTTGTCACTTTCGTTGTGGTTGTCGGTGTCGTTGTCATTGCCGTCGTCATTGTTGTACTCGTAGTTGAGGTTTATAAAGGTTTCATTTTTTCCAACTTCAACTCGGATGCACTCGTATGAAGTGAGTAGCTAACGTTTGGAGCAACTCGCCTAACTCGGTGCTTTTGCGCAAGGTGGAGTTCAAAGCTTCTCACATTATCAACTTTTCTTTTTCTACCGATTCTTCAGCTTCTCCCTACCTTTCAATGTATCAATGACTCTCTCTTTTTTCTTTTGCCAGATTCACGCTTTTTGTATCAACTTGGAAATTGCGTGGTTCTCCTCCTTTGAAGACCGCTCACGACTAAATTTTCTGTGAGGATACATTTTATGAGAACCAGCCATTGCATTCTTTCTTTTCACTGAGAGACTCTGGAACACCCCACCACCCCCACCCCCACCCCCCACCCCCAACATTTTACGAGAACCAGCCATTGCATTGTTTCTTTTCACTGAGAGACTCTGGAACACCCACCCCCACCCCCACCCCCCACCCCGGCACTTTACCATCTGCCTGTGACTCTGACTCTTTAGTTAAGAGAATTAAAACATCTTTAATGAGATGGTGATGCAATGGGAAGGGCGTGTGGTGTTTTGCACTTCTCACTGATTCACAGATGTGACTATCGTCTACCTCAACAGTCCAAGCACCTAGGGCAAAGGTGCTTGGACCTTGGCAGCCACACACCTCCTAGTGTATATTCCTTACCTCATTCTTCTGTGAATTGACATTTTCTTTCTTCTATTCTTTCCAGTATGGCTTTGTGCTAGAATTTATTTTTCTATTTATCTATCAGTTTGTTTGTTTGTTTATCAGTGAACTTACATATTCTTTTATTTGTTTATCAATTTGTTTATTTCATTGTTTCTAGTCACCTATTAACTTTCTCTATTTTGCGTAAACTTAAGTAAGCAATGATGAATCTTTGGTCAATTTTAGTAAATCGGGGCAATACTTGTCCACTGTATTCGCGGCCAAGAATCATCTTTGTATGCAACGCCTCAAAGTACTTGACCGTTTTCATTTGTTCACAGCAAGCTGCGGCCAAATGAGTCCTGAGGCCGAGGCCCGCATTGTGGGCGGTTCCCAGGCCACGCCCCACGCCTACCCGTGGCAGGTCGCCCTCTTCATCGACAGCAGCTTCTTCTGCGGAGGCGCTCTCATCTCCGACGAATGGGTCTTGACCGCAGCTCATTGCACCGACGGGTAAGATGACCCATCTCGACTTTGTAGACCAATTTTTTTTTTTTTTTTTTTTTTTTTTTTTTTTTATCTTCCCAATGTGCAATGAATCGGGTCTTTTGCTTTCACTTGCCAGGGGTTCCTCTGTCCATGTTACCCTTGGTGCCCACAACCTGCAGAAGTATGAACCCAGTCAAGTAACCCTGACCTCCTACGATTTCTTCGAGCATGAGAACTGGGTCTCTTTCCTTCTCAAGAACGACATTGCTCTGGTCAAACTTCCCCAAAAAGTGACTTTTAACGGTAAGTTTCTGTTTGACCTGGTCTTCAAACTAACTCATCTGAAATAGCCAAACCTGCAATATCTTAAAAGGAGATGAGTGAGAGACCAAACTCTAGCATATGAGTCATAAGCGTTCCTTTTGCTCCCTCCAGAATACATCCAACCCGTGTGCTTGCCCAGCAAGAGCGACATGAGTGACACCATGGAAGGAGAGACAGTGACCGCAACTGGATGGGGAAAGAATTCAGATAGTCAGTAACTGATCTTTCGTGATTTTCTTGAACACCTTCGGTAATGAAATGCTGGTATCTGTTACAATTATTTACTATAATTGGTTTTACTATACACGTCCTCTTTTGTCTATTGTAGGTGCGTGGGGTACCACTAACATTCTCAGAAAGGTGGACGTCCCCGTCATTTCCAACAGTGAGTGTGCCGAGACCTTCGGAACCATCATTACCGATAAGCTCCTTTGCACTTCAGGAGCCGAAGGAATGGGAACCTGCGAGGTGAGTGTTGACAGCTGCAAATAACATGGTAATGCAATTAGAGAGCAAGAAATAGTAACGGTGTTAACCATGCCAGTATACTGATTCATATACTGTATGAAAGCATCATCATCATATACCAAAGGCTTTTTCCCCCTACATGGGGGTAGCCACAAAGAAAAAGGCATAGAAACCACTCCCACCCATTCCATTTCCTATATATTCCACTCCCCTCCACCCTCCTCCCTCCCTCTTATCTTGGCACCTCCTGGATGACGGGTCATCCCTGCATTCTGTCCACTGCCCTGGGTCAGAAGCAGTGTCGCAAGAAAAAATATCTCAGAAATAATGATAGCTTAGGTATATTATCCACATGTGCTAACACGTTCTGACTGTCAACAGGGTGATTCCGGTGGCCCTCTTATCCACAAGAAAGACAACAGGGTCGAGACTCGAGGCGTCGTTTCTTTCGGGTCAAGTGCAGGTTGCGAGGAAGGCTACCCAGATGCTTTCACTCGTGTCACGGAGTACCTTGACTGGATCGAGACCAAGACTGGCATTGCCATCGACCCTTAAGATCATCCGACCAGGCGAAGGCTCTAGCAGATATCATGGAATATATTAAAATAATCCAAAGGATCTGATTCATTTTGACATCCCAAGATATTAAGATTGAAACGACGGACCGTAGACCAGCGTGATATAACATAAAGTTGAGAATTTTTAAAGATCTTTATGGTCCACACCAATCGGTGCGGCAGCCAAGTCTCGCGGTCAGAAGCGTACTTTGTCCCTTTGGAAGAAGAAAGTTTACAGGATGATATAAAAAAAATCACATGTGTTCGGTAGAAAACGTGGTTGATTTATCTTTGCCGGGAACAACCTACATTAAGTGTAATGGAGAAATTAGTCAAATGTGTAGACAACGTTAATAAAATATGAAACAAGTACGAAGTTTCTTTTTCAAAAACATTTGAATATATTCACGAACCAAAAGCACTGTCATCCACAAGCAAATATTGCTTGTATATTTTACATATAACGTGTCCATCTGGAACGCCATTATATTCATTGGTATTTTGCTGATGATCAAAATAGACTAATTTACACTCTGGTGGTTCACTGGGCCCCCTTTCAGTATGGATATTTGATACTAATTCTTATAAATCCAAAACATCTTCAGTGGTGTCGACTGATTGTTCATTGTATACACACACACACACACGCACACACACACACACACACACACACACACACACACACACACACACACACACACACACACACACACACACACACACACACACACACACACACACACACACACACACACACACACACACACACACACACACACACACACACACACACACACACACACACACACACACACATCTTTAAGCTATTCCTTAGGTGAATCCATTACAAAAGGAAAAATGTAGAAGGATTTAGGAGTTTTGATAAAAAAAAAATAGCCCGTCACCTGACAGAGATATCAGCAGAATTATGGAAGAGGCGTACGTACTACTGTAGAAGGTTAAAATGGTTTTCACGATATCAATGGTGAAAAAAGATTCATAGAAACACTGTTCCGTCAAAAACTAGAATATGCATTAGTGGCATGGTCCCCACACAGAGTGAAGAACATAAGCAAGATCAAGACTATACAAAGGAAGAGAATCAGCTAAGCTGGCTCCCAGGCTAGTCGATGAACCATATGATGAAAGACTAAAAGGAATGGGTCTGCCAACGTTGAAAGATCGAAGAGGAATATATGATATGATTACAGTAATCAGGTCGCTAAAAGGTATAGACTACATTGACAGAAGAGATCACTTGATTACAGATAAGAGGGCATATAGATCAGTGGTTTCCAAAGTGGGCGGTGAGACAAAAAAGGGGAGACAGAGGGAGGGACTATATGATGGCATTAGGAGCAGTTAATGATTATATATATGTGTTTATATATATATATACATATATATATATATATACACGAGTATATATATTTCTTTCTTTTTAAAAAAATCTGAAAAACAAAATGTATTTTATAAACATTAGATTATAGGAATACGTATGTATGCAGTTTATAAAGAATAAAACTGGGATAAGAGCTATAAACGAACACATAGCTTTGTTACGAAGTCCGAAGTCGGAGTCAAAGATAGAAGGTGTGTATTCACAAGCGTGCATGAGGGGGGCAGGGGAGACGGGGTGCAAGGAATGCGCCTGGAAGCCAAGGAGGCGCCAGGCTGGAAAAGTTTGGGAAACACTGATATAGATGCACAAATACTTGGAAC
>NC_134782.1:860000-862500 GCF_046742065.1 Oratosquilla oratoria
TTGATTAAGGTATTCATAGTTTAATGGAGTCAGTTCCTAACCCTTTAGAGACCTTAAAGGGTTTGCCTGAGCCGAACGAAGCTTCCTGGTGGCAGCCAGAACCAACATACAAGTCGAGTAAATCATTCAAAATGTAAAATAAAAGATTAATTACTTTCATGCTCCTGTATACCTTCCAAGGTCACAAAACTATTTTTTTCCTCTACTACAGATTTTAATTTGCACGAAAAAAAAAGCCACGAGGGAATGATAAGAGTAATCAATAATTGATGACTTTCTGATCAGAAACCAAGGGCCAATTAACACAAAACTGGAAACTGTCCTTTGCCTCCGTAGATCTTTCCATGATTAAACGTTGGGTGTTGTTTGTATTTGTGTGTTTTTATCTGTGCCATAAGCTAATTGGAAGAGGGGAGTAGTTACTGGTTGACAGCTTTTCTTATGTAAAAATATAAGGAAAATTGTGAAACTGGTTAAGGTAACTTGGGCTCTGTGGAGACCAAAAGCGATGATGGGTTTTGAAGACCTGACCAAATAACGGCCAGATATCAGTAAATACCTGCACGTGTGGACTTTCACAGTCCTCCGTAAGTGTGATAAGTCTTCACACAAGGGCACCCACAATTATGTGGGAAAATAGTTGTGGTATCTGCCAGGCGAACATCCAAGGAAGAACTATACCACAGAATTGTTCATGTCTGCAAATTGCCCCATCAATAACAACCAAATGCGTTCGTGTGTATTACCTAGTTGGGTGGCAATAGTTGTGCGTATTACGTATCGTGTGTAATACCTATTTGTATTTATCTAATTGTAGTATACGGGGTTGGAGCTATTCTCGTGGGATCCCGTCTTTGTTTCTGTTCATCAAAATTTGCAATGAATTCATTTACGGTGTTGCATTGGGTGGCTTAGACTACATTTCCATTCAACTTGTTCCATAAGTTTATACTTCTGCGTGGAAAGCTGTACTTCATATTTCAAACAAGTTTCCTTTTTTTTTCTTTTTTTTTTTACCCCGGCCTTTTGTTGGTCTTTCATCCCGTAGTAACAAGTTGGACAGAAAGTCCATCTTTTCCATTCTTTTTTTTTTAGTCCAAACATCTCTCTCCCTCTTTCTATAAGGCCACATCATTACCCAAAAATCTGGGTTAGACCTATTGGAAATCGCTGACGAGATTCAATAGATTATCTTTTATTTTTCTATAAAATTCTTCTAGGTAAATATGTCAAGGAAAAAATACACACACACACACACATAAGAGAAGACTCGTTCCTTTGCTGAAAAATGGCAGCCGACGAGAAGGTCATTTCGCGTTTGTTCCTTTCATCGAACAAAAGAGCGATTCGATCGACTGCAGGACATTTCTTGTTTCGTCCCAATCTTTCGTCAGTCGAAAATGAAAAAAAAGATCGAGCTAAGGAGATTAAAAAGGACAACGAAAAGAATACAAACATCAAGCAGAATGATAGACAGCTCCAGAGATTATTTTTTTCCTTTTGTTTTGTCTTCTCTCAACTAGAATCCAATCCCAATACCGTTTTTTCAACTATATCCACCGAATTTAACCTTTTGCGGAGTGATTTATTGCGGGGCCTGTCGCTGCCCGGCTACATTTTGGCGCCAAACTCTCAGCACAGGAGGAGGACATCTTCGCCCCGGAGGTCCTGCATCTAAGGAAAGGACAACAGCAGTAGTAGGCTAGCAGGGACACCAGACATCCTCGCCTATTCCACACCCAATCTTCGAGACCATCAACGCCACTTCTTAGGGTTACTATGAAGTGGTTCAGGAGGCACATCTGGCTGGACGTCTTCCTGCTCATCATCATCATCCTTTGGAAGGGTGAGGACCTCGACAGCTGAGTCTTGGAAGGGAGGAAAGCTCACTGTGAAATACACACACACACACACACACACACACACACACACACACACACACACACACACACACACACACACACACACACACACACACACACACACACACCCAGACACACACATATATATGTCTATATATATATATATATATATATATATATATATATATATATATATATATATACATATATATATATATATATATATATATATATATATATATATATATATATATATATATATCACTGCCAAGTAATGTCGTAACACATTTGTATAAATACACTAAAGACCCACTGTTGATTGGATTAAGAAAAGAAAGGAAATAACAATTTCCGTATATTTCGATCACTGGCTGTGACCCTCTTCAGCGGATTACAAAGACAAGAGAAAACACATCTTCTATACAGAGGAGAGGTGGAGTGAGGGAACATAGACATGACACTTCAAGTAGCGTTTATGATACTGTACGGGTTTTGTGGCAAGTCGTCCGCTTTTACAATGGAAGGAAGTAATTTATTGACTGCCAAGGTGGTTATATAATCAGGTGACCATTGTCCATTTGATATATTAAAGTTAGGGAATTGTTTGATCAGGGAAGATTCAATGATTTTTCTTTTAA
>NC_134782.1:867500-880000 GCF_046742065.1 Oratosquilla oratoria
GTTATAAATGACATGTAGAGTTACATAACTTTAATATGTTGAAAGAATGGCTAGATGATCAACGTTACACTAAAGGTAGATATTTCTTACAGCTTAATGTGTGGGATTACCTACTGGACAACGAAACTCTCAAGGAAATAGCCATGTGCAAGATTGACCCTCAGGGTAACTACATTTCCTGGAATGTTGGGTGGACTCTGTCCAACGCCACAGACTATGACGTGCCTATTTCCCACTTTTGTCAAGGGGATGAAGGACCTTTTTACTATTACTTCCCAGTAACTGGCGTAGCTGTCGCTTTTTACTTGTGTGAGGCCCTTGACAGTCACCTCCCTCTTCCTACGTCTCAAGATGAAGTCGACCGTTGGTATAACGCTTCTTACCATCACTTTACTGACACTGAGGAGTGCAAGAAGAGGTTTTGGGTGTCCCTTACAGACAGAAAAGAAGAAGGCGTGTATGTAACGCATTATGACAATCAGGTAGATACATCAGCATACTGGAAGGATGGGGAACCGAACGGTCTTATGTACGAAAACTGTGCTCAGATGGAAGAGATCGGAATTGCAGATCACGACTGTGACACCAGGTTTATTTGTACTGCTTGTAAACTGAATGAGCTCAAGATCCTGTCTCTCCGTGGAACGTGTGAGAATGAACTTCGCAATATAAATTTCGTGGCTTACCAGGAGGCGCTAGGTCATCTCATTTTCAGGGGTTATGGTGAATATCAAATCCGAAAGGAAGGGGACGTATGGAAATGGGTTGACCATGTTAATAATTTTACCATAGCAGTTATGCAGCCACATGATATAAACTTCCCTATGGGTCGACGCACGTGGGAAATATATCGGACCGTATGCGATCAAAACGAAGGTAATAGAGTTCTCCTTCTAACTCCCTGTAGAGAAGATCAGTATTCATGCGATGACGCAACATGCATTCCCCTTGAAACACGATGTGATCTAAAGTATGACTGCCTCGATCGAAGTGACGAAGCCAACTGCGAACTCGTTACCTCACCCAAAGATTACAAGAAAGATTTGCCTCCCCGAGCGTCTGGGAAAAGCAGGACCAGTCTACCTATTCTTCTAGCCGTGACCATTGAATCCATCGCCCTTGAGACGACGCTGATGACGATGCAACTCTCCTACAGTTTTCAGATGACATGGTATGACAATCGTGTCGATTTCAACAATCTCAAGGGGAACGTCAGCCTCAACCTGGTGCCCTTGGCAAGAATGATCACGTTGTGGACGCCTGTCATTGGCTTTGTGAACACAGAGGGCAACAAGCGTTCACAGGTCGATGTCGAAGCCTCAATGGCTGTAGAACGGCTCTCAGGAGTGCTAAAGAGAGATCCAAGCAAGCCCGGAGAAGGTATCTAGAAAACTTTCTTGTTATTTCCTTTTAGGATTTCCTATGCACACGAGTTGAGCAATTTACCATTGAAATTCAGGGGAGATACATATTTTTGAGAATTATAACTAGGTTTAATAAAAAAAAAGTTCGTGATTATTATGCAGTATGTACTTCAGTTATTAATCATGATAGATATAGACAGGCTAAATTCGGGCCTACTTTTGAAGAACTAGCTATTTCAAATAGCTGTAGGTCGTTGAGCACTGAATGAAACATTTTTATTTGAACCTATGTGCAAGTCGGTTGGAATCAGATTATATATGGTGTCGTTTGTGTGGATAGAGCAAATAAATATCAAAGTTAAGTGGTGTTTCATAATGAGCCCACAAAATAGTCAATTTCTTTTCTTGAAAAGTTAGAGCCAAACCTTTCCATTAGAAAGTTATAGAAAGTTAGCAGTTATTGAAATTTGGTTAGTAAATATTGTTCATAAAACTGAATGAAAAACCTATAGTATACACAACCATTTCTCACTCAAAAGGAGACCGTTGAATTGGTAAAGCCCCAGTCACACCAAGCTTACGACCTGTTTCCGACCACCACCTTCGACGGTGGCACTTTTGTTTCTCTCATGGTTAGTGCCAGGCTATTTTATATTCATCTTCATGACGGGAGAAGATTCATTCCAACTCTATTATTTTGAATTCTTTTTATAAACAGAGGAACAACACAAATCAACCTGGTCGCCGGTGGTCGGAAACAGGTCGTAAACTTGGTGTAACTGGGCCCTAAGATTTACAATAATGTGGATCTCCGCCCTGAGTTATTTATGACATATTTTGGTAAAAATATGAAATATCAGTAATCGTTGTGGAACGTTGTCCTCAGGACAATTCATGTAAGGATACATCCATCCTGGTTCACATTATGTGCAGTGCCTATGATATATTGACCAATAAAAAAATGCAAAAACTGTTTGGATTAGACTAGCTTGTGTTGAGATAAAATTATACTATTTTCTTTATTGTGCAGTTGAGGTATATTCGGGAGGCGAGAATACCTTCCAGCTCACCAGGAAGTACAGCACTACTTTTACTTGTGATTTCAACCTCATCTTATACCCTTTCGATGACCAATACTGCGACATGCACCTCAGGATTCTTTCGGCATCAAAATCTTATCTGGAATTTGATTTCGAGAAGGCAGCCAGCGTCTATTTAGGAAATGCCTTGTTAATCGAATACGAGGTTAGTGTAAATTCTGTTCCGTATGAAATTGAGATTTGGAATTCATTCTCATCTGACAGCTCGAATATTTCATGATCTTAAAAAATTAGAAGCAACAAATATATGACATTCAATCACAAAATCTACACGCGGATCACTCAAATTGCCTTCCCTTGAAATGTGTATCTTTTTGCTGAGTACCCTTTCATGTTGGTATCCCTGGCAACGAACCCGCCTCACGGGGTTTGGACAGCACAAGGAAACTCTAATCGCAGTCTACAAAGAGTTTTTAAAAAACATATTCAACTAAACTTCTAGCTTAATTTGGAACCACAGCTAAAAGTAATCGCAGGTTGGATCACTGAGTTGGAGTATATACACATCTCGATCACCCTAAACTTTGGTTCTCAAAGAGGTGTTTGTTTCATAGGTGGGCCAGCCAGAGATGGTGTCTGTGGAAGACAGCGAGTTCAGTGAGATTCGCGTGCGCGTTCCCCTCAAAAGACGATCGGGTTATGCCATCCTGAACATTTACACGCCTTCCCTCATCCTTCTCATTATAAGCTTCGTCACGCTCTTCTTCCGGCCCCAGATATTTGAAGTCCGGGTGATGACGGCTCTAACGTCACTCTTGGTGATGGCCACTCTCTTCACGCAGGTGGGTGCAAGCACTCCCAGATATGGGAGAACTAAGTAATGAAGTCAGATCCACGGGCTGGCCAGTGGAAAAAGATCTGCGCTACAGAGCCGAGGAACAGCTGTAGTGGAAAGCGCTGAGGTTTTGCAGACAAATGGAAATTACTCGACATGATTTTTACCATAACAGTATAACTATTCTAGTTCCTTTACTACGAGGTCACATTATATTTTTTATGTCTCGGGCTAAACTGGTTGAAACAGTCTCATTCAACTTCGTGACGACTACACGCGTTCAACATGTTCTGGCTAACACCCCGTGTAGAGTATTGACGGCCAAAAAATTATGAAGTTGTTATTTTAGGAACTTTATGATATTCTTCAGGGGCCAGTCACCCAACTTTCTTTCATTATTTGAGGCTATTCTTCATTACATCTGACCAACACATGACAGATTGGTTCAGCTGAAGTTACAGCCTCATTTCAAAGGGACAGGAGTAGGATTCATGTTTTACACATTTTTGTATGTGGTCTTGATTATACTAATGACCCACTTTCGGAGAAGAATAGGCGAAAGTAAAAAGATCCGTATATTTCGATCACTAACTGTGATCCTCTTCAGCTGAAGGGGATCACAGTTAGTGATCGAAATCTACAGATCTTTTTACTTTCGCCTATTCTTCTCCGAAAGTGGGTCATTAGTATAATTTTACCAATGTGCTACGACATTACTTTGTTGTGATGTGGTCTTAACTTATCACAGTTCCTCTACATGGTTACATAGATGCAAACGGTCTGGATACACCTGTTACTCAAAAGGTGTTACTTCATAAAAATAATTTTTTCTCGTCATGAAAACGAAAAAAAAAAAAAATCTGTGGTGTACCGGGTATAGTTGTGCATTTTTTTCTTTCTTTTTGGTATATTTTTCATTCACCCCTTGGTACAAAATAATTCTTCAATTATGGTTTTCAAACCTTTTCTAAGACTATCAGGTAAACAAAAACAAAATCGCTTCAGGTTACTCATCTTCTTTTATAATCTTTAGCAAATTTGTGCAACTCTAAACAATTAAATCTGCACGAGAAGATTTTTTTACATATTTAGTGTTATCCTAAATATATGCATATAAAGACATGTCAAAAAATTAGGTTTCTGTATTACAAATAAGCAAGGTTGTCACAAAGGTACATAATTCTACTAACTACAACCCATTTTACTCTTAGGTGCCAAAGTTTATTTAGGTGTTAGAAATGTTATGATTTACTGGACAATATAAACATAAGAAATTCGTTTCTAATTGTGAACATGATTCTTTGTCTTCAGGTGTCGGCCTCTTTGCCTAAGACCTCCTACTTTAAGATGGTGGATATCTGGCTCTTGTTCTGCATTGCTATTATCTTCATCATCATCGTGTTCCACTCAATCATTGATATCAAGGTCAACGAAGAAGCCTTCTTCCCGGAAGGAGCTACGAGGGTCCAGCCACGCCACAAGCCGGATCCCCTTTTCGGCGCCGTACTGCCGAAGAACTCCCAAACACAAAAGCTGGTACTCTTCGCGAGGTCGTTCATGATTACTGGCTTCATCGTCTTCAATGTCATTTACTGGGGGTATATTCTCAGCTAAATGTATGCGGAAATCTCCTGATGACAGCACATTCTGTCAAATGTAGATTTATGATTTTGGTTTTTCACTTGGCACACCTTGGTAGTCTTTTTCAAATCCATGTCCCCCCCCATTCTTTCTCCTTTAAAAAACAATAAATTCTTAGATGTGAACATGTCTTTCTTTGGACTTTATTCATGATATGTCCGTGAAGTATCACAACACACTTCCTATATAATCGATGACTGCGCAGACTCAATACCGTCCGTGCTATTGCGAGATTACTAAGGCCCATTGGGACACACCATTAATCATGAGTACAAAACAGTCTTCACAAAAAATTTGAAGGACATATTTCTATTCTATACTACTATTCTTTTCTACTTTCCTTCTTACTTTTTTCCCCTTGAAGCTGGAAAATACCCAGCTAGATATGTTGCGAGACAATCGTCAAATGTGAATGCTATAGTCGCCCAGAAGTTCTTTTACTACCTAAATGCATCCGGCTGGGCCCGAAAAATACAAAAAAGAATGAAAAAATAAAAATGACATATATATTTCATCAATAACTGCCCCAGGATGAATCACATTGTATTATCCTGTGACAAAAACTAGTGGACTTTACTCTTAAGCAAATAATCTAGCGCTCACAAGCTACTGCACCCGACAACCCTCGCAATTATATTTCTACACGTTAAGACAATGACGAAACTTATTGCTGTGCATGTGGGTTAGTGGTTACCTTTGAATCTTGGAAAAGTCTCGCTTTATTTTAGCTGAGCTAAGTTGGAGCTCCACTCTAAAAATGCCTTCGCCGCTCTTAGAAAGCCTCCGGTAGAATGTTGGAGTTGGAGCTACCTTGGTGGTTGGTCTGGTAATGTGATCAACCAAAAGTCCACGCTTACTCACTCACTGTCCCTCACAGATCTTGGAACTGCCCATTTTTACAGAAGCTGTGATATATGAGGGCAAGGGCGAGCAACCTACTTAAGTGTGGGTGTCAAAATTAAGAAAATCTTTTATAAAAAATATATATATATCGCGTGCTAATGGAGTAAAACTATGGGCCTGTTTAAAAGTATGAGGCCTCTCCCTTTACCTCCTAGGGCCCCAACCCGCCGCTCAGCGAAGCACGCAGTTATCAATTGCCATACTAAAGAAGTTGGAGATTTAATACTTATTTACCTCTAAAGTGAGTTCTGGTTTACGAGTACCAGAAAAGAGTCGTTAGTGTGCCAGGTCTTGCACGCGTGCCAAGGGTTGCTCACCCATGAACTAGGGTCTTCATCCCTTTTTTCATCTTGCCTCAGGATGTTCAGGGGTGCAGAGTGAAGATTTTATTTTATTTAATTTTACATGGCAGCCTGTTATACTGGGAATCTCTGTTCGTTGTGAGATTTAAGCTGGTCATTACCAAACTTTTCACACACATATATATATATATATATATATATATGTATATATGTATATATATATGTATATATATATGTATATATATAAATATATATAATATATATATATATATAGATATGTATGTATATACATATATATATAATATATATATATATATATACATGTATATATATATAGATATGTATGTATATACATATATATTATATATATATATATACATGTATATATATATATATATATATATTTATATATGTGTTAATATATATATATATATACACACACACACATATATATATATATATATATATATATATATATATATATAAAAAAATATTTCTATATATATAAAAATATATATAAAAATATATATATTTTTCTATTTATATTTATTTCTATGTATATATAGAAATATATATATATATATATATATATATATATATATGTATATATATATAAATATATATTCTGTATCTGCCCCCCGGCTGATAGATGAGAGTTTCTTAGCGCCTTTTTCTGAGGTTAGACAGTTTCTTCAAGCAGGCCCTTCTATTGTAGCAAGGTCATGCCTTCAAGAAATCGTTTTCTATAGATATCCGCGCACCATGATTAATTTTCTGTATTAAAAACTGTCACTAAGTTGGAAATTATTTTATGTAAACATATCTTAACATTATTATATCTCTTATAATAATATATACATATCTATAAATATTTGTAGTAATATTCTGTATATTAGAAATTGTCATTTAGAGCACTGTGACTATCATAATCATGTGATATCAACTTCTTTGATATCTACTTGGGCACATTCCCTTGACATATTTGATATTATGGATGATGTGCTTATATTTTGCAAAGGTTTCATAGATTTCTTGAGGTTCCATTCCACTTGTGGCACTTCATAAGAGCAAAAAATCGTAGAGACTGAACAGCTTCATACCAGGCCTAATGGCCCCATCATGGGTTGATAGCCTTAAAAAAAAAAAATGAAAATAAAAAAATTGTGGCTCCGTTCCACTCTTCCAACAAACGTTGTGTGGTTGACTTCTCCATCTATGTCTTTGGCATGGAAGCTCAGATTTAGAATGTCTGGTCCAGTTCAATCCTGTTGGATGGTAGACATTTGTCTGTCAGTTCTTATTTCAGTTTCCGTAGTGAGGAGGTTTATTACCCGACAATGTCGTCTTTCATACTAGTCTTGTTAGTCAGGAATGTATAGAATGTGTTGGTCCTATGTGTGGGATCCATCATTCTCTACGTGTATGTACACGTTATTTCAATAGACATAAATTTCCAACTGAGAGAAGTAGTTTGGGTCCCACCCTGAGCTGGATAGAATCGTCCGGCGGCAGGAAGAATAAAGATGGAAGTCATCGTTTTATAATATAACGAAGATACCGAGTGCCGGCATGGCGCGCTGAGTTTTACGTTAATGACGTAGAACCACTTGCCCTTGGGCTGGCCAGACAGAAAGGGGATGGTGGCCACTCCTGAGTTTTTTTTTTTTTTTTTTTCTTTTTTTAGAATCTTGGTCAGATGATTCCACAACCGCTGCCGGAGGGACTTTGTGGTTTTTGCGGTTGGCGACAGGTCCGAAAGGATATCGCTTAGCCCTCTCACCTCCACCGCGTGCCGCCAGGCGATTTCATTACTCAGCGAGGGGTGGGACCCCTTCTCTGAGAAGTCTCGACCTGGCTGGGGGCCTCCGCATGAACAAAATGGGTGGGAAATTACGAAAGCCCACGACAATTGTCTGACACTTGCAAGAGCCCGCCATCTTGGAAGGGTAACAACTCCATTCACTGTAAGTGCTCCAGATTGTGGTTTTATATCTGTATATTTATCTATCTAATTATGAATTTATTCATTTATCTATTATCTATTTATTTATTCATATATTTACTTATTTATTTATCTACCTATTTTATGCATCTATCCATTTATTTGTTTATTTATTTATTTACATGCTTAATATTTATTTATCTATCTTTTCATCTACTCATTTTATCCATTTATTTTTATGACTATCATTTTATCTCTTCAATCGTATTGATTTCAATCTATCTATCTTATTCATTCATGTGATTCTTTTATATATTCATCTTTTTAACTGTTTTCATTTATCATTATGTTAATCACTTATCTATTTACTAATTTATTATTTGTTCATTCATCAACTATTCTTTTTAATTTCTATTTATTGGTTCATCTTATTTGTTTATCTATTTAACATATGTTTACTTATTAATTTACCTAGTCATTTCTTCGTTGATTAATTTTATGTTAATTATTCATTTTTTTTTATTGTTGCTAAACAGTTGCAAAGTTGTTACAATGCCGTATAACTTCCTGCATTGTTGGATCAGTGGACCGTCATGTGTAGCATTTGCTATAGCAACGTTCCTTCGGACGAACAAAGTCGTCTGACATCAGCCAGAATTAGATCTGTAGAGTACCTCACCGACACCGTAAGGAACTGGGGTTCGGAACTTCGTGGTTCTGAGGAAGGCCCCCACCTCCCCCACCTGTACACCGACGTCGAAAAGAGAATTGGAGAGGAAAAGGATGGTATCGGAAACCGAAGCCAAGGTCGAAATATCCGAACGCCACAAAGATGTGTGTGCATCCTTATCTTCACCCATTTCATTATCTTTTATGTTAGATAATTGTACTCGTGGATGTAATCGTTGTGGTTTTCTAGCGTTATTACTAGAGACAACCTGGAAACGCCCAGGAAACACTCCAGAACCTTGCCTAGGTCCTAGCCCTTGTCTGCCCACGGAAGGACAGAATAAATAGTTGGGCAAGGGAGTGGTGAAACAGAAGAAATAACGTTCTCGAGGGTTCCAGTATCGCTTTCAGTAACCTATGCCCGGAATGTTCGTACTCCCGGAAGCCCAGCTTGTCTGGACACAAGTCGTGGCACCAGACTTTCTTGGCTACCGGAAGGAAACTCAAAGTTTGTTGGCACCAAAGCAGTGCGCGAGGTCGCCAGTCCGAGCAGTACTTCTCTTCCTTGCCTCCTTGTGCTCACTTCGACACTGGATGAAATCGATAAGCATCCACTAACTCCCACTAGTTTTTGGATTGTGGTCAAAGTTGTGGACCACTGTGGGCTAGTACGGACCCCAATGGACCACAGGGTGAGAGCCAATGGACCAGGGTGAGCCATGAGTCTAACCCTGTGTTATGTGGTCAGAAATAGCTCGACACACACATGACGCTAAGCCTGTGTCATGTGATTTGAGACAGCCTAACATACACGCAAACGAACACACACACACACACACACACACACACACACACACACACACACACACACACACACACACACACACACACACACACACACACACACACACACACACACACACACACACACACACACACACACACACGTACATTTGAGTTTTTCACGGGAAAGCTATATCTCCGGTGAAGAAATCTTCCTTTGGAAACCGCAAGTTGTATTTTCATTATGAAACTGCAGGCTCCGTTGCGATTCTGGTGGGCTGTCCCCGTGTGCTGTCTGATTCGCCTCGAAATAACATTTTCGTAAAAACCTTTATGCAACATTCGGGAAAAACAAACTCTTGCTTTACTCTCAAGGTCACAAGCGTGTTTCTATTTTTTTTTCAAGTCACAAGATACATGCAGGCGCAGGTTCTCTCTCTCTCTCTCTCTCTCTCTCTCTCTCTCTCTCTCTCTCTCTCTCTCTCTCTCTCTCTTTCTGTGTGTGTGTGTGTGTGTGTGTGTGTGTGTGTGTGTGTGTGTGTGTGTGTGTGTGTGTGTGTGTGTGTGTGTGTGTGAGTGTGTGTGTGTGTGTGTGTGTGTGTGTGTGTGTGTGTGTGTGTGTGTGTGTGTGTGTGTGTGTGTGTGTGTGTGTGTGTTTGTGTGTGTGTGTGCGTGTGTGTGTGTGTGATTCACCATGGTTCACCATGGTCTCCATGGTCTTGGATCACGTGTTGGACTCGTGATCGACAGCTCTTTCCCTCCGAAAGAGAGCTCAGAGCTCATATATGTGTGTGTGCGTTTGTGTTTGGTATGGGAGAGTAATAAATGATCATGAAAAAGAAAAGGTACCAGAATGACATCTAGAAACATAGCTTTCCATACATAGGCATTAACTTGCCGAACAAATGTAAAGAGGAAATGAAAATAGATTATTCAAAGCCAACCTAGACAAATGGGGCAAAGAAGCAGGACTCCGTGAGTGTGACCATTTTCCTGTAAATTACAATCAAGTAAATTAGATAGGTAAATGCACATACGCAGATATGAACACACACGCACACGCGCGCGCTCGCTCATACAAAACACACACACACACACACACACACACACACACACACACACACACACACACACACACACACACACACACACACACACACACACACACACACACACACACACACACACACACACACACACACACACACACACACACACACACACACACACACAGCCACGCCCTTCTTTGCAGAGAAGGTATGAGGCAGACGAAGTAAGGGATCTCACGGCTCATATGCACCGGAATGTTGGTAATTGAACAGTGCTGGTTGGTAAGGGGGAGGGGGGATTCCAGCCATCTAACTGAATACACTGAATGACGCCCGAGTGGATGTCAGCGCAAGATGTTTCTGGACACGAGACAAAAAGATTTTATTTTTTGTACTTTTTCATCCTATTGAGGCGATTCACGTATGAAATGCAAGTGTGAATAAATATTTTGAAGAATGTGTACAAACGTGGATCACGGCCTATTCATTCCATTACGGTGCGTTTTGTTCGGTACGATTATCGATCAACGGTGATCGTTCTTGGCTTAATGGTGATCGTCAAACGATTGTCTAGTGCACTATTTTTTTGTTTTTGAATGGGGCCGTTTTCCTTCGAGTTGCAAAGTATGAGGCTAATAATTTCTACTGAACCTACTAACGCGTTTATTCAAATATGCCAGGAGGGAGGGAGGTAGGATGCGCGTCACACGCCATTAGACGTGATAGGCTTATCATTAATCGCACCGAGCAAGACGTATCTTTAACCTTTCCGACATCAGGGAGGATGGGGTCTAAGATCAAAGGCATTTCCAAACGCTCGGGTTGCAGAAGTAATGGCGGAGAAAGCAATAACAACAACAACAGTAGAGTGGGTTGGATTAGGTGTAAACTTTCATTCTCACACCAGATTCCCTCTCCTGTGTCTCAGAGTTCGAACACGTTCAGAGGACCTCGTCCACGACTTCGACCAGACAATACTAGAATCAACGACTAGAAATAAGTAAATAAGTAAATAGATAATAATGTTGATAACAATGATAATATTAAAGTAACTGCAATATAGATAACAGTTTGAGAATAAGTAAGAAGAAAATGGCTAACGACCACGGTCATCGCTGGGTTCACTGTCGATGAAGTGTGTATGTGTAAGACAGAACCTGTTTTGACTACACAAAGACGAAGATCATAAGCAAAGGCAGTAATAGTAGTAATTGTAGCAGGAGTAGGAGTGCTATATCTCTCTTGTGGTTAGTCCTAATTCTCACAAACTTTGAACATAGCACCTGCCCATATTCTACCCAAAGACAAATGAAATCATTGTGCGTTTACCAAAATAAAGTGTATAAATAACGTTTGCAGGTCGAAGAAGTTTACTTGATAAAGAGACCAACATTTTCATCGTAGAAGTCTGAACTTCAGCTGAATAAAATCACCTGCTTTTGCCGGAATAGAATTTGCATGTTGTTAACAATAATTTCTCTCCGCCTTCACCACAATGAGGTCTTTTTTATTGTAAGTGGTCTTCCCACCCCAGCCAAACTCAGTGGCCTGTTTAATTATTATGTTTAGACCAGTGCCAGACTTTTTTCAGCTTATAACGACTTCTGGGCCTAGAAATATAACCGAAGAGTAATCGAAATCTAGAAATATAATTTTCTATTCTAAGACATTTTCGGAGCAGATAAACCAAAGTATCAACATTATAAACATCTTTTCTTATTTATGAAATGCAGTTTTAATCATTTGATTTGAATCAAATGATTAAAACTAAATTTCATAAACAAGAAAAGATGTTTATAATGTTAATACTTTGGTTTATCTGCTCCAAAAATGTCTTAGAATAGAAATATAAAATGAATAGAAAATAGGGGACGGAGAGGGGGGGGTCGCCGAATTTATGAAGCGGCCTTGTTGTGGATGTGCTGTGTCTTGCGACACTGCTTCTGAACCAGGGTAGTGGACAGGATGTAGG
>NC_134782.1:885000-887500 GCF_046742065.1 Oratosquilla oratoria
ACGTCATTCACAGAGCCTTACATCACTCACCATGTACTGCCCCCTAAGAACGCGCCAGGTCTTATTTCCACGACTGCATTATCCTGTAAAGTTAGCAACGTGCATAAAACGCCTTCTTAAACTTAACCACTTTACATAAACCCCACAACATACTGTTGAAAAATATATTAAAGTTATCTCCCTGATCTCCTTTGCTTTTAATATGTTTTATGCTTCTTTACAAAAATAATTTCCATCTTCCGATTTGTCTTATCTAAACATTTTTTGCCTTTAGGCATCTCTGCCCGAAACGCTAATGCACAAATATATTTGTATTTTGACATTATTATATTTTTCCACATGAGAATATTTGTCTTGTGTTCATGAAAAGAAAACGACGAGGCAACAGAGAAGACAACGAAGAATGTGTGTGTGTTGGGGGGGGGGGAAAGTAAAGAAGAAAATAATAAATGTTGTCTTGAGTTTCACCGACTGAGAACCCGGAGCCCCACAGTGGCTGGCAACAGTCCTCGAGCCTTCTCATGGATATCTCTGTGGAGAAACTTTGTACTATTGCCCATATTGTGTGAGTGTTGGACTATTTCTCTGTCACCGGCTCAGAATGGTAGAGAGGAGAGCAGTCACCAGTTCTCTGTTCTCCATGTGTGAAAAGGTGGAAGAAATACAGTTGAAGTTGATAGAGATAGATCTTGGGTCTGGTCTGGAGACCGAGTGTCAGCCCCCCAGGACTGCACCCCCATACAGAGGTGACGGGGTTGACAGGTTTTGAAATTAGGCAACAGGGAGATGCTTCTACCTGACGTCCGTCTTGCAGGATCACCGCAATCACGCACCCGTCCTTAATGCCAAATATAAAGATAAGACCATATAACTAAAAAGCAAGAAGAAACAAATAGGAGATGATGATGATCAACGTTCGTTCCCTCTAAGGAGTCTAAGCTATGCGCATGTGCGCTCTCATTTGTTCTACAACTAGGGCACATAAAGAATGTGCGCACACAAGGTTTTCAAATTATGATAGAATCCATTCAATAAAGAAGTTCCCACCCAAACATCATATTATATTTTTTCTAAAAATATTGTAACTTGCCAACCATCAAACCAATAACGGCTTTTTTTTTCCTCTTCTAACTCTAGCGCTTCCATTGCAAACGAAAAGCCTTTGCCGACGCCATGATGAAAAGAAAAGGGAGAAGAAAAATAAAAAATGGGGAAAAAGAAGAAAAATGAAAATAAAAAGAAGAAAGCTACTCTCCGAAGACGTTGACTAAGCCGGTGGATTGTTCCCCAATCTCATGCCCAGATACCACAAAGGTACCCAGGGACCTCACAGTTGGCACCTGCACCGCCAGGTGGTGCCACGGTCAACCTTTCCACCACTCAGACGGGTGCCAACTGTCAAGGGCACCTCCAACCCACCTCCTCTTCCCCCATCCCCCACTCTTCCCCCCAACCTCCTCTCTTCCCCCCAACCACCGTTGTCATAATTAGCAAATGGCGTGGCTACCCCGCCTATCACAGCCTCTCTGTTCTTAATTTTTTTTTTCTTTGAGTTCCTTATTTCCTTTACCACAGTAGTACCGGCCCAAGGCATGAGCGAACTAATTGGCTGCTGGGGCCCCCACGCCCCCAGTGGTCCCCAAGAGCACTTGGAAAATATCAAATTAATTGAAATTGGAAAATAAAAATGCTTGAAACCCCATTTAGAACTTCTACTGCGAGCGCAGCCTTCCCTCCTCTCCTTATTGGAATTCATTGGTATGTTATACGTTTGATATGATATGCATTTATTTCACGAAGTGAAAAATGGCAACTGTTATGAAGCCCTTCGAGTCTCCGTAACTGAGGTCCTTGAGTGCACGCGACAAACAACCGAACATACACGCTTTCAATATCCACTTCACATACACATCACATACATACGAGCATACATTCATTACTGTGAGTGGCTTCTACAGCTTCAGTTGACCACTGAATTGGCTGGATGTATGATGCAAACATTGATACCATGTTGGCATTATAGATCCAGCCACACAATAAGTCACTGAAATTCTAAAGTACATCATAATACTGAAGCATATTGTTAATTTGCTACTATATTGTTGAAAAATGATCTAATATGACACCAGCATGACGTAAGGTAAATAAATGCTGCAAATTATATATGGAGTGGGTGTGTAAGCGATGCATTTATAGTGCATGAAATGATCAAGGACAATTAATGATTTAACACCGCTGGTGGTGGTGGCAATCAGGATGCCCCCAAATCAATCCTGCTCAGGGCTCCATGACGGCTTGGGCCGGCCCTGACCACCTTAGTCACGATGTGGGAACTCTGCTTATGACCAGTTGTTCGCTAAAGCGGGACTCGAGTCTTGCTCATTCTTCCCAGCTGACAAGCTTCCTGGATGACACCCGATTCATTCACGCTGGACTTCTAATATTAATTATCATCATCATCATCATCATCATCATCATCATCATCATCATCATCATCATC
>NC_134782.1:890000-892500 GCF_046742065.1 Oratosquilla oratoria
GTACCACAAGACTGGAAGAATGCTAATATTGTACCAATATATAAGGGAGGAAATAAAGAAAATCCAACAAATTATAATTATAGATCAGTATCCCTTACAAAGTATCGACAAAGTATCGACAAAGTACCACACAAAAAACTACTAAGAAAAATTGAACTAATAGGTGGAATACAAGAAAAAATATTGGAATTGGAAGAAAAAAGAGAGTGATACTTAGATCAAAGAACTCAAAATGGGTAGACATGTTAAGTGGAGTACCCCAAGGCTCTGTATTGGCTCCGATAATGTTTGCTATTTATGTAAACGTCATTGATGAAGGAATTAAATGCTACATAAACTTCTTTGCTGATGATGCAAAACTATTGAAGAGAGTGAGTAATGAAGAAGACTGTAAATCTTTTCAGGGAGATCTGGACAAAGTCTGGAACCGGAGTAAAAAGAACGAAGTGAATTTCAACATTAAAAATGTGGTATAATGGAATTTGGAAAAAGCAAAAATAGAATATCCTGTAAATACAAAATTGGAACAAAAGAAGTTACAAAAGTAAATTCAGAGAGACCTAGGAATGATCATTTCAAATGACATGACACCAGACAAACATGTGAACAAAATAGTTGGAGAAACCTACAACTTAATAAGATCAATGAAAGTGGCCTTTGACTACATGGACAAGGAGATGGTGAAGAAAATCCTAATTACACTGATAAGACCAAAATTAGAATATGCAACGGCACTATGGACACCCAGTACAAAGAATAAATAAATAAAGAAATAAAGAAAGAAACTAGAAAGAATTCAAAGAACATTAACAAAGATGGCACCAACACTCAGTATGCTGACATATGAACAAATATTGGACAAACTAGACTTATTAACTCTGGAGCAAAGAAGAGAAAGAGGCGATTTGATATCCATAAATAGAATTATGAAAGGGATGGAAATCCTTGACAGGGATGATCTACTTATATGGGACAGTAGAAATACAAGAAGAAGCTTAAGAAAGACAGTTACAGAAGAGATCTGAAAAAGAATAGCTTTCCACATAGAGTGATAGATACATGGAATAAATTGAAAGAGAAAACAGTGAGTGCTAAAACTAAGCACGGCTTTAAGAAAGAACTGGATGCGGAAAGATACAACTGCGGGGTCCTACGAGCATAGCTCTTCTCCCGCAAAATACAACTAGGTAAATACACACACACCTTTATAAGGGGGGAAAAATATGTTAGTATGGATGTTGATAAGTAGATTTTTTTCTTCTATAAATGTCTCTAATTTCTAAATCCCTGTCTTCTTCCTTTAGTGAATAAATAATATTTCTGCTGTGTTTGTCGGGTGATCAGAGAATTCCCGCAGAAATGAAGCAGTTTCATTTCGACTGTCAAGACCGATGTTACATTAACTTCTGTTACATTTGTCCATGGTTTATAGCCACAACATACATATGTATATATATATATATATATATATATATATATATATATATATATATATATATATATATATATATGTATATATATATATATATATATATATATATATATATATATACAATGCAAACATAATATAATTGTTATTTTCATATTCGAGAGCTGATACCTTGACACTGATGGTCAAACAGGTCTTGGTTGACGTACACTTTTGTTTCCAATGGAATGTAGGCTACGTTAATATTCATTAAACCCCATAATTCGATCTGTTTCCAAGCTGAAATATATTTTCTATAAATACAGGACAGTTGATACTATTTGTCTTATGTCTCCTCTCATTATATCATCATTTACATGCTGGTCATTAAAATATTGGTTAAAAATCAATATAAGTGAAGTCTAGAATAAGTGATCTGATACTTGTACTTTTCATTATATTAAAGAAAAGAAAATGGGGTGGTATTGTTGTACTTGTACCTATATAAAATCCCACCAACATGTGAAAAAATAATGTGAAATTAGAAACATTTGAACACATCGACCTGGAGATCAATATATATATGTATATATATATATATATATATATATATGTATATATATATATATATATATATATATATATATATATATATATATATATATATATATATATATATATGTATGTAAGAATTGAAAATAGTTTAGATATACCACCAAATACTCGTACCAGCCAAAAATTGTATCCGTGAAATTATTTATAGCTGGATACTTCAAACAACCTGACCCAAACTTACATATGTGATTTCAACAAATGGATGAATAACAGAGATCAATAATTTTTCAACAATCAATTATAAAAAATCCTTGACTCACATGGAAAAATAGACGGTGTTGTAAAACCAACATTACGATCAGAACATATTATCGACTTGATTCAATTTAATAAAATAGTACAATAATGGATATTCAAAGTGAAAGTGACTAGCATATCCTATTTTCATAAGTTCGTTACCTTTGAACTCAAATTTATATTCTTTGTAAGAAAATCCTATTTGGAATAAACACTTTGACTGAAAACTAATGACGTGAC
>NC_134782.1:897500-902500 GCF_046742065.1 Oratosquilla oratoria
TCTTTGCAATTAAAGTTTTCCATCATAACTATTCTTCCTCCATCTTCCATTATCTTATTTAATATTTTCCTTGTGTCCTCTAACATACTTTTATGTTCACTCTCTTCCCACGAGGCTGTTTTTGGAGGCACAGAATTTATCACAAACTTTCTGCTCTTCTTATCTATGTCTTCCACTTCGATGATAATCATCTCTACTGTATTCTTTCCATATGTGACACACCTCATGTTTATATCTTTCTTAGTCAGGAACATAACTCCACCCCCTTGTTTTGTCTCTCTGTTTCTAATCCAATAATTATATGCATCATGTCCTACACTGTTGGGTGGTAGTGGACCTTTTAATTTTGTTTCTACAGTTTCCATTATGTCCGGTTCTTTTTCCTTCAGATAATCATTCAGCTCATTCAATCCTGTTATTAATCCATCTACAGTTGTGTAAGACATTCTTAGTTTTCTGCCACTTCCATTGTATTATCTGTTTCCCTTTTGTTTTTCTCTAGTATGCCGTATTTTCGTACTTTCATATTCACTACTCTCCAATAGAACTTCTCTTTTTCTGACTCTGTTCTCTTCTCGTTTTTTTTCCCTTAGCTTCATGTCTTTTCATTTTTTCCTCCTCTCTTTCCTCTTTATTCATTTCTCTTTTTATCCAAACCTTTTTATATTGTTCACTTTCTGCTAGTTTCCCTGTTTTTGCTAAGATATTCTCTGCCGTCGTTTGTGACCTGAATTTAATCTTAATTGGTCTGGTCTTATCTGTACTATACTTTTCGAGACTAAACATCTCTTCAATTTGTTTCATGATTTCAGGTTCATCTTCCTGAACTAATTCTAGTAAAATGTTTACTTTTTCTTTTTCCTCATTGATTCTTGTGGTTCTATTTAGGTTATGTTTCTCTTCCATTCCCAATATAATTATACATTTCTTTTTATCTCCTAAGTCTATTACCGTATTCTCCTTCTGTCCCATCACTTTAATAACTGAGTCTTCAGTTTCTTTCATTTGCTGTTTAATTATGTCAGTAAATGCAACTTTACTGTTTTCTTGGATTTTTTTCCAACCCTGTGCTTCTTTTGCTATGGCCTCTTTGTTGTCTTTATCATGCCTCTTTAATTCTTCATTCTCCTCTTTTACTTCTTTTAACTGTCTTTTTAATTCTTCTATTTCATTAGTTAAGTTTTTTCATCTTCTCTAGTTCTTCCAATTTTTCAACTCTCTGCGCAATCTTTGATATGTTACCGAACCTTTTCTCCCAATGTTCGGTCATTTGTTCAAGTTTTTTCTCAAGTCTTGCTAATCGGGGGAAGTTTGTATCCGCCCCCCCCCCACATAATTAAATCCCTGGAAACTATTGTCCTCATCTTCCATTGTGCTGCTCTTATCTATACTTCTAATCTTTACGTTTTTGTTAATCCCTTCACCAAAATCATCGGTCCTTTTCTTGTTTACAAGACGCCTGGCCTCCTGGACCAAGTCCTCCACTTCCTCATTTCCCTCCATTTCCCTCAGTAATCCCTCCCCTTCTCCTTTTTCCTCACTTTCCCAATACACCACGAGCTTTCCCCTTCCCTGTAAATACAATAAGGTACTTCCTTTGCGTTGAGATCCACGAAAAATTCACTTTTTCTTCAGAACTCTAATCTTCGCCGTCCATCCGACGAAAGTGTGTGTGCGTATTCACTTGGTCTTTGGATCACGTGTTGGACTCGTGATCAACAGCTATTTCCCTCCTGGAAGAGAGCTCAGAGTGTGTGTGTGTATTTACCTAGTTGTATTTACCTAGTTGTATTTTACGGGAAGGGGAGCTATGCTCGTGGGGTCCCGTCTTCATATCTCATTTTATCTAAACTATTTTTAAATTCATGTATTGTTTTTGCACACACCACTTTCTCATCTAACTTGTTCCAACTGTCTATTACTCTGTGAGGAAAGCTGTTCTTTTTCAAATCTCTTCTATAGCTGTCTTTTTTTATTTTCTTTCCGTGTCCTCTTGTATTTCTGTCATCCCATTTTATCAGATTCTCTCTATCAGTAATTTCTATGCCTTTCATGATTCTGTAAATAGCTATCAAATCTCCTCTCTCTCTTCTTTGCTCTAGTGTCTGTAGTTTAAGTTTTTGTAGTCTCTCTTCATATGATAGTTTTGAGAGTGTTGGTGCCAGTTTTGTGATTGCTCTTTGTATTCTTTCTAGTTTTTTTATACATTTTTTTGTACTTGGTGACCATATTGTTGCTGCATATTCCAATCTTGGTCTTATCAGGGTGATTAGGATTTTCCTCACCATTTCTTCATCCAGGTATGTAAATGCCACTTTGATTGTTCTTATTAAATTATAAGTTTCTCCAAAAATCTTATTTATATGTTTCTCAGGTGATATATTATTCATAACAATGACTCCCAGGTCCTTCTCATTTTCTACTTTTTTTATTCCTTCTTCTCCCAAATTATATGATCCTGTTATTCTGTTTTTGCTTTTTTCCAAATTCCATTATACTACACTTTTTTGTATTGAACTCCATCTCCCACTTCCTACTCCATTCCTGTACTTTATTTAGATCTCTCTGTAGTGATTCACAATCTTCTTCAGTTTTCACTCTTTTCAGTAGTTTTGCATCATCTGCAAAGAAGCTCATATAGCTTTCAATTCCTTCATCCATATCATTAATATATATAGCAAACATTATTGGGGCCAGAACTGTTCCCTGCGGGACACCGCTTATTACTTCATTCCATTTTGAGTGCTGATCTCTTATCACTACTCTCATTTTTCTTTCTTGCAAAAAGTCTTCCATCCAATTTAGCAATTTACCTTGTATTCCTCCTTCATATTCTAATTTCTTAAGCAACTTCTTATGTGGTACTTTGTCAAAAGCTTTTTTTAGGTCTAGAAATGCACAATCAGCCCATCCATCTCTTTCTTGTATTATATCTATTAGCCTTGAATAGAAACATATTAAATTGGTGACGCATGATCGTCCTTGTCTGAATCCAAATTGTCTTGGATTTAGTACGTTGTTTTTTTCCAAGTATTTTACCCATCTACTTTTGATAATTCTTTCACATATTTTTGCTATTGTACTTGTTAGAGAGACTGGTCTATAGTTGGTAGGTTCTTCTTTATTTCCTCCTTTATATATAGGTACTATATTTGCTTTTTTCCAATCTTCTGGAACTTTTCCTTCTTTTAAGGAACTGCTTATTATGCTATGTATTTTGTCTGCCAGTTCATTCCTGCATTCTTTCAGAATCCAGTTTGCTATTTCATCTGGCCCATGCGATTTTCTGACATCAAAATTACCCAAGTGTGTCAATATTTCATTCTTTGTTACTTCTATTTCTTCCATAGGGGGGACTTTTTCTTTCCACTCAATCTCTTCAGGTTGTATATTTTCCCTTGTAAACACTGATTTAAAATGTTTGTTCATAATTTCTGCCATTTCCATTTCCTCAGTGTATTCAACTCCTCCTTGTCTTAATTTCTCCAAGTCTTGTTTGTTTTTCAGTTTATTGTTTACAAATCTGTAGAATAGTTTTGGTTGATCTTTACACTTTTCTATAACATCTTTTTCATATTTTCTTTTTTCCTCTCTGCACTTTTGTACATATTCATTTCTATAACCAGTATATATTTTCCATTTTTCAGGTCTTCTGTCTTTTTTCCATCTGGTCCAGGCTTTGTCTCTTTTGTATTTTAACTCCCTACAACTTTTGTTGTACCAGCATTTTACATATTCTTTTTCTTGTTTTTGTCTTGGGACATACTTTTCCACTCCTTTTTTGTAAATTTTTGTCAAAATATTCCATTTCTCTTCCACTGATGTTTCTTCTTTGTATATTTCTTCCCAGTTTTCTTGTTGGAAGAATTCTCTTATTTTATCAAAGTTTGTTTTTTCATACATCATTCTTCCTTTTCTATATTGTTCATTTCTTTTCATATATTTTTCTTCATTAAGTTCCAGTTCAATCAATATGTGGTCACTTTTACCTATTGGTGTTTTATATTCAATCTTGTCCACTATTCTAGGTTCAGATGTAATTATTAAGTCTAGCCTCGATGGTTCTTCTTCATTTCTATACCTAGTGTTCTCTTGTATCCATTGTGTCATTGAATGGTCAGTAATCATCTCAAGTAGAGCATTTCCCCATGAGTCATCACCACTCTTTACTGTCATTTCTTCCCAGCAGACTTCTTTGCAATTAAAGTCGCCCATCATAACTATTCTTCCTCCGTCTTCCATTATTTTAGTTAATGCTATCTTTGTGTCCTCTAACATACTTTTATATTCACTCTCCTCCCATGAGGCTGTTTTCGGAGGCACATAATTGATCACAAATTTTCTTCTCTTCTTATCTCCGTCTTCCACTTCTATCATAATCATCTCTACTGTATTCTTTCCATATATGACACCTTTCACGTTTATATCCTTCTTAGTCAGGAACATAACTCCACCCCCTTGTTTTTTCTCTCTGTTTCTAATCCAATAATTGTATGCATCATGTCCTACACTGTTGGGTGGTAGTGGGCCTTTTAATTTTGTTTCTACAATTCCCATTATGTCCGGTTCTTTTTCTTTCAAATAATCATTCAGTTCATTCAATCCTGTTATCAATCCATCTATATTTGTGTAAGACGCTCTTAGTTTTCTGCCACTTCCATTGTGTTCTCTGTTTCCCTTATGTTTTTCTTTTGTATGTCGAACTGCTTTATTTTCATGTTCACTACTCTCCAATAGAATCTCTCTTTCTCTGACTCCGTTCTTTCCTCGTTTTTTGCCTTAGCTTCAAGTCTTTTCTGCTTTTCTGCCTCTCTTTCCTCCTTATTCATTTCTCTTTTTATCCATACCTTTTTATATTGATCATTTGTTGCTAGTTTCCCTGTTTTGGATAGAATTTTCTCTGCCGTTGTTTGTGACCTGAATTTAATCTTAATTGGTCTGGTCTTATCTGTACTATATTTTCCGAGTCTGAATTTTTCCTCAATTTCCTTTATAATTTC
>NC_134782.1:907500-1050000 GCF_046742065.1 Oratosquilla oratoria
TTCAAGTGAAATTAGTACCATTATTGTAACAATTTGATAGTCCCTCCGAAAAAGATGTTGACGTGACGAAATAATTGGTGAATACAGATGACGTGCCCAGTGTTTATGTGCATTGGGCTTATTGGTGCACCATTCAACCTTGGATCAGTGCAGTGAAGTTTTTTTTCTGTCTTACATATTGCTATTGTACTTTGGAGAGTTTTGAGCTCCTTTTGGTGCCAGTCTGTCCTTCCATTGGTTAGAGTTGAACAACACTCAATGAAATGAGCTCAAGGTCTTCTGTAGTGCACATGAAAATTTCCTGATTTTAGTAAACATTCAAGCTCTAGATGGAAAAAGAAGGTTGAAATAATGTACAATGGATACTTGAAATTTAAGTAATACATTTAGTTCCTGGGGGTTATGTTGCATGATACAGCAAGGATAGAATGTGTCAAGTGTGTCAGTAAGCTTACTCTGCTGCCATTCATCTACAAAAGTGTAAGTATTTCTTTAAAAATGTACATGCATTAATTTGGACACAGATATGATAACATGGAATTTTTATGCTAACAATTCTTATTTTTCATATAGGGTAAATCTGTGAGGATACTAATACAATTTCTAGATTTTGAAAGGTATACGTCTTATCTATAAATAAATTTCACCAATTCACATGTCTTTATGAGAAACAGTGCTGATTTCTGATCATTAAAAGGACTTTTCAGTATTTTTATAGAAATTTTGAATAATCCATAATGTGTATGTTCCTTTTTACATTGATATGATGAATGAAATTATTAAGGCTTAGCATGGAAAGCTACCTTGGTAGAGGATGGAAAGTAGATACCAAGTTGCAAAACTCTTTACCTAGAGCTCACAGTATTTTGTTCTGTCAAATACCAAATGATTCCATTTACCAAACAAGTACTTCACATCCTGTGAGGAATAGAAACAAACTCAAAGATCCTGTTTAGAAAGAGCATACATATCTGATTTCTTTTTTTCTTTTTTTGTGACTAATGCCAAATGGTTTTAGATACCTATAGGTAATCCCATAACCAAAGATGGGTCACATGGAAATAGTTTTTACTAATTTTGTTCAGGATGATCAGTTGGGATTTCATTTTATTGGAGTTTGTCCTATAAGTAAGATTATTGTATTATATACTATCAAGAATGGTACCACAGTACTGTGGAGTGCAGTCTCTGCAGTCATTTTGTGCTCCCTCCCCTTCCTGTCTTACTAGTAGCAAAATAGACTACCAACAATTCCATGTTTCTCTATTCAAACTAAGGTTATTTGAACATTATGTGATACTATAGGTTAATAATTATTTTGTTGTGTTAAGCACAGATTTGGGAGAGCAAATTGTGTTGCCAGATGGTAGTGCACATCCAAGTTAGTGTCTCAGGGATAAGTCTTACTTTACTTTACTTTTGTGTGTTTATTCACGACTCCTCCTGCTCTGTCTTTCCGACACTCTGGGAGTTGCACCTTATATCATCATTCTGGTAATTAATCATACTTTATAAAATATAAAACTCACTAATTTGCATGTCTTGAGTGTAACAATCACTAAATAGGTACAGTTTCAATTTCTTCTTCAAAGTATCACCATTATTACTTTCCTTTATCTCTGGGAAGTCGATTAAATAGCCTTGGGGCAGATAAAGGGGTTAATGGATATAAATGCCTGCCACAAACATTTAGATACTCAGTAAATAGTGGTGGAGGGGGGGTGTACTAGTATTGAGTATATTAATGGGAAAAAAATATAAGTAACATTGATTAGAATAGGTGCTGTTAAGTTGATGAAGTGATTTCATGTTCATAGTGATTCATAAGGATGAGGCAAGAACATTCTCCTCTGTCATTGTACTTTTGGTTTCTAGCAAACATCAGCCAACTCAAGATTATATTAATCAGCCTTAAGCACTTGACCTGAATGTGTTGAAAATATCAGTAAACCTGTGAAAATCTAGTGGCCTCATTAATGTATTTGTTCTGGAAAAAATCAGACAGTTATGTTGAATTTAGATACAACCTAGTACCTGAATGAGTATTACTTGGTACAAAAAAACATGAATTTGTCTGTAAGGCACCAATATATTCCTGAATTCCAAAGTTTTCCTTTAACCTTGTGATAACCTTAGCTGTAAATGAAAATTGTATAATCATTGTCAAAGTGGCTTGAGAACCATCATTTTCAATCATCTAACCTGTAGGTGACCAAAAGACTCCAGTACAACTTAGAATGTGATTTTGATTTGCTCCCCTCACCCCTCCTGTTCTGAACACAGCAAAATGAATTACCAACAGTATACTGTATTGAGACTAAGGTAATTTGAATATTTGGTGGTCAAATAGATTAATGGTAATTTATTTTGCCATTATTAATAGCAGTGATAGGGGTTTCTCATGGCTAGGACTGTGACTCTCAAGTACTTCTGCACCATCATGCTACTCTACTTGTGTTACACAATGTTAAATCCCATTAACATTTCACTAGTGCTCTTATGACAAAAATGTGCATTTAGATACCTCTATGAAGATAGATGAATTACTAAAACTAAGACTAATATACATGTATTAGGTTAGGCAATGATCTTTGGCAAAGATCATGTAGTCCAATGAAACCAATGGCTGGATCAATTAGTTCACTATGCTCAATGATTGGCCCCATGAAACAGCACATCCTAATGTGTTTGATGAAATTATGATGACATGAATAAATGACATGCACCATTATTGATTTTATTGAAAATAAGCTGTATGTTATTATCTCCTTGTAACTTGATACATGGATGTATTTTGTATTGTCATTTCTAAAGAAGATTAATGATGAGGATATTTCTTCTTTTGTAATAAAAGCCTTATGGGGATCAAGTCTTCACATCCTCTTTTTATTTTTTTATTTTTCATCATACACTAAAGATTACTTTGAAGGGAAATGAAATATTTTATATAGTACTGTATTGTTCTTCAACTTGTAATTTTTTTTAAATTTCTACTTGTTTTCACTTGCTAGGTCAGAAGTATATATATTTTGACCTTGAATTGCTCGCCTTCTTCAAGAAGCATATTGCATATTTGTAAACTAAAAAAAAAATGGCACAATTGGAAGTGGCTGATTTCTCACTTGACTTTGTAGGTTACTCAAACATTTGCGTCCATTGATATCCACGCCATTACAAAAAATATAGGTAAAAGTTAAAACTGTATGCATATTTGTGAAACATGGTTTTCTTTCATAATTATACTTTAGAATAAGACATGATAGTATAAGCTGTTTGTCATGGGAGAGGGTGAGATGTATGTTGTAAGAGAGATTTCATGTGAATTACAAGAAACCCAGGGTCCAAGGAAACCTAATACAGCTACGGGGTTGGCTTGTATGTCACTCATTATCTATAATTATGTGTGTGATCTCCTTTTTTATATTATTTTTATGATTTGGCGAACATATTCTTCATTCTATTCCACAACTATAATATTTATTTTTATCTAATACACCAATGATTCTTTACTCTATTTTCATTACCTCTTTCTTTACATTTTATTGTTCCATGACCTTTTTTTCCACAAATTTTGTTTTTTGTTAGAATCATCATCCACCCATTTTCAAATTCAATTGAGACCCTTACCTCCATCTGGAGGTGAGGGTTTAGAGAAGCATTTCTCAACCTTTTTACCCTTGTGTAACCTTTGAAATAAATTGCATGTCTCAAGGAACCCTTGCGCATATCTTTCTCATTTTATTTTCATCATAATAATAGGTTAGATAGGATGACATCCATATTATATTATTACAATAACCAAGAATATGTCGTGCATGTTTAATTATATTATGTATATGAAATTAAATAAAAAATCAAAAGTGCATTAGCTTATCTCACTTGTTCTCACAGAACCCTTAGGGACCTTTTGCAGAACCTTAGGTTGAGAAATGCTGGTCTAGAGTATTTGTTCTCTTTTTTTCATATAACTAGAGCTCAGAACTTATGACTACTTTCCTCATATTATACACAAGTGACATAGAAACTCCTGCACTAATACAAAACAGACATCAGTGAAAAGTTTCTTCCCAGAGAGATCATTGGGAGGACCAGAGAACTGTTGCCAGCCATTGCAAGGCTGTGGGTTTCCATTCAGTAAAACTTGTGGCAGCAATTGTTATTATCACACTTTGTTCTTGAAGTTATCTTACTTAATGATAATTGTTGCTTTGAATTTCACTGAAAACACACAACCTTTTAGTGAATGACAACAGCCCTTTGGTCCACTGGGGAAGAGATTTTTTTATTTATGTCATCGCTGTATTAGTGAGCGACTTTCTATGCCGCTGGCTTGGTAAGGGGAAGGAAGTAGTTGACAGTTATCTGTTTGCCTCATGTTAAAGGTGGAGGAAATGCAGTCAAATTTGTTGGAGAGAGACCTTGGGCCCAATCCAAAGACTGTGTGTCAGCCATCTTACACGACCACCACAAGCAGATACTCAACATTGGTACCTATCTTTTACAGTCTTTAGTTTATCATATGCACTTTAAAGCTGTCAAATAAACTTCTGGTTCTGTATTAGTCAAATCCATTGTCAATTCTTCTTCTTCTTCTTCTTCTTCTTCTTCTTCTTCTTCTTCTTCTTCTTCTTCTTCTTCTTCTTCTTCTTCTTCTTCTTCTTCTTCTTCTTCTTCTTCTTCTTCTTCTTCTTCTTCTTCTTCTTCTTCTTCTTCTTCTTCTTCTTCTTCTTCTTCTTCTTCTTCTTCTTCTTCTTCTTCTTCTTCTTCTTCTTCTTCTTCTTCTTCTTCTTCTTCTTCTTCTTCTTCTTCTTCTTCTTCTTCTTCTTCTTCTTCTTCTTCTTCTTCTTCTTCTTCAAGATATTTGTTAACCACAATGGCATACCGAGTGCCCAAGCCACAACAAAGAAGGGGGATATAGAACACATCAGACATTTGGTATGCCAAAAGACAGAGGACAGTATCAACCATTTAATATTTCAGTATGAAATATAATCAAACATACAACATAAGTTAACAAAACAATAATAATATTAATCCTAACACACAATAGGAATAAAAGGGGAATGAGATATGTAGAATGTTTGAGAATGGGTAAGACTGAAACCTGGCACGTCGAGTCGTCGGTTGTCCAAGCAATGATTACTTTTAATCCAGAGGGGCGAAGCTGGCAGCTAGCTAGAAGCGAGTCTTTTGAGTGTGGGGAATGTCTAGCTTTATATAGGGGAACTAGGCTGATGTCTTGGCCAGTGATTGACTGAGGGCAGTCATTCAGACATAACTGCTGAACTACCGCTTGGCTGTGGAGCGACCGAAGTGGGGGGTGGAGGAGGAGGCTGACTGCTCGTTTCTTCGGAGTAGGATGGCAGTGTAGTAGGAAGGGTGTCATTTAGGTGAATGGATACTTTGATACCCGGATGGGGTACCGTGTCACCTGGCTAGGGGTAATATCGTGACATCTTCTCCTTCTTAAAGAGAGGTAGAGAGGAAAAGTTTAAGTGTGCTTGAGATGAAATGTATGAGAAGTATGGTAGGGGTTACTAGGTTGGATAGAGTGAGAAATAAGGAGATGAGGAGGAGAGGGGGAGTGGATAAGGAGATGGCAGGTAGGGCTGATGAAAAAATATTGTAATTGTTTGGAGACATGGAAAAAAATGAGTGATGGAATATTAGTAAAAGAAGTGTGGAAGGCAGAGGTGGAGGGAGTGAACTTGAGGGGACAACCAAGGATGAGATTGATGGGGTGAAGAGGGTATTGAGCAAGAGGGGAATGTCTGTTGAGCAAGGAAGGGAGAAGGCAGGAGATAGTGATGAGTGGAGAGTGACTGTGTAGAGATGATACTGTTATGCAAGGAAGGGAGGGGTGACAGATGGAGGGATAGTGGATACTTGTGTGTGAATGATATTTTGACACAGTCCAAAGAGATTTCTCCCCATCTCTTTTTCTGCATGAGGGGATGGGGGAGGGGAGATCAATTAAGTGAAGTGACCTTGCTGTGGATATACTATATCTTGCTATATTGATTCTGACCCAAGGCAGTGGGTGAGATACAGGGATAACTTATCATCCATGAGGAGCTAAGATGAGAGGGAGGAAAGAGTGATGGATGGGAGTGGGTATGTGCCTTTGACTTGGCTACCTTCCTTATAAGGGAGGCAAAGCTCTTGGTGTATAAATAGATTATTATTATTAATATTATTGTTATTATTATTCAGTGCAGGCATGACTTTCCTTGTCTTGTTTATGTCAGCCACAAGTATTAATCATGCATCTTTGCCATCCTTGTCTTGGGTTATGGATCCAGAGTTTCAGTTTCACTCTCTGGCCATTTTTATCAACTCTTGACACTGCCATCAACCTTTCTAGTCCATCCTTCATTCCCACTTAATCCAATTTCCCAGATATTTCATATTTGACCATATGTATGTCAGGCTCTGTGGTTTCCTAATTCTGCAGTTACACTGGGTGATAGACGTGTAGGTTAAATTTAGGGGTCTTGTATAAAATTGTATGTCAGTCATTTTTATGTGCTATTCTGTGGGGAGGGTTTTTGTTTCTGAAAAAATCTTGGAGTTGTTTTAGAGCAGCTTGTTATTTTTCTTAAAGTTTTCTTTTGTGCTATGTATAGGTTTTCTTGTTTGTATTCTTTATTGTAGGGAACCAGGCTGTGAATGTATATTTTAATGTGAATCTTAGGATTTTGTTGTTGTTGTTGAGATATCCAAGGATCCAATTTATCCTGCTACACACAAAATCACTAAAACACTTTTTAGTATCCAAACTTAATGCATATAATACAGATAATTGTAATTTTAAACTACACTTACATGTATTTATGTGTTACTTCTATGCTCAGTCATCAAAAATAACTTCTGGAATCTCAGGTGTAGTGATGGGAATTGTTGTTGCCAAGTTCTGTATACTCTTTGCTTGAGAGATGCCAGGCATGGTGGTCCTGGAGCTGCTTTTGCTTGAAGGTGCGTCTGACACAATACTGAGACTGGCTGAAGAGGTGGATGTAACTGACTCCTTAGACTGTGTATGTTGCCTCTTCCATGATGGGGGGGACAGTGGTTTGAAAAACGAGGAGACTTTTTGTTGAACCTGCTTTGCATCCTGCATCTTGAGAATCTTCATCCTCATTATGCACAGCCCCTTATAGTGTTCAGCCAAGGACTCTCCAATATTATCAATGAGTCTGAGGCAGGTTAAAATTGCTTTAGCTCAGCTGCCAGAGATGGATCCCAGTGTGCATCTTTTGCCTCTTCTTTACCTTTTTCTTCCTCCTCCGGTTCATTCTGCAAACTGCCAGCTATCTTCTTGTCAGTCATGCAATGGTAACAGGCATATTAAAGTCCTCTTGCACCCAGTCTACCAGCTCCTCCTGCTCGGTTTCACCCTGTCCAGCTTGATGCATCATGTCTATCCTTGATGTTTCAATCCCCTCAAAATCATCTTTGCCTGCTTCTGGAGTTTTAGGGGTCTTTAGTAGCTTGCACCAGCCATATCTGAGAGTTGCCAGGGGCACCTTCTTCCAAGCTGCAGCCCAGTTGAACATCACATCTTTCACTGCATAAGCCTTGAAATTTTCTTGTGTTTTCTTGGCCCTGCCGTCAATATAGCCTGGCTCATCCATCCCATCCTCAACCACAAGGCACTGCTCAAGGAACATGTTCCTGTATTGCCTTTTGGCACTCTCAATGATGCCTTGATCCATGGGCTGGATCATCGAGGTAGTGTTGGGAAGGAGGAACAATGTCTTTATGAAGCCATCCTTACTACACAGTCTGGATGCTGATGGGTGAAATGGGGCATTATCACTTCATCAGATTTTATTCCATATTTCGCTTGGTGGTTCCTCACAACCAGGTCAAAGTGCTGGTGAAACCATTCTTCAACAATGTCCTGGCTGTACCAGGCTGAAGGAGCCCCATAATACTCCACTGGCAGCCTGTTCACAGTGTCCTTGAGGGCGCAAGGCTTTTTGCTCTTGTTGACAATCACAGGTCTGAGACGATGTGTGCCATCTGCATTTCCACGTCCCAAAATTTATTGCTGCTCCTTCACCACATTGTGTCCAGGAGTGCTAGAAATTTCCTTGAAGAGCATGCCAGAATAGCACAATCTCATCAGCATTGTGCACCTGAAACTCATGTAGTCCTTCCTTCACCATCAACTCATGCAATTTTGCAACAGAAGGGTCCACAGTACTAGCATGAGCGCTCTGTAGCTTGCCTGTGATTGCGCAGTTCCCCAAGCCATGGTGCCTCCTGAATCACCACAGCTAGCCATCACTGCACCTAAAATCTTGGATCCCAAGGTGGTTTGCTAAGCATTGTGCAGCATTTTTAATGTCCAGGCCTCTCACAGGAAGCCCCTCAGCATGCTGCTGCATGTACAATTTATGAAATGCCTCGTCTAAGTTGTCATTGTGGAGTTTTCGTGAGTGAAACACTTCCTGTGCCTTTCCAGTCCTTGGCCTGCAAAATATCATGGAGAGTCTATCTTTTAAGGTCAAATTGGGTCATGAGATCCTCCCTCTTGGTGCCTTTTTCATACAACTCGATCACCTTCAATTTCTCACTCATGCTGAGACTTTTCCTCTTTCCTTTTCCGTATGATGTAGAAGGCACAGCACTAGCCTTGGAAGCCATCACAAAGTACAAATAGGGCAGTGAATAACACAAGTGAGGATCAGCCAAATGACCATACATCCAGTTGGTAGAGCAATACAGTGTAAATTGACCAAGGAGCAAGGTGCCTCAGCATGGGTGGTTAGTTTGATGGGAAACTATACCAGATGCCCGCCACATATATCACTGCCATCCAATTTAGATAAAAATAATCTGGTGGCTATGTAGAGTCCAATTTATCTAGTATCTGACTAACACATATCCAATTTATAGAGGGTTTACTGTAGTTGTATTTCTGAGAAAATATATTTATTTTTTTTTCTCAGTAAGGTTTCTTGTGTGGGAAGTGAAGTCAAGCATGCCTCAGATGTGAGGTCCATTATTGTAGGGATTTTTAGTTTTTAGATATATAATAAACAGTTACTTAAGATTTATGATTGTGAAAAGTTATCAGTCACTTTAAATCATTGCACTAGTTTATTTGATATCTTCATCATCCAAGGGGTTGAAATGACCATTTATTACCATATTCCATATAGGTTTGTATGAATTGTATTTAGAAAAGGTTCAAGAATGGAACACTGATATGTCCTAATTGTATCTCCATTTTGAGGCTGTTCCATTCAAAACATATTTACAATTTTTCTTTTTATTATTATTATTGTTATAATTCTTCTTTTTATTATCATTTTGCACTTAGCCGTGAATTATTTTTGCTAGTGTTTTGAAGCCTCAGGTCTTCCCACATGGTTGTCCATATATAAATGGATGTAGGTCTTGGTAAACTTTGGAATTAAAGATATCTTAACAAAATATCAGTCATTTAAGAAATAAGAGAGGTTATTAGTAGATAAAGGTTTGCTATAATATATATATATTTTTTTCCATTACCTAATGCAGAGAGGATGGAGGAGCGGAGGGTTGCAGATTACTTTGTGGTAGCAGGGTTACCTGACAACCCTGAAACACTAGGGGAGTTTACCTGTGATGGAGCTGTGTTAAAGGCATCACATAACCAGCCACCCATCACAGACATCGCTGTCATCAACCGCTCTCTAGGCGAGGTGGTGCCTGATGGTGAGTATTCTCATGAGCTCTTCTGTTGTAGTGATAGGGCTTTTTTTTTAATCTGTAAAAGGCAAAGGAGAATTTTTCTGATGAATGAAGTCATTCTGTAGTAGCCAAATTCTATACCCCACCAAACTCACCCAGAAATTAACCCAGAAATGAAGTTCTTCCCAAGACCAGCAAATGTAGTGCTGATATGCCTGCATTCAGGTCACCACCCCACACTTAAACAATACCTACATAGAATCAGCCTTATAATAGACACCAGTTGCCCAAGAAACAACCACTGCATGGAAGACATAGCACCATATACTACACTAACCTTCACTCAGTTGAAACAGTAGCACAGGATCTCTTCACTGAATACAAGCTGACCTGATGATTGGCCTGATTCCTAGAGCTGTGGGTCTCCTGTAAGAGAGAACTAGGGCAACATATGGATTGTTTTATTATTCATTTTTCTTTATTTTTCTTATGCAAGCTATGAATACTTTGAAATCACACCATCCTGTCAAGTGGCTTATTATGAATCCCATTAACTTTGTAAAGAATTATTCATTATTCTTTTTTTTTCCCCTTTGCAGGCTATGAATGCATTGAAATCACACCATCTGGTCAAGCGGCCAATCTTAACCATGGTGCCCTTCGTGCTTATGAGGTCTTTCTCTGTTTCCAACGAGGTCGGGATAAGGCACCCCTGGTCGACATTGGGTGAGTTTTGGTCAAGTGTTTGGTCAGTATGTGAGTGTATCTCATCATTTTATTTATGTCCACCATACCCTCCCAAACTCTTCAACCAGCTGGTTCAGTCTATTCTCCAACTCAACTACAAATGCAGTGTCATTGGCAAATGATACCTGGCTCATCTCGCACTTTCCTCAAGTCTTGATTGCTCCAAACCTCTGCCTAGCACCCTTGTGATTACCTCCTTCACTACCATGTCAGCCCTTCTAAGTTACTATAAGAGGCAGGATAATCATAGGTAAATGTCTAGGATGTAACACTGCACTCCATATTATACAGCATATTATGAAAGACTGCACTGTACATGATCATTTACACCAACACCACAATACACACTAAGGGATTTGTGAGAAAACCCAATTCCAGCCATAGCATTCCTCATGGAGATATGACTGCTTGGTTAGACAGTCTAGGGAATGATAACAATAACAACAACACAACAACCATGGTGACATTACACAACCTTGGCTTAACTCAAGCTTAGCTACTTACATAGAAAATTTTGACCACTCAACAGACTTATCTATATCCCATACATAAGAACATAAGAACATAAGAAATAAAGGAGACTGCAAAAGACCATAAGGCCTACACTAGGCAGCTCCGTATCCATCACCACCTGTCATCCCCATCCATAAAGTTGTCTAATCGTTTTTTAAAACAACTGATAGTATCAGCGCTTACTACGTGGTTACTAAGTTTATTCCATTCATCGACCACCCTATTTGTAAACCAATTCTTGCCTATTTCCTTCTTAAATCTAAATTTGTCCAGTTTATACCCATTACTGCGAGTCCTGCCCTGTTGTTTTATTATGATGACCTTGTTTGCATCACCCTTGTTATAGCCTTTGATCCACTTGAACACTTCTATTAGATCACCCCGCACTCTGCGTCTTTCCAGAGAGTGTAAGTGTAGGTGCCTAAGCCTCTCTTCGTAAGGCAAATTTCCGAGTCCTTGTATCTGCAATACACCCCATAATGTCTCTCTGTCATCTGCCATACACCTCCAAATTCATAAAAGGCCAAAAGACATGTTTATTTCACCCTTTACCAAAAACTTTTCACATATCTGCCTTACTACAATATTTTTTATCCATACACTCTTCCTTTTGTAATCCCACGCTACTTTTACCCTGTTATTTCCTCTGTTCCCCTCCTAATTCTTTCAATGAACACTACCATACATTTAACTGACAATGCTTAACAGACTGTGATCCCTCTAAACATACTACTGTACATTCATATTTGACTTCTTTTCTCTTGGATAGTGGCAAACATTAAATCTCACTAGCCACTCCACTATAACTACTTCCATTGTCAGACATTCCTCATGACAGCCATCTAATCCAGGTGTCTTACCAGCTTTCATTGCTTTCACTACGGTTTGTATATTCTTTTCTAATCAATTTGTGAAACATCTATCCCATGCTATATCTGCTCTCACCATACATTTTGCTTCTACCCTCTTTCTTCTGTACCTCTCAAGCACTTCCCAATTTCTTCTTTGGAACTAATCGCCTTAAGCTTGTTCCTTTTCTTCCATAACCTCTTTGTTCCACTATTCACTGTCTATTCTCTCCCTTCCTCCTCATCACACATACTATCTTAGAGTACTTTAGCACTTCTTCCTTGAAACATTCCCATTAATCCTCTACTCCAGTTTCTCTTTTATCCTTCACTACGTCCCATGCTTTTTACGTATAAAAAAGCACCTCTTGCGAGGAATTGTGAATAATTCAAAAGAAGCTATCTTCCTTGTAAAGGAGATTAAGGTATTTGTATATGTATTTTTACAGTGTTATTATGGTTAATATTCTAGCCTTAATATTTTTTCTTTCAGAGTGCTCTATGAGGGAAAAGAAAGGGTTCTGGCTGATTCACAGATTGTTGAATTTACCTTGGCAGGCAGAAGTGCCAATGTCAATCAATCTGGTCAGACCACTTTTATGACTTATAGGTAAGTATTTCATCTCCTACAAAATTTTTGTTTCTGCCAATGAAGGTTTTGTCATCACCAATGTCTCTGTGTTTGCTTCTCTGTCAACAAAATATGCTTAGGCACAGTATTGTTGTTAACCTCTTCAATACAAAGATACTAACAAAAATGAGGCTTTAAAAAGAGGTCCTTCCCTTCCTATAGCTTTCTCACATATCTGTCTTACGCTATCTTTCCTTCCCTTATTCTGCCCATCTTCCCCTCACTGCCATCTCTTCCATTATCAACTCTCCATCTGTACCTTTTACCTTTTCTTCCCTACTTGATTCGCCTCCTCTTCCTCTCTTAATTTCTTTCACAGATTGGTTACAAAAGAGGACGGGGGAGTCATATGAGACGTACAAAGAAAAGAAAAGAGAAGTAAAGCAAAAGGTAAAGAAGGCAAAGAGGAGAGCAGATGTGAAATGGGGTAGGAGTATGACAGAAAATTTTGAAAGTAACAAAAAGATGTTTTGGAAAGAAATTAAAAAGAGGTAAATGAACAAATTAAAGTGGTGACTGAAAAGTTGGAGATAGTAAAAGAGAGACAGATCTTCAACAAATTAAAAACCAATGGAAATTAGATCAGGAGAATCAAAAAATATCATTTAAAGAAGTTGTCCAACAACAAGTACAAGAAAATGTGAAAGAAACATTAAAGTACATATATACTGTGGGAGGTATTGCAGATATATGGGACAGGAAGAAAGCTGTTTAGAGCAGTCATGAGTTTTTACAAGAGTAGTAAAGCTTGTGTTAGGATTACAAATGGAGAGAGTGAGTGGTTTGAGGTAAAGTTGGGACTTCATCGGGGATGTGTTATGTCACTCCGTCTGTTCAATTTATACATGGATGGGGTGGTACGAGAGGTAATTGCAAGGGTAGTGGGTCGGGGATTGGAGGTGGTTAAAGAAAATGGAGAAAAGTAGGAGATAAGCCAGTTGTTGTTTGCTGATGACACTGCACTTGTGGCAGGATCAGAGGAGGGATTGAGGAAGTTAGTGACAGAGTTTGGGAAGGTGTGCAAAAGAAGGAAGTTGAAGATAAATGTGGGTAAAAGTAAGGTGATGAGATGTACAAGGGGAAAAAGTGGCAGCAGCCTAGAAATGAGTATTAAGGGAGAGAGACTGGAGGAAGTGGATAGTTTTAGATACTTGGGTGTGAATGTGGCAGGAAAGGGAGGAGTGGGGGTGGAGGTAGAATGTAGATTGAGAGAAGTGAGTAAATACCTTGGGGGATTAAAAAGTGTAATGAGAAATAGACATTTGGGAATGGATGCTAAGAGGAGACTGTATGAAGGAGTGATTGTGCCGACAGCACTGTATGGGGCAGAAATATGGAACATAAGAGAGGAAGAGAGAAGGAGTTTGAATGAGATGAAATGCCTGAGAAGTATGATAGGGATTATTAGGCTGGATAGAGTGAGAAATGAGGTAAGGAGGAGAACTGGGGGTGGAAAGGGAGTTGGGAGATAGGGTTGATGAAGGAGTATTAGGATGGTTTGGACACATGGAAAGAATGAGTGAAAAAAGATTAGTAAAAGAGGTGTGGAAGGCAGAGGTGGAAGAAGTGAACGTGAGGGGGCGACCTAGGATGAGATTGATGGATGGGGAAAAAGGGGTATTGGGAAAGAGGGGAATGTCTGTTGAGGAAGGACTGGAGAGGATTGAAGATAGGGGTGAATGGAGAAAGGTTGGGTATGGATGATGCTGTGAGGCATGAGGGGGAATGGGTGGGGGATGGGGGGTGAGGGAGTATGTACGAGAAATAAATTGACACAGCCCGAAGGGATTTCTCCCTGTCTTCTCCTTTTCTGCATGAGGGGACAGAGAGGGGGTAGCCGAATTAATGAAGTGGCCTTGCTGTGGATGTGCTTTGTCTTGTGACACTGCTTCTTACCCAGGACAGTGGAGAAGATGCAGGGATGCATCCAGGAGGTGCCAAGATAAGAGGGAGGGAAGAGGATAGAGGGGAGTGGAGTATGTAGGGGATGAAATGGGTGGGAGTGGTTTCTATGCCTTTGTCTTTAGGCTACCTCCTGTGTAAGGGGAAAAAGAGCCTTTGGTATATGTATGTATGTAGACTACTTTTCTTAATCTTAGTCAACAGTAAATGACACCTAAACTGTTCACTAAAACATAGTTTTATACTGGGAGTCCATAGTGTCACTGCATACTCTATTCTTGGTCTTATCAGTGTGACTAGTATTTTCTTTACCATTTCCTCATCCAAGTAATTAAAAGCCACCTTTATTGATCTTAACAAATTGTAGGTTTCTCTGACTATTTTGTTTATCTGTCTGTCTGGAGACATGTCATTGGTGATGATTACTCCTAGGTCCTTTTCAGAACCAATTTTCTTTACTTCCTTTGCACTGATTTTATATTGTCCTGATATTCTTTTTTATTTTTTCCAAACTCCATTATACAGTGATACCTTGAGATACAAAATTAATTCACTCCGTGACCACTGTCACATGTCAAAAAAATTGCATCTCAAAACAATTATTCCCTTTTAAAAAATTATCTGATATTCCCCCACCCTCTCCCCTTAGAACATGTACATCCTTAACTCTTCCTACCATACTCCTGGTTATCGCTATATAGTCCATTAACACTATCTGCCACCCTTCCATCCACCACCCTCCCCCATGTGTACTTATGCTTGACTTTCTTCCTAAAAACTGTATTTGCTATCATCAACTCTCTTCTCAAGACACACCTCCACCATCAACTCCACTACAATTTTTTCCTGGAACTCCATATTTCCCAATCACATTGTTGGTTTATTTCCTACCCTAGCATTAAGGTCTCCCAATACAACTACATTGATATTTCTCCCTAATCCCTCTATGCACTCATTTAAATCCATCCAAAAAGACTCCCTTTCCTCTACACTCTTCTCACTACCAGGCCCATATGCACATACAAAAACCCACATCTCCCTTGCCAGTTTCACCTTCATCCACATTAACATTGAAGAAACCTCCTTCCACTCCACTACACACTTACCTATCTCTTCACTTGCTAGTATAGCCACCCCTTCTCTCCCTCATCCTCTCTTCACTGCTGAGAACCTCCAACTACACTTCCAAACTCACACTCACCCCTCCCTTTCAACTTAGTTTCACTCAGTACCAACACATCCATCTTCTCACAAACATACTGCCTATCTCTTCCCTTTTACTCTCATCTGTACCACATTCACACACATTAAAAGACCCAAACCTTAGGGTACTGGTTGGAAAACTCCTAGACCCTTTTATGCCTTTATTTTTTTTAGGAATGTCCCCTTTGGGGCTACATGTAGCAGGATTCCTAGTCCTATCCCCCGTCCCATTTTTTGTTGCCTCATACCACTCAAGTGGGGAGACTTGGTGGCAGCATTCTTTTCTCCCACCATAGGATAGGCAAAAAAAGGAAATGAATATTCAGAGAAATGGTACAGGACAGTAACAAGGGGTTGGGGGACAGCATAATGGAGGGACAGTCGTAGTATAATAAAAGTGTCATCATTTCTCTATGAACAGAGTCTTACTCTGTCACAGACAAAATGATGTGTGGCTCTGGTCCATAGGGGCACCCCATATAGACCCTAAAGTATCAACTGCATGCTACTTTGCCACAATAACATGCAGCTAATACCCCAGATGGGGTAGTTTACATGAGAATTATTATTGATGCATCTCTCATATAATTACTAAGTTAGATTTGGACATTTTTCAGACGTGCCTCAGAGACGGCACCATGCAACGAGTTGGTGGTGTCTGATATATGTGTGATTATGACCAACAAGGGAGAGAAAGCACCTCACTCTTACTGCATGATTGACAGGAACCTCAACAAGGGAACAGTGGTAAGTCTTATGTATTGATAAATGCTAATACCTTAACTCTTCATAAATAGGAAGTTGATTAGGTTTGAGTTTTTTTCATTGTGACATAAATGAGAGATATAATTAAGGTCATTGCAAATTAAGAATTAGAAATAAAGTATTCATTTCCTGCATAAAAAAAGCAGGGAAAAGTAGAGATTAATGAAAAAGTGAAGAAACAAATTTATAGTATGAAAGAAAGGAAAGAAAGAAAATTATATGGGAAGAACAAAAAACTTCTTTTAAATGTGGGAAGTGGACAAGTGTGAAAACATGAAGGGTACATTCATAGCAAAGGAAGAAAAATTTAGATATTAGGGAAGAAGATTAGAAATTATTATTAAGGTTGAATTGATGGAGCTAGATGTCATGATAATATATAAAAATAGAAGAGGGATGATATACACTTATATGTATAAAGACATACATAAGATTTTTGTACAATCCTTCAATTTAGTGTGATAGTATTACTAATATATTTCTTTTCTTTTGCAGGTGGGATCTGACATCTTTGTTTGTTACAAAAAGAGTATGAACCGTTCCGACTATGTTGCATACAAGGCTGGCATAATGGATCATTACCCACATAAAGAACATAAACATTTTCCCATCCCTAAAGACCTTGCTCTCTTCTGCCTACCCATGGGGGCCACTCTGGAATCGTGGCCCCCAAAGGCATCCAAACCCGATCCAGTGTTCTCAACCTTTGTGTTAACAGTGACTATGGACAGTAGTGTGAACTCAGAATCTGTGGAAAAAGTGTATGGTGCAGCAGTGACCTTTTATGAGAAATATCCTCATCACCATTTGACTGAAGAACAGAAAGATTTGTTAAAGCTAAATGAGCATTTTGGGAGGCACAATGTGATTCATACCAACAAGTGTATATGTTTTCTTTCTCATTGGCCCTTCTTCGACACCTTTGAGAAATTTCTTCGTTATATTCATCATATGACTCTCAGTGGACCTCACAGTGTACCATTAGAAAGGTTAGTAATATTTGATAAATTTTATGTATTTTTTTAACTATATTTTGTAGAAGCAATGCAGCAAGACACAACAACACATAGGGATAATATATATATATATATATATATATATATATATATATATATATATATATATATATATATATATATATATATATATATATATATACAGTAGAACCTCTACATACGAATTTAATTCGTTCCAGGACCTACTTCGTATGTTGAAATGGTCGTATGTTAAATCAAATATTCCCATAAGAATACACTGTAATTCGTTTAATTCGTCCCACAGCCCAAAAACCTATGATAACTCCTTAATAAATACTGTACTGCAGATAATTACACATAGCAATAAAACAAATGCATTACTGTATATAAGAGAGATATAAAAATTTTTTTTATAAGGAAATAATCAATAAAAAGGGGTTTTTATTGTCACTTTACCTTAGAGACAGGCGAATGGAGGTGTAGGCTTGGCGATGCAGGAGATGGTAGGTGTGGGTAGAGAGGTGGTGACTGAGATATGTATTGTAACTTAGGCTACTCTAACTTACACTAGGTGAACTTTAAACTAACTTACCTTATATATGCGAAACTTAAACGGCTTCGTATGTTGGAAATTACTTCGGGTGTAGAGTCAAATATTAGATTGAATTTCACGTTGTATGTTGGAAAATTCGTATGTTTAGGCAATTGTAAGTAGAGGTTCTACTGTATATATATATATGTATGTACGTATGTACCATGATTAATTAACCAAATTTTCCCTTGGGTTTCATTAAATGAATAATCTGTAGCCCCACGGTGGCTTGCAACAGTCCTCAGGCTCTTCCACAAATCATGGTGGGAATTCAATTCATTTGTTGCCTTGAGTTTCACTATGTGGAAAACCTGTAGCACCACAGTGACTGGTAATGGTCCTTGGAACTTCCCACAGACCCCTATGGGAAGAAACTCAGGATTGTTGTCTGTGTTGTATCAGTGTGAGACTGTGTCTGTCACCTGCTCAGAATGGTAGAGAGAGGAGAGCAGTTACTTGTTGTCAACTGCCCATATGTGAAAAAGGATAAGAAATTCAGTTTAAGTTGATAGATAGCTTGGGATCTGTCTAGAAGTTAATCGTCAGCCCCTCATGGCCATATGTGTGGGTTGACAGGTTTTGTATGTGGGCAGCTTTGCTGTCCATCTTGAAGGACCACCACATGTAGGTACCTATCATAGGTCCCTTTCTCTAGAAAGAAACTATTAACTTATGTCTGTGTTGTATAAGTGTGCGACTGTTTCCATGTCACTGGCTGAAAGTGGTAGAGGAAGGGGAGCAGTTCCCAGTTGTCAGCTCTATGTGTGAAGAAGTACAAGAAATACAGTTGAAATTGATAGATATTTTGGGTCCAGTCTGGAGATTGAGGGTTAGCCTCTCAACCCTTCCTGATGGAGTGGAGGGAATTGACAGGTTTTAAAAATGAGCTTTGCTGTTCATCTTATAGGACCATCACATGTAGGTACCTGAAAATGAGTGAGTGGGTGAGTCAAGTGGAGATGAGAAGGAAACGGGTACAGTTTGACAAATGGTAATGGAAATGAAGGTGGTAAGAAGAAGATAGGTTGAGTATTTCAGTTTTTTATATGATCGTGTCAAGGGGGGTGTCAGGAAAGTAACTGTAATGGGAGAGAATAACAATAGGGCTGTAGGAAAAGAGGAGATGCAAAAAGTATTGAAAGAAATGAAAGCTGTTAAGGAACGTGGATTAGATAGTTGTCACATGGAGTATCTAATAAAGGGAAGAGTAATTATAATGGAATGGCTAGTGAGATTGTTTAATGGTTGACCAAGGGAGGGAAATGTTCTAGTGGATTAAAGGAATGTATATTTAATTCCACTGTACAAGAGAAAATAGGACAAATATGAATGTAGTAGCTTTAGAGGGATCAATCTGCATAGTTGGTATTGCCTATGGAATAGTTGAGTGGAATAGGAAGAGAACAGAGGGAGTAATTTGGAAAGAGGAGTGTGGGGTATGTAGGTAGAACTTTTGTATGAAAGGAGATATGGAGGTTCAGTTTCAGTTTCAGTATCCCAATTATTTAAGTATGTAGATTGGTTAGACCCACGCTCCTGATTCAGGATATACTGCCTGAAATTCATGGAAGGAAAGAGACAGAAAGTTTCAATATACACAGGGGCCTTAGACAGGGATATATACTGTCACCTTTACTAACCTTGCACTGGAGAAAGCAGTTAGGCAGATTACCAACCATCGAGGTGGAGCTAAGTTATCCAATAGTCAGATAACCTACCTCGCTTATGCTGATGATGTGGATGTGGTGGCCGAGACTGGAGGAAATTTACGAGATCTTTACAGTATTCCAGAGAACAGTAGAACAGATAGGCCTAAAATGCAATGATCAGAAAATGGAAATTATGAAACTAAGTAGAAATGGCAATTATACACTAGGAAAAGAGCAAGTTGGATCACTAAGTGTGAAGAAAGTGGATAAGTTCAAGTACCTGGGATCCATTGTCAGTGAGAGAAATGAATTGGACATAGAAATAATTTAACAAATAGTTGTAGGAAACAGATGTTACCATGCCCTGGCATCTGTAATGAAGAGTTGGACCATCAGCAGAAGAACTAAGATGAGAACATTATAACATTGTAATAAAACCAACAGTCCTGTACGGATGTGAGACATGGACACTCACAAAAGAAAGGGAGAAGAGACTGGAACTTTTTTAAAACAATATCCTGAGAAGGATCCTCAACCCAGTATATGATGAAGAAGAAGGCAAATGGAGACTAAGACATAACAGGAAATTAGATATCTGACCGGACAACCGTACATTCAGGATGAAGTACAGGGAAGAAGAGCAAGGTGGGCTGGACACTGCATCCGAATGTAGGCAGACAGACAACCAAGGAAGGTGATAGAAGGAGGAGTAGAGGGCAGACAACTATTAGGGAGACCCAGGTACAGATGTATGGATGTAGTAAGGAAGGATGTGGAGAGGGTGGCACCAAGAGAGGACTGGAAAGAATTGGCAGAGGATAGAACCATCTGGAGAGGCATGGTGAAAGCGGTGAAGGGCCATTCGGCCTGACAACCAACAGAGTAAGTAAAGAGATATGGAAGAAGTTTTTGGCAAAAGGTAAAAATATTTTTTGGACTTCACAGATTTGGAAAAGGCATATGACAAGATTGACAAGAGAGATTATGGGATGTGTAGTGGATGTATGGGATAAGGGGAATTCTGTTGAGGGCAGTCAAAAGTTTTTATGTGAGTACTACAGTTAGCACGGACCGTTTTGCAAACTTTTAGAGTATGCATAATGGTCCATGTATTTGGGACCCATACAATATTTTGCTCACAAAAACCATACTGGAGAAAGTGACTAACTGGCAACCATCAGCTATCCACCCAGAGAGTCGCCATGTGAGATAAAGCCGGTCATTGTGTGACTCCTTCAGTGAGAGTATTTATTTTTTCGCATTGTCACCGAGTTTTTTTGTTTTTCACGGTGTTCACTGACTTTTGGGGTGTGCCCTGTCCTTTGCGTGATGCCTGGAAATTGCACAGCGTGTGATAACATTGTGAAAGTGATTGAACTACACAAAATGGGAAAGAATAATAAAGAAATAGCCAAGGCAACAGGTGTTACTGAGTGTATTGTGTCCTGACTCCTAACAAAGTGGCGTGTGAGTGAAGGGGGTTGATACCGTGCCCCTTCACAAACATGCCAAGGGCAAGGTCCTGAAGATTTCCTCAAAGTCATTAAGGCTTGTAAAACATCAGTTGGACTTTAACCCTTCTATAACTGCAAAGAAATTGAAGGAAAATAACCCTAAGCTTTTCGGTGATGTCTCCATCTGGACAATTCAGGAAAATATTCAGAAGCTGTTAAATTACTCCAAATTGAAAGCATGTGAAACAAAGGTGCCACTGTGTCCAATTTGTCAAGGATCATAAAGACTAGGACCTTGTTCAGTGGCATAAGGTCTTTTGGACCGATGAAGTGACCTTTTGTATAAGTGAGAGCAAGGGAATGAAGGTGTGGAACTCTTCTACCGCGTCAGCATGTGACCCGTACTTGATGGTGATGAGCGTTAAGCACCTGCCCTATCTTATGGTGTGGGGCTTCCTTGGCTATGGTGGTTGAGGGAACCTTGTAATACTCCCTAAGGGCCAGACTGTCAACTCTGAGTGCTATATTAACCTTCTGCAGGATAATTTAGGGGAATGTTTCACAAAAACTGGGTGTGAGATCCTTCATCAGGATAGCACCCCTTACCACACCTCAAGGGCAGCCAAAAAGTGGCTCAGTGATAGTGAGGTTGACTACATAGAGGATTGGCTTGCTCAGTCACCCAATATTTCCCCCATAGAAAACTTATGGGGCATTATGATGGCATGCCTACATCAGGAGGGAACATCTACAATTCCCAAACTTGAGATTACCATCCAGAAGGTGTGGGAGGAAATTCCTGCTTCCCACAGTCAAAATTTGGCCAATTCTGTCCCCAAAAGACTACAGCAGGTCATCAAGGCCAAGGGCTTCCCCATCAGGAAGTAACATTGATAGTGCAAGTGTCTAATTATTTTTTTTGTAATTCTTTGAATAATTTGATAGAAATTTTTTGTGTATATATCCAGAATATGCAATACAAAAAGAGTGGTTTGGGGTGAAGATACAACTACACTAGGTTAGTGTTAATTTCACCATGGTTGTGTGCTGGTCTTGCATTCGTTTAGTTGTGGTTTCAAATTCCACACTTCTCTCCAATTGCCAGCAGTGACTGTCACAGGGGGTCACTGTGTAAGTGAAGTGGCATTGCTGTGGATGTGTTGTGTTTTGCTGCATTGCTTCTGACCTGGGCAGTGGGCAGGAGACAGATAAGATAAAAGGGAAACAAGGGTGGTGGATGAAAGTGGGATGGGTGGGAATGGGCGTGTGCCTTGAATTGGTTACTTCCATTATAAATGGGATGATGATAATGATGTTCCCAAGACTGTCTGGCTGAGCAGTCCTGTCTCCCGAAGGAACACCATGGATGGAATGGGATTTTCCCATAAATCCTTTGTGTTGTTGGCATGTATAATGTACAGTGCAGTCTTCCATAATGAATAGTATGGAGTGAAGTGTTACATTTTGGACAATATCCACGATGCATTCATCCATCTGCCTCTGGTAAATTGAAGGTGCTGGATGATGGCCACACTGCAGTCTGGCCAGGTAGACTTTGTCCTTCCAGGGGAGAGAGGATTCAGAATGCTGGATGTCAGGGGATATGACATTTGGCAGTGTGTTGTCTTTCACTTTGTTCATGGAACTGTGAGCAATATAATTATGGATATGCTTCTGCAGGTGGTTTTGTGGTGGTTGTGGAAGAAGAGAAGAGAGTATTTATGTGTGATATAGGTATTTGAATGTTGTTTTCACGTCTCTTGGCATGTGTGTGTGTTCTGCCATGTGATGTAGTGGATGGGCTATGTTTGTGGAGACTGCAGAAAATGTTTGTGCCTCTTGTGTCAAGGTGATCCATGACTTTGAGAATTTTCATTTCATGGTGTAGATAGTCTGTAGGTGTTGTATTTGTGCAGCCTGTAATTATCTTTAGAGCCTTGTTCTGTATAGTTTGAAGGGTGTTATGGTATGTCTCAGGGAGGTTAGATGCCCATATAGGCCTCACATAATTCAGCTTGCTTTGAGCATATATATTGTTTGTATATTATAATGGTAGTTTCTTTGTTGTGTCCAAATGTTGTACCTGCAAGTGATTTGTGTTGAGTCTAGGTGTGCATTTTGTCTTTATGTTTGTGATGTGTTGTTTGAATGACATGGATGTATTTATGTTATATCAAGAATCTTGGTTAAATGTGTGTGTGGTATGAGGGTGTTGTTGATAAAGAGGCATGGCATGTATTTGTGTTCTACCATCCACATGGTGAGAAGTGTGGCTCTGTATTTGGTTGGGTCTGTTTTGAGTATATTTGTAGTGAACCAGGTGTTGAGTGTGTCAAGGTGTGGATGTAGTATTTCTGTGGCTCAGATGGGTTTTGACATGTTCATGTAATTGTTATGTATTTTGGGTGTAGGGTATGGGTATATCATGCATGTATAGATAGATTAAAGAATGTGGGGAATAAGATGGAGTCCTGAGGTACTCTGTTTCTAAAGTTTTAATGTGATAATTTGTCATTATATGGTATGAATCCCAGGGAACTGCTTTGGTTGCTCAGGGCAAGTGCCTTATAACACAGAAGAAACCCTTGGTATATAGATAGACCATTCCTATCCCAATAGTCCCAGCACATAGGGCAAAGGTGATGGCTTTGCCTCAGCTATGCACCTCCTGGCGTTTGCTCCACGCCATCTTGTTCAGCATGTATATAATGGATTTCAATATTTCAAAGTGCAGTGTGTTAATCGTAGGTTTACACAACCCAGATAACAGGTATAGCTAAGATAACATTTAGAGAAAACTGAGTGCAAGAGAAACTTGGGAATTCTAGTGAGTCCTGACCTAAAATCCAGGAAACACTGCATTAGCACCAGGAATAGAGCTGACAGAGCATTAAGTTTCATTGTCAGGATTGTTATGAATAAAAATGCTGAGGTAATTATCAAACTCTATCTGTCGTTAGACCCATCCTTGACTATGCAGTACAATTTTGGTCTCTGTTCTATAGAATGGATACCAATTTACTAGAATCAGTACAGAGGAGAATGACCAAAATGATACATGGGCTCAGAAATTTACCTTGCAAGGACATGGTCAAACACCTAAACATGCATGCTGGAAAGATGCATAATGCTGAGAGTGGTCAACAGATGGAATAGAGTTAGTAACCATGTAGTTGGTGCTGAAACTATCGGTTGTTTTAAGAAAACTTTATGTTTGGGGATGACAGATGGTAGTAGACATGGAACTGATTTGTGTGGGCCTTATGATCTCTTGCAGTCTCTTTAATTTTTATGTTCTTATATAGATGGGGGAATTGTAGGGGGATAAATGTCAAGGTTCTAGGCAAGGGATTGGAGCTAGTAAGTGAAAATGGAAGGAAGTGGGTGTTGAGTCAGTTGTCATTTGTGGGTGACACTACACTTGTAACAGAGTCAGAAAAGTAGTGGTGGGTTTTAAGAGGGTATATATGAGAAGGAAGCTGAAAGAAAGTGTGGGCCAAATAAAGGTGATGCAATATAAAGAGGGTGACAGGTATTGGGATGGAAGTGAGTTCTATGGACAAGAAACTGGAGGAATTGGAGAGCGTTAATCATTTAGGAACATGTGTAGCAAGAAATGGAGGAGTGGATGTGGAGGTGAAATATAGATTAAGGGATGCAAATAAATGTGTGGGGAGGAATGAAAAGGATCATGTAAAGTAGGTATCTTGGGATGAATACACAGAGAAAACTACAGGGCTGTGGTTATGCCCAAGACACTGTATAGAATAAAGACTTGGAATTTGAAAGAGACAGAAAAGAGGAGCCTTTGTGTTTTGGAGAAGAGCTTATTGCACATCAAAATGTTCATCTGTTTGAGATATTTCACCCACCAAGCTTTTGCAATGCTCTTGCATAATCTCACTGTTGTGCTGGTCAGGAACATTGGTCTGTAATTCAGTGGCAACTCTTTGCTTTCTTCTTTGTGTATTGCAACTACCTTTGCCCTCTTCCATTCATGAGGTTCTACTTCTTTTAGAGAATACACAGTCAGACTATGAATCTTGTCTGCTCCTTGAATCCTTGAAGTACCCAGTTTAATGTCCCATCAGGTCTTATGGATTTCTTTACATTCAACAATTCCAAAACTTTTAACACTTCCTTGACTTCAGCATTTGTATCCTCTAACTCATCATTTTTATATACATTTCCCTCCTCTGTAATAACATTTTCCTTGGTGAAAATGAATTGGAGACTTCCATTCATTGTTTCAGTCTTTGCTAATGTTTTTGTGAATTAGACCATGTTTGTGCCCCTTTGGGGCTTGTACCTAGCTGATTTTATTCTCTAGTGTAGCTTCTCTTGTCTCACAACCATTACTGAGGTGCAGAAGTGCTTGAATCTAAAAGTGGGGACAGTTGTATGTTGTTGGCAGTAATATGTAGCATTGCTCCATGATTCTCATTCAATTATCTGTTAATCTCAATTGTGATAATGAGACAGGATAGGTAAATGATTCAGTGAAACAGATGTAGTATATGAATGGTGTGAAATCATGATGATATTTAAAAATATTATCTCAATGTTTTCAGATATATATCTCATATGTTAGATGAAGTGCCATTCCCAACACCTAGAAAACCAAGAATATTGATTCAACTAGATGCCACAGAAAGAATATCATTGGCACAGCCAGAAGACTCTCCAATCAACCTCAGGTAAGTAAACAAACTCATGTAAATTTTTCCCAGAAGATTCCCTCTTATGCTGAAAAATAGTTAAAGGCAGACAGAAAAGAGAGAGAGAGAGAGAGGTGGGGGGGAAGAATGTGTTCAGAAGGGTGTCATCCATAACCTAGACAACAACACAGTATTTCATCCTTGTAACATAGGGGTTGATCCAGTGGCAGATGCCAGTTATTCGGGAGCCATGGGTGTCCTGCAGGAGAGACCTGGGGCAATGGATTAATTGATTTGAATGGATGTGAGAACAGAATTACATATATACATATACCAACAGCTTTTTCCCCTTACTAGGGAAGTAGCCAACGTCAAAGGCATAAATCCACACCCACCCATTTTATCCCCACATACTCCACTCCCATTCACAACCCCTCCCTCCTCTTTTCTTGGCTCCTCCTGGATGGCGGGTCATCCCTGCATCTCATCCACTGCCCTGGGTCAGAAGCAATGTATCAAGACACAGCACATCCACAGCAAGGCTGCTTCATTTAATTGGCAACCCCTGATCTCCATCCCTTCATGCAGAAAAAGAGAAGATGGGGAGAAATCCCTTTGGGCTGTGTCAAAATATCATTCACACATACTCCCTCACCCCCATCCCCCACCCACTCCCTTCCATGCATCACAGCATCATCCGTACACAACCATTCTCCATTCACCCCATCTTCTGTCTTCTCCCTTCCTTCCTCAACAGACATTCCCCTCTTTCCGAATGCCTCTTTTACCCTATCCATCCATCTCATCCTTGGTTGCCCCTTCATGTTCATTCCTTCCAACTCTACCCTCTACACCTCTTTTACTAATCTTTCTTTACTCATTCTTTCCATGTGTTCAAACCATCCCAATAATCTCATCAACCCTAACTCAAAACTCCCTTTCCACTCCCGCTCTCCTCCTCACCTCGTTTCTCACTCTATCCAGCCTAGTAACCCCTACCATACTTCTCAGGCATTTCATCTCAAACACATTTAAACTCTTCCTCTCTTATGTTCCATGTTTCTGCCCCATACAGTGCTGTTGGCACAATCATTCTTTCATACATTGCCTTCCTGTGTACCCTGTCATAAACAGATATATGGGATAAGGGGAAAGCTATTAAGAGCAGTTGATTTTTTACAAGAGTGGTAGTCTGTGTTAGAATTAGAAATGGAGAGAGTGAGTGGTTTGAGGTAAAGGTGGGACTTTGCCAGGGATGTGTTATGTCGCCTTGCCTGTTCAATTTATACATGGATGGGGTGGTGCAAGAGGTAAATGCAAGGGTAATGGGCCAGGGATTGGAGATGGTTAAAGAAAATGGAAAAAGATGGGAGATAAGCCAGTTGTTGTTTGCTGATGATGCTGTGGTTGTAGTAGGCTCAGAGGAAGGATTAACCTCTTCAATACAAGTCAAATTCTCTTGCACACCATCAGATGCCTAATGTACAAGGTATCATTCTACTCGCATTATAAATGTGAAGTCACTGCTGTATTACTTGTTCTTTTTCACTCTGAGTAATAATAAAGACAAAACATTATCAAACCAGTTCACAGAATTTGGGGGACACTCAGCTACAACCACAAAATAAATATAATCAAGACACCAATGATGGCAGCCTCATATACCCACCCACACCTCAGGACGCCTGTGCAGGTGTCATCATATCAAAGAGGTTAAAGAAGTTAGTGATGGAGTTTGAGAAGGTGTGCAAAAGAAGGAAGTGGAAGATAAATGTGGATAAAAGTAAGGTGATGAGATGTACAAGGGGAGAGGATGGGAACAAATTGAAAGTATTAAGGGAAAGAGACTGGAGGAAGTGGATTGCTTTAGATATTTGGGTGCAAATGCGGCGGGAAAGGGAGGAGTGGAGGTGGAGATAGAATATAGATTGAGAGAAGCAAGTAAATGCCATGGAGGACTAAAAAGTATAATGAAATGGACATTTGGGAGTGGATGCTAAGAAGAGATTGTATGAAAAAGTGATTGTGCACACTGTATGGGGAAGAAACATGGAACATAAGAGAGGAAGAGTTTAAATGTGTTTAAGATGAAATCCTGAGAAGTATGGTAGGGGTTACTGGGCTGGATAGAGTGAGAAACAAGGAGATGAGAAGGAGAGTGGGAGTGGAAAGGGAGTTTTGAGATAGGGTTGATGAAAGAGTATTGGGATGGTTTAGACACATGGAAAGAATGAGTAAAGAGAGATTAGTAAAAGAGGTGTAGAAGGCAGAGGTGGATGGAGTAAACATGAGGGGTGACCAAGGATGAGATGGATAGATAGGTTAAAAGGGGCATTGGGAAAGAGGGGAATGTTGAGGAAGGAAGGGAGAAGACAGAAGTTAGGGGTGAGTAGAGAATTGTTGTGTATGGATGATGCTCTGATGCATGGAAGGGGGTGGGTGGTGGATGGGGGGTGAGGGAGTATGTGTGACATATTTTGACAGCTCAAAGGAATCTCTCCCCATCTTCTCTTTTTCTGCATGAGGAGATGTGGGGAGGGGGTCACTGATTAAATGAAGCAACCTTGCTGTGGATATGCTGTGTCTTGATACATTGCTTCTGACCCAGGGCAGTGGGTGAGATGCAGGGATGACCCATCATCCAGGAGGAGCCAAGAAAAGAGGGAAGGAGGGGTGGTGAATGGGAGTGGAGTATGTGGGGATGAAATGGGTGGGAGTGGATTTTATGCCTTTGACTTTGGCTACCTCCCTTGTAAGGGGGGAAAACCTGTTTGTATATGTATGTATGTATTACTCAGATCAAACCCTCCCCAAATATGCAGGGCATTTGTTGTATAACTGAATTCCATTGATGTTTCTTGTAATTATATACATATGAAAATTTTCTTTTTGCAGCGGTGCAAAGTTCCGGCAACTGTTGATGAACCTGAAACCAGAGCAGTGCTTGCAAGTGCTCCTGTTTGCCTTAACTGAACAGAAGTTCCTTCTGCATTCCTTACGCCCAGATGTGCTTACTGCTGTGGCTGAAGCCATCACCATGGTGTGTATTTATTTTATATGTTTTAGGTATATATTTATTTATTCAACTTAAATGTTGTTACCCACAAAGCAAGGTGGCTAGGTATGGTAGACAAACATTTTCATTCCTATCACTCCTATCACACTCCTCTATCTGTGCTAGCACAACAGTCATCTATTCATATTAATTTTTCTTCAGTCTCACTCCCCTATTTACAACCAACAGAGAAAAGGTTGAGACCCAATGGAGAACCTAACTTCCCACCAAGTTCACCACCACCCAGATACAAGAGCACACAAATACCCTACCTCCATATGGTGGTGCAGTCCTTAGCCTTAGGGGCCAGATACCTGGTCTCCAGATTGAGCCCACAAACTCACTATTCTCTTTATCACTTCCCTCAACTATCACCCTCCTATCCTCTTTTTTTCTCTTTTTCACATAAGGAGGTCAGTACCTTTGGCCTTCCATTATTTCAAGCTGGAGACATAGGGACCAATCCAGGCCTATACACGTGCCCAACATGTTCAAAACCAATAAACTTCTCATACTCCAATAGAACACCTTCATACTGAAGCCAAAATTCTCCCCATAGACAGAGCTGGGCACATTACCACCGGACAGGTGCATTACTGTCAATGCATTACTATCAATGCGTTACCAATTTTAATACCCTTTAGAATGATTTTGATAAAAAAAAAAAATGAAATTGAGAAGTATTGACTTCTTATGAATATTCTCAATAAAATAATGCCTAAACTACAACATTAATATTCCCTATTCTGAAACATAAAATAACCAGAGCTTGGCACTTGTGTTACTGTGTTAGTAATGCACTGCCTGTCCAGGGGTAATGTGCTCAGCTCTGCCCAAAGAACATACATACATATACCAGTGGCTTTTTCTCCTTTACAAGGGGGACAATTATAGGTATACAGTTCCATACAAAAACCCTCAACCCTACTCACCCATTTCATTACATTACACAAGCACAACCAGTTGAATGTAATAAAAGAAAAGTACACCAACATTATATTACCTAAACACCTAGAACAACCTTCCACCTGCATCACATAACACTTCAATACAAAAATGCATGTATACTTAGATCACAAAACAAGAACTTCAAGACTGAGTGCCAAACACCCATATCCATCGAACCCATTGAGACAATGAGTGACTTTCAGCCTGTTGCTGGCTACCTGAGAGACATAGGTCTCCTGTAAGAGAGACCTGGGGCAAAGGATTGATTAATTGAGCCCATCTTAGCACCTCATGGATGAAAGGTCATTCCTGTTCTCTGCCAAAGGTCATTCCTGTTCTCTGCCACACTACTTATGTCAAAGGCAGTGCAGTGAGACACAACACTTCTACAGCAGGACCCAACAACTACATAATTTTTTTTACCTCCCTTATAAGGGGGAGAGCCTTTGGTATATGTATATGTATGTACATCATTTTATACATGTACAATAGAATTTCTTGAGACAGTATCCAACTACTAGTAAATTAAGAAAAAAAAATCTTAGTTTTATGCTTTCATTTCTTTCAGCTCATCTTCCCGTTCCACTGGCAGTGCCCCTACATACCACTGTGTCCTCTGGGATTATCAGATTTCCTCAATGCTCCTATACCTTTTCTCTTGGGTTTGGATTCCCGATTCTTTGATTTGTATGACCCTCCTACTGATGTTATATGCATTGATTTGGACACTGGTGCTATTTATATGTGAGTATAATTTTGAAAGTGGAGTACATATTGTTTAGATATTCAGGTAGGAGGTATGATTATTGTACAAGATGATGGTACTTTAATTATAGAATATGTGAATAATGACATATGAAGTAAAATGTTTTGCTATTATGAATTTTTCCTACTTTGCAAATATGTTTGGTTTAGAGCCAAGTATATAATGTTTCAATAAAAGAGAATTTAAGATATTGAGCTTTAATGATATTACAATTTGAGTTGTAAGTAAATGTGCTGAAGGTTGTGAGAATTTAACTAAGTTATGTATCCTGATTTTTTTTTTTTTTTCTCACTTGATATAAAAATAATTATTGCACAATTAATTCTAAACCATAACAGACCAGAAGAAAAGAAGTACCTCACCACCAAATTGCTGCCAAAGAGAGCGGCTAGAGTTTTAAGGAATTCTCTGCAAAGCTTATGTGAGAAGATCCATCATTTTGAAATTTCACGCAAGAAGAATGAGGCTAAGTCTAAAGGCCAAGGAGATGCTAGTATAGACTATGATTTTAAACTAAAGAAAAGAGAGGTAAATAATTCAACATTTGATATACTTGACATATATAAATTATTTTCCAAGAAGATAATAAAGGATTTGTCCATTTTTTGTAATCTTGATTGTAGTATACACATGGAAATAGTAATATCTTACTCATTTTTCATTTGTTACTATTCATTAGCATATATTGGTGAAACAGTGGGCAAATTTTTATATGAATATTTGGCTCATCTTTTTTCTACCAAGGTTTAATTCAGATATTTACAGTTTGAGAAATTAAAAAGTGTAATGAAAAATAGACATATGGGAATGGATGCTAAGAGGAGAATGTATTTACCTAGTTGTATTTTGCGGGAAAAGAGCTATGCTTGTAGCAACCCACTACTGTGTCTTTCTGCATCCTGTTTTTTCTTAAAGTCATGTATAGTTTTAGCACTCACTGTTTCCTCATTCAGTTTGGTCCAGATATCTATCACTCTGTGTGGAAACCTATTCTTTTTCAGATCTATTCTGTAACTATCCTTAAGTTTCTTCTCATGTCCTCTTGTATTTCTTCTGTCCCATTTTAGTAGGTCATCCCTATCAAGAATTTCCATCCCTTTCATAATTCTGTAGATGGTTAGCAAATCACCTCTTTCTCTTCTTTGTTCCAGGGTTGGTCAATTTAGTTTATCCAGTGTTTGTTCATATGTCAAATTGCAAAGTGTTGGTGCCATCTTTGTCACTGCTCTTTGAATTCTTTCTAATTTTTTTTTTTTTTTTTTACTAGGTGTCCATAGTGATGCTGTGTATTCCAATTTTGGTCTTATCAGTGTAACTAGTATTTTCTTTACATTTTATATCATACAACTCTGATTATTTTGTCGTTAATTCTATGTAAGTTTGTCATTTCTTTGTGCAAAGCTCTATAGTCTATTTTTAAATAAATAAATTTTTCCATCAAATCATTGATGTCTCGATTCCTTAGTACACTGCTCATCCAAGTTTCTCTTTCTGTATCCATAACTTTTCCTGTTGCTCCCCTTTCCCCTTTAAAGCCTCAAAAAACATTGCTTTCCCACCTTTGAGTTGTCTTCGGAGTAACGCTTATACACATTCTCTTTGGTATCACCCCCAGTGGTGATTCCACTCTACTCATATCTCTCTTTGTTGTTTCATTAATTCTTTTATCTTCTTTACTTTCCTCCATTTCGTGCTAAACTATACTTTCCCAAAACTGATTAAATGATTAAATGGAGCAGCCTTGCTGTGGATGTGTTGTGTCGTGCTGCATTGATTCTGATCCAGGGCAATGAGCGAGATGCAGGGATGACCCATTATCAAGGAGGAGCCAAGATGATAAGGGAAGGAGGGAGGGAGGGGTGAAAAATGGGAGTGGAATTATGCCTTTTGACTTTGACTACCTCCCTTGTAAGGAAAAAAAATTGGTGTATGTATGTATTTATAGTTTATGATATCTGATCTAATTAGGAGTTCTAATTAAGACCATATTTTGTAAGAAATGAAACAGCAGCAGAAATTAGTGTGTGTGTGTGTGTGTGTATGCATATTATATGTATAATTAGGTAGTTTAAATATTTAGGATCACTTTAGCAGGGAATAGAGAAGTTAGGGTAGAGATAAATTAAAGGGTAAGGGAAGCAAGTAAATGTCTTGGGGGTGGTGAAAAGTGTCTTGAGAAATAGGTATCTGGTGATGAATGCAAAGAGAAGACTGTATAAAAGAGTGGTAATTCTTGCAACATTGTATGGGCCAGAGGATTGGAGTTCAAGGGAGAAAGGAGGAATTTAAATGTGCTTGAGGTTAAGTGTTTGAAAAGTATGATGGGGTTATAAAGATGGATAGACTGAAGTGGTAAGGCAGCTGAGGTGGAAAGGGGAGCTGGCAGATAGGCTTCATCAAAGAATACTGGGATGGTTTGGGTATATGGAAAAAAATTAGTGAAAAAAAGAAAAAAAAAATATGGAAAGCAGAGATAAATGGAGTGGGTAAGACTTAGAACAGGAGGGATAGATGTAGTGAAGGGGTCCTTGGGTAAGAGGAATGTCCCTTTCTTGTATTGTGTCTAGAAGTCTTCAGTAAAACAGATATAATTTGTGGTACATGATATGCCCTGTCTAAAACCAAATTATCTTGGACTTAAGATCTTGTTTTCCTCCAGATGTTTTATCCAGCTATTTTTTATAACTTTTTCACAAATTTTAGCTACCATGCTTGTGAGGGAAACCAGTCTGTAATTTGTTGGGTCTTCCTTATTTCCTCCTTAATAAATTTGTACAATATCAGCATTTTTCCAGTCGTCTGGTATTTTTCCTTCTTTGAGTGAGCTACTCATTATGTTATATATTTTGTCTGTTAGTTCTTTATATTCTTTTAACCACTTCCATATGGTGACGCCTATGTAGGCATCATGAGGAGCAAATGGGTACGCGATGATGCCGACGTCTTGATTATATTTATTGTAGTCGTACCTACGTAACCTCCATTCTCTCTAAACTGGCTTCATCATATTTACTATGGTTATCAAAATTCACGGGTGAAAGAGAACGAACGATTGAGCACTGACTTTATTTTTTATAATGCGATTATTATGACGCAACATCGCATGTCGGGCAGCTACTGCTGCCAGACGTGCGATGCGCCCCGGAGTAAAGAGGTTAATATTGAATTTGCTATTCCATCTGGGCTGTGCGATTTCCTGACATCAAGGTTCATTATTTGATACATTATTTCTTTCCATGTTACTCTTATTTCCCACATGGGGGTTCATTTCTCTCCCTTCATCCCGATGTTGCATTTTTTCTCCAGTGAAAACCGACTTGAAGTGTTTGCTCATGACTTCTGCCACTTCTGTATCTGTGTATTCTATATTCCCTTGGTGTAGTTTTACTATTTCCTGTTTATTTTTTAGTTTACCATATACATATAGAATAATTTTGGCTGATCCTTCATTTTCTTTCTCGTAGATTCTTTTTTATTTCCTGCATATTTTTACATATTCATTCCTTTGATTGATATACATTTGCCACTTTGTAGGTTTTTTGTCTTTTCTCCATCTTTTCCAAACTTTATCTCTTCTGTCTTTCACTTTGCTGCACCTTTTATTAAACCAGCACTTAATATACACCTTTTCCTATTTTTGCTTTGTAACATATTTATCCATTCCTTTGTAGATTTTCATAAGAATCATCCATTTTTCTTCCACTTGTGTTTCTTCCTTGTAGAATTTTTCCCAGTTCACTATCTTCAACTCTTATTGAGATCATCTCTACCCTATTCTCTCCATATGTAACTTTAGTCACATTTAAGTATTTTTTAACCAGGAACATGACTCCTTCACCTTGTTTCTCCTCCCTATATCTAAGCCAATGATTATATAATCCATGATTAATACTGGTACTAGTGGACCACTTAATTTTGTCTCCACAATTCACATTATGACTGTTTTTGCTTCTGACAGGTAATCGTTTAGTTCATTCAATCCTGAGATTAATCCATTTATGTTGGTATAAGTCAATTTTAATTTTCTGTTCCCTCCATCTCATTCTCTGAACCTTTCATTTTTTTTATATCATATTTCCAGTCTTATATCTAACACTCTCAGTGTTCATGTCATTGAAGGTTATAAGTTGCATTGATAGAAGAAATCTGATTAAAGATAGGAGGGCTTTAAGAGGTCATGGAAGTAAATTAAGAAAGCCCATAAGTCAAAAGGATGTGAAGAAATACATTTTTCCATATAGATGTATAAATATGTGGAATAACTCAGAAATTGATATAGCCCAAGTTCAAATGATACATGAGTTCAAATCTAAATATGATAATTTGAAATGAAAGATATAGATCAAATTGAAACCATACATGAATTTAAGTCTAGGTATGTTAGAAAATTAGAGAATAGGAGACAGGACCAAACGAGCATTGTTCCTTTCCTGTATACTACAGTTAGGTAAATACACCCAACTCCTGGCCCACAAGAATTGGAATGCTGGCTTGCAGTGCAGCAATACTGAAATTAAGCCCTGGCCAGAATTCAAATTTTCACACTTGGAAAGCTGATGATTGGTGATTGTTTGGAAAGCTGATAATTGGTGATTGTTCTCCTCTTCCTACAACTTTCAGCTGGTGAAATAGAAACAGTCCCACACTTATACAACACAAACAATTGCCCAAAGTTTCTTACCAGAGAGATCTGTGGGAGGACCCAAGGAATGTTGCCACCCACAAAGGGGCTGTGGGCTTCCCACTTAATGAAACACAAGGCAAAAAATAATTAAATCAATAAGAACATATTTTTTGTTTAAATTGAATGAATTGTAAGAGAGGTATTTCCTCAGGTTATCATTATTCATGTGAAAATATAAGCTGTAGTAAATAAACAGACATGTATACATATTATTTTTTTCCTTACAGCATTTGTTGGATGCAGAAATCCAAGAGACTTTCTTGCGATTTACAGCTACAACATTGAAAGGTTACAACAACTATCTGTTACCCATAGTCAAAGCCCCAGGTGTGGGGGCATATGATACAGCATCTCTCTTTGATGTTGATGGTAGGTAGAGAGCACTCTCAGTAATGTTAATAAAAAGATATTTGTTATGCTTTTAAGCTCCATTTCTTAGTATTTTAAACCCATTAGATGGTCATTATCCTGTTTACACACATATACCAAAGGCTTTTTCCCCAGTAAAGCAGATATTAGTTTACTAGTTTTAGCCAGTCAAGATGACCTTGGTTTGAATAAATTTTTTATTAGTAAGACCCTAATCTTTGATTGAGTTATATTGCTTCCTGATTACCATAGAATTAATGAAATGCATAATGTTATGCAAATTAAAGAAAATAGATTGAGAATCCAGCACAGTGCTTTACAGTATTAGGAAGTAAAGGTTTTTAAAACGACAGTCAGTAATATTCATTTTATTACATTAATTTTATTCCAAGTTCTGGTTTCCTTTGATATAATAATAATAAAAAAAGGCACAGGATGACAGTAAGAGACTTGATATTTTAATTTTTTCCCCAATTACACCTATATTGGGTTACAGTAGATAACCACATATTTTTATTCAGCCTCTTAAAATTTTGTGATCAGACTTTTTTTTTTTTTTTTTTTTTTTCTCTTGAAGTGACATATTTTTTCTCTCTTTTTTCAGCTTTCCTTAAGTCAAGAGACAAAACTTACCAGAAATTCTATACTATGATGATGAACACACAAATGTTTAGCAAGTTCATTGAAGAACGCTCCTTCGTGTCAGATAAGGATGTTTCTTTGGCATTCTTTGATGACTGTGCAGAGAAGGCAAGAAGATATTCTTGAGTTGTGTGGATTTGTCGTTTCCATACAAAAAATTAGACTTCCTCACAAAATATTTTTGATCATTCAATCACAATCTGTTTGAATTTATTGAATGTGTTCTCTCTCTCTTCTTTCTCTCCTCTCTTTTCTCTCTCTCCTCTCTTTTCTCTCTCTCCTCTCTCTTCTCTCTCCTCTCCTGTCTCTCTCTCTCTCTCTCTCTTGTCTCCTGTCTCTCTCTATTCTCACCTCTCTTTCTGTCTCTCTCTATTCTCACTGTCTCTCTCTATTCTCACTGTCTCTCTCTATTCTCACTGTCTCTCTCTATTCTCTCTCTCTCTCTCTCTCTCTCTCTCTCTCTCTCTCTCTCTTTCTCTCTCTTTCTTTCTTTCGTCCAGGGATTTAACAAGAAATCACCACCAGAAAGAACCATTGTGGTAGCAATAAACATGAACAAGACAGATAAAGTCCCCAGACACATATAAAAAAAGATCATAGACAGACATCCACAACAGTAACAAGAAATGGCAAACAAACTTGTTGGCTGGCAGACTGGAGAGCAACTCAAAACAACAACAAAAGTCTGAGACCAAAAGACCATACAATGGAGTCCCTCAAAGTAATACTTTCACCTGCATTATTCATCCTTTTTACAATTGAAGATCCTCATACTACTATACCACACACTAACAATCCCCATACAACCACACAATATCTCTTTTCTAAGTGACTTATGGTTCCTACCAGAGCCAGTTACCTGGAGGTCACAGATCATCTGCAGGAGAGACTAGGGCAACAGATTAATTTAAAATTGATCTCCCCATACCAAATCCAGAGCATAACACCGAAGTGCTCACCTGTGCAGACAACCTAACAATAACCTAGTGTGGCAATTACAAAATAGCTGCTAAGAACACCTAGACTTACTTAGACAAAGAAGAACAATGGCTTAGAAAAAGTAGAATGAAGGCCTCACCTCAGAAATCATCAGTAACATTGCATATCTCTGACAGTTATGAGAAACCATTCAATAGTAAAATTCTATTCTATATACCATCTTTATACCAAGGGCTTTTTCCCCCTTACAAGGGAGGTAGCCAAGTCAAAAGGCACATACCCACTCCCACCCATTTCACTCCCATCCACCACCCTTTCTTTTCTCTCATCTTAGCTCCTCAAGGATGACAAGTCATCCCTGTATTCTGCCTATTGCCCTGGGTCAGAAGCAATGCAGCAAGATACAGTACATCCACAACAAAGTACTTCATTTAATTGGCAACCCCCCTCCCCTCTTTGTCCTCTCATGCAGAAAAAGAAAAAACAGAAAAATCCCTTCGGGATGTGTCTAAATATCATTCACACAAAACACTCCCTAACCCCCCCATCTCCTGCCCGCTCCCTTCTTTGCATCACAGTATCCTCTATACACAGCCATGCTCCACTCACCTCTGTCTCCTGCCTTATCACTTCCTTGCTAAACAGACATTCCCCTCTTGCTTAAAGCCCTTTTCACCCCTTCTATCCATCTCATCCTTGGTCCTCCCCTCAAGTTCACTCCATCCACCTCTGGCACATTTGAGAGGAAAGAGGGGAGGAGGGGGGCAAGGCAACTGACCAAGGTGAGGAGGAAATGGGGAAGGGCCATGTGGGGGGGGAGGTTAAGAGAGGGAGGCTTTGCTTGTGTTTTCAAGGGATGAGAGAGGACAAGGTCACTCTTCTCAGTCACCTCTTCATCTGTCTTGCACTTTTATGCTTGACACTTCTTGTGCTTTGTCATTTTTCACTGCTATATCACTTTGACATTTTTCAATTTTCACTGATTTTTTGGACACTGTTTAATACACCAAGTGAGGCCAAGATAAGGCTTCCATCCACCTACAGAAGGGATGATGACTACTTTTACTCACACTGGCCCTCTGACCACACGGTGGGCCTCCATGACCCAGGGTTGGGGGCTGGCTCACCGACCAGTTTTTACGACCTTCCACCCAACACTGTGATTCTTTTCACAATACAATTTTGGCCCTGGCAATTCCCAGCACTGCCACATGGTATTATTGATTTGTACTCTATTTAGACTTTATGAACGCTTGATCACTGCAACATTGTAAAAAAGTCAGTGGTATAGTCATCGTTCGTTTGACCATCTTTCCACTGGTTCACAGCACTTTCTCCACTTCAAAAACACTATCAGAGTAGGAGCTCTGTCAGATATGTCTACACCCCTTGACAAACACATAAGCCATATAAACACAGCCAGCTGGAAAATGCACTTTTTTTTTTTTAATTAGGGAGGAATGTGCAACTTCACTTTTTTCTCCCATCTTTTTGTCCCATAAACTTTACTTTCTTCCAGAACCATGTCTTCATTTTCACGTTCTCTCTTTCCCTCTCTCCCCTCCCCCCCTCTCTCTCTCTCTTTCTCTCTATCTCTCTCTCTCTCTCTCTCTCCAAATTTTTTTTTTTCACCTGTATTTTAATATTGATGTTTGTTTATGATTATGATATAGAGGTATAAAGAAATGGAAGTAGAGGAGTCATGTTCATAAATTTAACATTCTTTATATTTGAACATATTCATCTTCATTAGCAAACAAACATTTCTGTGAAAAGGTATTTCAATTTAAATCTTCAGTTACACCTATTTTTTGTTAATGTCTTTTTTTTCCTCTAGGTTTTGGAGGATGACAGCAGTATACGTCTCCTGGAACTAGAATGTGCACAGAGTGAACACACGTCCTTTCTCCTACCACCTGAACCCTCTGGCCTGCCTGCTGGACTCACCTTCACATATAATGTAAGGCATTATAACCAGTGTTCAAGTTATACTTTGAAATAAGAGTAGTTGATGTTGGGGTGGGGAGTTTGTTGGATGTTTTATTAGAAAGGAAAGTAACAAAGTAATTGTAAGAGTAATCCCCTACCCCCCCCTCTCTCTCTCTCTCTCTCTCTATCTCTCTCTCTCTCTCTCTCTCTCTCTCTCTCTCTCTCTCTCTCTCTCTCTCTCTCTCTCTCTCTCTCTCTCTCTCTCTCTCTTTTGTTCTCCCTTGTTCTTTTTTTCATGTGGTAGTACCCTATCTTGGGTGTTGGCTGCATGTTATTGTGGGGTTAAAAGCTGCTAAGTAGCATGCAGCTGATACTTTAGGGTCTATATGGGGCACCCCTACAGACTAGAGCTACACATCATTTTGTCTGTGGTAGAGGAAATCTGTATTCACAGAGAAATGATGATACTTTATTATACTGCAACTGTCCCTCATTATGTTATCCCCTCACTCTTGTTACTGTCCTGTACCATTTCTCTGAATATTAATTTTCTCATTTTGCTGAACCCTGTGGTGGGGGAAAAGAATACTGCCACCAAGTCTTTCCACTTGAGTCATATGAGGCAACAAAAATGGGACGGGGATAGGACTAGGTATCCTTCTCCCTGTAGCCCCAAAGGGAACATTACTAAAAAAAGTAAAGGCATAAGAGGGTCTGGGAGGAGTTTTCCAACTAGCACCCCAAGGTTTGGGTCTTTTAATGTGCATGGATGTGGTACAGATGAGAGTAAAAGGGAAGAGATAGAAGGAATGTTTATGAGAAGAAAGATGGATGTGTTGGCATTGACTGAAACTAAGTTGAAAGGGAGTGTAGTTGGGATGATCTCAAGAGTGAAGAGAGGATGAGGGAGAGAAGGGGTGGCTACACAAGTAAGTATTCACCTAGTATTTACCTAGTTGTATTATACGAGAAGGAAGCTGTGCTCATAGTGACCTGTCTTTGTATCTTTCAGCATCTAGTTTGTTCTTAAATTCTTAAATAGTATTTTCACACACTGTTGCCTCATCTAATTTATTCCAGATATCCACCACCCTGTGTGGGAAGCTATTCTTTTTCAGATCTCTTCTATAACTATCCTTTTTGAGTTTCTTTTTATGTCCTCTTGTTTTTCTCATCCCACTTTAGTGACAGAGTTTGAGAAGGTGTGTGAAAGAAGGAAGCTGAAGATAAATGTGGGCAAAAGTAAGGTGATGAGATGTACAAGGGGAGAGAGTGACAGCAGGCTGGAAGTGAGCATTAAGGGTGAGAGACTGGAGGAAGTGGATAGTTTTTAGATACTTGGGTGTGAATGTGGCAGGAAAGGGAGGAGTGGGGGTGGAGGTAGAATGTAGATTGAGAGAAGTGAGTAAATGCCTTGGTGGATTAAAAAGTGTAATGAGAAATAGACATCTGGGAATGTATGCTAAGAGGAGGTTATATGAAGGAGTGATTGTGCCAACAGCACTGTACGGGGCAGAAACATGGAACATAAGAGAGGAAGAGAGGAGTTTGAATGTGTTTGAGATGAAATGTCTGAGAATTATGATAGGGGTTACTAGGCTAGATAGAGTAAGAAACGAGGATGTGAGGAGGAGAACAGGGGTGGAAAGGGAGCTGGGAGATATGGTTGATGAAAGAGTATTAGGAAGGTTTGGACACATGGAAAGAATGAGTGAAGAAAGATTAGTAAAAGAAGTGTGGAAGGCAGAGGTGGAAGGAGTGCATATGAGGGGGCATCCTAGGATGAGGTGGATGGATGGGGTGAAAGGGGCATTACAAAAGAGAGGAATGTCTGTTGAGGAAAGACGGGAGAGGACAGAAGATAGGGGTGAATGGAGAAGGGTTGTGTACGGATGATGCTGTGATGCATGAGGGGGAGTGGGTGGGGGATGGGGGGTGAGGAAGTATGTATGAGAACAAATTTGATGCAACCCAAAGGGATTTCTCCCTGTCTTCTCCTTTTCTGCATGAGGGAATTTATGAAGCAGCCTTGCTGTGGATGTGCTGTGTCTTGCGACACTGCTTCTGACCCAGGGCAGTGGACAGGATGCAGGGATGACCCGTCATCCAGGAGGTGCCAAGATAAGAGGGAGGGTAGAGGGGAGTGGAATATGTAGGGAATGGAATGGGTGGGAGTGGTTTCTATTCCTTTTTCTTTTTGGCTACCCCCCCCCCCATGTAAGGGGGAAAAAGCAGTTGGTATATGTATGCATGTATGTCAATGTCTTTAATGAGATTCGGTGACCATACAGAAACTGCATATTCCAAATGTGGATGAACTAATGATTTATATAGCTTGTTAATGAAAGATGGACTTTTGAAGTCAAAAGATCATGCAATCAATCCTAGAATCTTATTTGCTTTCTTAGAGGCTGAAATACACTGCTTAGATGATTTGAGATTGTTACTGATAATTATGCTGGGATCCTTTTCACTCTCCACTTTTATTAATGAATTTCCAAATAACTTGTAATCGTACTTACTGTTATTGTTACCTATGTGCATAACCGTGCATTTACTTGTGTTAAATTTCATTAGCCACTTTTCAGACCATTGGTGTAGTTTATTTAAATCTTTATGAATAATTGGTTTAAGTGATTATTTGCCATTCTGCAGTTTTGTATCATGAGCAAATTTGGAGACAATAGATTTTAGTCTGTGGTCTGTATCGTTTATGTATACTACGAATAGAAGTGGCCCAAAAACGGAACCCTGAGGAACTCTGCTCATAAAATTTTTCCATCTAGAAGTTTTGCCATTTTGAACAACTCTGTTTTTGATCATTGCATTGTGTTTGACTGGAGAAGTGTGGTGCAGGAGAGAGATGACCCTTCATTGAGGTTGTAAGTCAGAAGGGGCAATGCATGGATTTGGATGGGTGTGGGGTGAGTATGTGCTTTGACTCTACCACCCCTGTATAATGAGGAAAGGGTTGTTTGGTATGTACATTTGCATAGCAGTATGAACTTTTGTATTAGGGTTTGTAATCATAGATTTTTATTTTTATCTTTCTCATCTTATTATTTTTCAGGGTTTTCCAGACTTGAAAAGAGAGCTTTACCCCATGAGGGAACCCAAACCCATTCTTCCAGCCTTGAAGAATCCATCTACAACACCAGGTTCCCCCCTAGTTCGGAGAACAAAACACGAGATCAAGTCTGCCCAGAAGCAGGCAACCCGTTATGCTCAAACACCCATTCTATGGGCCAAATGTTTGCTGGCTACATGCTACAGGTAAGCAGCTCATTACTGTGATTATTAGCTATCTAAACAAACAAGGAGGATAAGTGTGATGGGTAGTAATAGGAGAAATGGTATGTATTCTGTTGAGTATGTCTATATTTTTCCTTTAAGGTATGATAATTTTCTTACTTTTTTCCAGCCTGTGGTTTACCCATCTGCCGTCCTTTGCCTTAACACAATCTCACAAGTCACGGGTTTTACAACTGGCTTATAAGATTCTCACCAACATGCAAAAGCTCAGTCTCACCCAGTATGATGAGGTAAGACCATGTTCTTTAGTCTTAGCCTTTTGAGAGTAGGATGGGGCATAACTCTTCTTATGATGGGGTGTTAGGTTCTTGTTCCTTATATAAAGGAGGAGCTAATTGCTGCCTGACCACCTTGGATTTAATTTTGTTTTATCCAGGAAGTGTTCAGATCAGTAGGAAAATGAATAGGTTTTAGATGTATGTGGGATGGGTGTTTGGTGGTTGCATGCTTTGTATCATGATAATTTCTACATTGAGAACAGGGCTGGTAAGGGAGTTGGGAGATAGGGTGGATGAAAGAGTATTGGGATGGTTTGGACACATGGAAAGAATGAGTGAAGAAAGACTAGCAAAAGAAGTACAGAATGCAGATGTGGAGAGAGTGAACATGAGGGGGCGACCTAGGATGAGATGGATGGATGGGGTGAAAGGGGCTTTGGGGAAGAGGAGAATGTCTCTTGAGGAAGGATGGGGAGGACAGAAGATAGGGGTGAATGGAAAATGGTTGTATATGGATGATGTTGTGATGCATGAAGTGAAATGGGTGGGGGGATGGGGATTGAGATAGTATGTGTGAGAAAAATTTGATGCAGCCCGAAGGGATTTCTCCCCGTCTTCTCCTTTTATGCATGGGGGGACGAAGAGTGGGTCACTGATTTAATGAAGCAGCCTTACTGTGGATGTTCTGTGTCTTGCAACACTGCCTCTGACCTAGGGCAGTGGACAAGATACAGGGATGACCCGTCATCCAGAAAGTGCCAAGATGAGAGGGAGGGTAGAGGGTGGAGGGGAGTGGAGTGTATTCAGGGATGGAATGGGTGGGAGTGGTTTCTATGCCTTTGTTTTTGGCTACCTCCCTTGTAAGGGGGGAAAACTCTTTGGTATATGTATGTATGCATATACCACTGTACATTTTTTCTATCCACCGTATCTCTAATCCAATTTGCCTTTCTTTGATTACTTCAATGATTGTGTCTTGCATTTTCCTGCATCTGTTGTTGTACTATTTCTTTAAAGGTAATTTATTCATTTTCTCTGTTTTCACTCCATTTCTTAATCTTTTGCATACTTTCCTCACCTAAGTTTTCTTCGATTTTCTTCAGTTATTTCTTTGATTTTGATTTTTACTTTTTTAGTTTCTCACTATTGGTAGTATCATTAATCTTAATTTTTTCATTTTCACATTTAACTTCTATTATACAATTTTTCATTATCTTGAGTTTGTTCCTAAGTTCGGAGTTTGATTTCTTCAGATCTGATATTTTGTTGTTAGCTTGGGCTAAACATTCCATTAGTTCTACAAACTCCTTCCTTAATTCAGTGAATTCATTCTCCCACCAATTTTCTGTTGTTACTCATTTCCCTTTCCACAGGGGACATTCATAAAAAAATAAAGGCATAAGAGGGTCTAGGAGTTTTCCAACCAGTACCCTAAGGTGAGGGTCTTTTAATGTGTGTGGATATAATACAGATGAGAGTAAAAGGGAAGAGATAGGCAGTATGTTTGTGAGAAGAAAGATGGATGTGTTGGCTTTGAGTGAAACTAAGTTGAGAGGGAGGGGCAAGTGTGAGTTTGGGAGTGTAGTTGGGATGATCTCAGGAGTGAAGAGAGGACAAAGGAGAGAAGGAGTGGCTATACTAGTAAGTGAAGAGATAGGTAAACGTGTAGTGGAGTGGAAGATTTCTTTAACCACTTCACTACGGGACTTAAATCTCGCGGGCAGCAGCCAATGCCAGCCGTACAATGTGTCGTAATAATACTCGCATCATAAAATATAGTCACGGCTTATATCGATCGTTCTCTCTTTCACCCATGAATTTTGAAAACCACAGAGAATGGGATTAAGAGCAGATTAGGGAGAATGTAAAAACACAGGGGCGACTACAATAAATATAATCAAGACGCCGATATGGCAGCGTCGCGAATCCACTTGCTCCTCATGACGCCTACGTGTGCGACACCGTATGGAAGGTGTTAAGTTTAATGTGGATGAAGGTGAAACTGGGAAGGATATGTGGGTTTTTGTAAGTGCATATGGGTCTGATAGTGAGAAGAGTGTAGAAGAAAGGGAGGCTTTTTGGATAGATTTAGATGAATGCATAGAGGGATTAGGGAAAAATGTCATTGTAGTAGTATTGGGAGACCTTAATGCTAGGGTAGGAATAAATTAACCAATAAACGGTGTGGTTGGGAAATGTGGAGCTCCAGGAAAGAATCGTAGTGGAGAGTTGATGGTGATGTGTCTAGAGAGTTGATGATAGCAAATACAATGTTTAGGAAGAAAGTCAAGCATGAGTACACATGGGAGAGGGTGGTGGATGGAAGGGTGGTAGATAGAGCATTAATGGAATTTATAGTGGTAGATAGGAGTATAATAGGAAGAGTTAAAGATGTACATATTCTAAGGGGAGAGAGTGGGGGAATATCAGATCATTTTCTGGTAGAAGGTAAGTTGAGAGTGGAGGACAGATGGAGAAGGAGGAAAAAGACAAAAGGTAGGGAGGTGCTTAGAGTGAACTCTTTACATGAAAAGGAGAAGGAGTACAAGAAGAAGCTGAGAGAGGAGTGGGAGAGAGTGAAGGATGGAGTAGAACTAGGAGTGAAGGAGGAATGGGGATGGTTTAAGGAGGGAGTAGCAAGGTGTGCAAAGATGGTGTGTGGAATAAGGAGGATTGGAGGAAATAGAAGGAAGGGTAGTGAGTGGTGGGATGAGGAAGCAAAGAAAGTTGTAGAAGAGAAGAAGCAAGCTTTCACAGGTTTGTTACAAAATAGGACAAGGGAATCATATGAGAGGTACAAAGAAAAGAGAAGTAAAGCATAAGATAAAGGAGGCAAAGAGGAGAGCAGATGTGAAATGAGGTAAGAGTGTGACAGAAAATTTTGAAAGTAATAAAAAGATGTTTTGGAAAGAAATTAAAGAGGAAGAGGAGGTGAATCAAGTAGAGAAGAAAAGGTAAAAGATGCAGATGGAGAGATGATAATGGAAGAGAAGGCAGTAAGAGGAAGATGGGCAGAGTATTTTAGGGAGTTGCTAAATGTTTAGGAGGATAGGGAAGGAAGGTAGTTGCAGTGGGAAGCACTAAGAAAATGACTGTGATGAGTGAGAATGGAGGAGAAATAAGGAAGGATGAAGTGAAGGTAGTTGTGAAGATGATGAGAGCAGGTAAAGCACCTGGTCTGGATGGATGTCATGCAGAGTGTCTGAAAAAAGGAGATACAGTGATGGTGGACTGGCTGGTGAGGTTATTTAATGTCTGTTTAACCCATTCAACTCCGATGACAAGATGTCTTGTCATTTGGTCAAATAAAACAAAAAATCATAATAAAACAACAAAATGTTTGATGATCAAACAGCACCAGAAAAATATGACGTCATCAGTCCTCCTCGAGGAGGACTGATGACGTCATATTTTTCTGGTGCTGTTTGATCATCAAACATTTTGTTGTTTTATTATGATTTTTTGTTTTATTTGACCAAATGACAAGACATCTTGTCATTGGAGTTGAATGGGTTAAGAGAGGGTAGAGTGCTGGAAGACTGGAGGAGTGCCTGTATAGTTCCACTTTACAAGGGAAAAGGGGGCAAGTGTGTGTGTAGTAGTTTCAGAGGGATTAGCTTGTTAAGTGTAGTTGGGAAGGCTTATGGGAGGGTCTTGATTGAGAGGATTAGGAGAGGAACAGAGGGAGTAATTGGTGAAGAACAGTGTGGGTTTAGGACAGGTAGAAGTTGTGTAGATCAGATTTTTGTGGTAAGACAGATATGTGAGAAAGCTATAGGAAAAGGTAAGGATGTTTTTTGAGCTTTTATGGATTTGGAAAAGGCTTATGACAGGGTAGACAGAAAGGCACTGTGGGGGGTATTGCAGATATATGGGATAGGAGGAAAGCTTTTAGGAGCTGTCAAGAGTTTTTATGAAAGTAGTAGAGCGTGTGTCAGGATTAGAAATGGAGAGAGTGAGTGGTATGAGGTAAAGGTGGGTCTTAGTCAGGGATGTGTTATGTCACCCTGGCTGTTCAATTTATACATGGATGGAGTGGTGCAAGAGGTAAATGCAAGGGTGGTGGGTCAGGGATTGGAGATGGTTAAAGAAAATGGAGAAAAGTAGGAGATAAGCCAGCTATTGTTTGCGGATGACACTGCACTTGTAGCAGGATCAGAGGAGGGATTGAGGAAGTTAGTGACAGAGTTTGGGAAAGTGTGCAAAAGAAGGAAGTTGAAGATAAATGTGGGTAAAAGTAAGGTGATGAGATGTACAAGGGGTGAAAGTGGCAGCAGACTGGAAGTGAGTATTAAGGGAGAGAGACTAGAGGAAGTGGATAGTTTTAGATACTTGGGTGTGAATGTGGCAGGAAAGGAAGTGGAGGTAGAATGTAGATTGAGAGAAACAAGTAAATGCCTTAGAAGATTAAAAAGTGTAATGAGAAATTGACATTTGGGAATGGATGCTAAGAGGAGATTGTTTGAAAGAGTAATTGTGCCAACAACACTGTATGGGGCAGAAACATGGAACATAAGAGAGGAAGAGAGGAGTAGTTTGAAGATGTTTGAGATGAGGTGCCTGAGAAGTATGATAGGGGTTACTAGGCTGGATAGAGTTAGAAACGAGGAAGTGAGGATGAGAATGGGGGTGGAAAGGGAGTTGGGAGATAGGGTTGATGAAAGAGTATTGAGATGGTTTGGACACATGGAGAGAATGAGTGAAGAAAGATTAGTAAAAGAGGTATGGAAGGCAGAGGTGGAAGATGTGAAGATGAGGGGGTAACCAAGGATGACATGGATGGATGGGGGTAAAAGGGGCATTGGAAAAGAGGGGAATGTCTGTTGAGGAAAGACAGGAGAGGAGAGAAGATAGGGGTGAATGGAGAATGGTTGTATATGGATGATGCCATGATGCATGAGGGGGAGTAGGTGGGGGATGGAGGGTAAGGGAGTGTGTGTGAAAAATAAATTGATGCAGCCCTAAGGGATTTCTCCCCATCTTCTCCATTTCTGCATGAGGGGACTGAGAGGGGGGTATTACCAATTTAATGAGGTGGCCTTGCTGTGGATGGGCTATGTTATGTGACACTGCTTCTAACCCAGGGCAGTGGGCAAGATACAGGGATGATCCATCATCCAGGAGGAACCAAGATAAGTGGAAGTGAAGTATGTTGGGAATGGAATGGGTGGGAGTGGTTTGTATGCCTTTGGTATATGTATGTAATAGAGCCTGTGTTAGAATTAGAAATGGAGAGAGTGAGTGGTCTGAGGTATAGCAGGGACTGCACCAGAGATGTGTCATGTCACCATGGCTGTTGAATATGTTCGTGTATGGGGTGGTGCTGGAGGTAAATGCAAGGGTAATGGGCAAGGTATTAAAGATGGAGAAAAGTGTGAGGTAAGCCAGTTGTTGTTCAATGACGACACTGGTTGTGGCAGGATCAGAGAGGGTATTAAGGATGTTAGTGACAGAGCTTGCTAAGATATGCAAAAGGAGAAAGTTTAATGTAAATATGGCTAAAAGTAAAGTGATAAGTTGTACAAGGAGAGATGATGGCAGCAATTTGGAAGTGACTCTTAAAGGAGAAAGGCTGGAGGAAGTGGACAGCTTTAGGTACTTGGGGTTGCATGTAGCAAGAAAGGGAGGAGTGAAGGTGGAGGTAAATTATAGATTGAGAGAAGCAATTAAGTGCCTTAAAGGATTAAAGAGTATAATGAGACAGACATTTGGGAATGGATGCTAAGAGGAGATTGTGTGATGTGGTGATTGTGCCAACTGCACTGTATAGGGCAGAGACATGGAACATAAGAGAGGAAGAATTTAAATGTGTTTGAGATGATATGTCTTTAGGGGTTACAAGGTTGGATAGAGTGAGAAACAAGGAGGTAAGGAGGAGAACGGGGGTGGAAAGGGAGATGGGAGATAAGGTGAAAGAGTGTCAGGATGGTTTGGACACATGAAAAGAGTGAGTGAAGATAGATTAGTATAAAAGTATGGAGGGCAGAGGTGGGTGGAGTGAACATGAGGGGGCAACCGAGGATGAGATGGATGGATGGGGTGAAATGGGCATTGATCAAGAGGAGAATGTTTGTTGAGGTAGGAAGGGAGAAGGCAGAAGATAGGGGTGAGTGGAGAATGGTTACATATAGATGATACTCTGTTGAATGGGAGTGGATGGGGGTGGAGGGAGGGTTAGGGAGTGGTTATGTGTGAATGATTCCTTGATGCAGCCCGAAGGGACCTCTCCCCTTCTTCAATATTTCTGTATGAAGGGGCCTTGCTGTGGATATATTGTGTCTAGCTGCATTGCTTCTGACAGAGGGCGATGGGCCAGATACAGGGATGACCCATTATCCATGAGGAGCTAAGATGAGACAGAGGGAGGGGTGTTGAATGGGAGTGGAGTGGATGGGGATGAAATGGGTAGGAGTGAAATTATGGTAAATGGAAAGCACCCTTGGTATATGTATGTATATTTATTATTGATTTATTTATATTTTTATATATTTATATTATAATTTATTTTATTTTATTTTTATTTATTTTTTTATTTATTTTTTATTATTATTTTTTTTTCTCAGGTATGTTATCGGGTGATGATGCAGCTCTGTGGAATGTACTCCCAACCAGTCCTAGCTGTTGATGTCTTATGTGAAATGAAGCGTCATGGTATCCAGCCCAATGCCATCACTTATGGCTACTACAATCGAGCTGTTATGGAAAACAAGTGGACGCGCTCAAAACTGCTCTGGAATAAACTGAGGTAAACTGTAATTGTTTTTCACCTAAATTAGATAATAAATTGTAAGGTCTTTATTGTTAGTTCTTAATGTAATTCTTGTCTTTGAAAATTAGAAGTGTCATATTCAGATGCAAACAGAAAGGCTACATAATATAACTTCAATAGGCCACGTACACTTGGAAAGAAAAATCCTCTCATAGAATCATTCTTGATAATAAATTTCATAATTTTATACCAAAGTCCTCAAACCCACACAATTGTCCTTGACCAGTATGATAACTAAATTGTTTGGGAGGATTGTTAAAAAACAGGTGGTTAAGATACCTTGAAAAGATTGATGTATTAGCAGGGAATCAAATATGTTTTAGAAGTGGAAGATTGTGTGTATCAGTCTTGTAAATGTTTTACTCGAGTAGTTGATGTGCAACAAGAGGGACTGGGTGGATTGTGTATAGATCTGGAGACATTTCATCTCAAACACATTTAAACTTTTCCTCTATGCCTCTCTTAAATTCTATGTCTGCCCCATACAGTGCTGTCAGCACAATCACTCCTTCATATAATATCTTTGCATCCATTTCCAAATGCCTATTTGTCATTACATTTTTTAATCCCCCAAGGCACTTGCTTGCTTCTCTCAATCTACAATTTATCTTCACCTTCACTCCTCCCTTTCCAGCCACATGTAGAGAGGAAAAGTTTAAATGTGTTTGAGATGAAATGTCTGAGAAGTATGGTAGAGGTTACAAGGTTCGATAGAGTGAGATATGAAGAGATGAGGAGGAGAGTGGGGTGGAAAAGGAGATGGAAATAAGGGTTGATGAAAGAGTATTGGGATGGTTTGGACACATGGAAAGATGGAGTGAAGAAAGATTAGTAAAAGAGGTGTTGAAGGCAGAGGTGGATGAAGTGAACATGATGGGGTGACCAAGATTGAGATTGATGGATGGGGTGAAAGGGGCATTGAGTAAAAGGGGGATGTCTGTTGAGGGAGGAAGGGAGAAGGTGGGAGATAGGGGTGAGTGGAGAATGACTGTGTATAGATGGTACTGTTATGCAAGGAAGGGAGTGGGTGGGGGATGGGGGTTAGGGAGTGGTTATGTGTGAATTATATTTTAATGCAGCCCGAAGGAATTTCTCCCAGTCTGCTATTTTTCTGCATGAGGGGGCAGAGAGGAGAGTTGCCAGTTAAGTGAAGCAGCCTTGTTCTGGATGTGCTGTGTCTTGCTGCATTGCTTCTTACCCAGGGCAGTGGGTGGGATATAGGAATGACCTGTTATCAATGAGGAGCAAAGATGAGAGAGGAAAGGGTGGTGGATAGGAGTGGAATTGGTGGGGGTGGGTATATGCCTTTTTACTTTGGATACTTCCCTTGTAAGGGGGAAAAAAGCCCTTGATATATAGATAGATCTGGAGAAAGCCTTTGGGTTGTGGGCTTTGATGGACTTGGAGAAGGTACATGATAGGATTGATAGGTATTATGGAGTGCATTGTGGATGTATGGGATTTGGAGAAATCTGTTGAAGACAATTATTTTGTTTTTTCCTCAACAGAAATGTCATAATTGCTCTGTCAGTTTTCAAACGATCAGGACAGGAAAGAGCTCGGCGGGTGTCTTCCATCTCCCTGGATGAAGTTGACAAGGCATCTACAGGTAAGCAAAGTACCTGTAATGGTTCCATTAGTTGTTCAGTAAGTGAACACAGAAGTTACATTTGTATATGTCCCTAGGTGTGTGTGTGTGTTTTTTTTTTTTTTTTTCCCCGTTTTTTGTGAGTGTGGGTGTCAGTATCACTGTCAGCCAACCCCCATATAAGGAGGGAAAGGACTTTTGGTATATGAGGCACACACTGTAGTAAGGTCATTACTGCACCGAGATACGAGTTATCAGGCATTTTTTCCTCACATCTTCCTCTATCCAATTGTAGGTTGTATACACTCTTCTGCATACTTTTCTATGGTCAAATGATCCCTGGAACACCAGTGAGTTTTCAGCTTTATGTACTGTTAAAGTACATGATTTTAAGAAACTCATGATTATTTCTTTATGACACATTTTGAGTGTCAACAGTCAACATCATGCCTTACATTATAATTTTGCTCTTTATTGACACCTTGCTCTATATTGACATTTGGTCCTTCATTGACATTTGGTGTCTCACGGACATTTGACCCATCACAGACATCTGGTCCCTCCCAGTCATCCAATCTCTTATGTACACCTTGCCCCCCTCTGTCACTGTATCCCACACCAACCACCCATCATTCATTGACATTCTGTCCGGCATCACTTCCTAAAGGGATTTCTTCCTGTCTTCTCTGTTTTCTGCATGAGGGGTGAGAGTCACTGATTAAGTGAAGCAGCCTTGCTGTGGATGTACTCTGTCTTGCTGCATTGCTTTTGGCCCAGGGCTGTCGACAGGAGACAGGGATAGGGATGACCCTTCATCTGCAAGGAGCTAAGATGAGAGGGGAAAGGGTGGTAGATGGGAGTGGGTATGTGCCTTTTGACTTGGCTATCTCAATTATAAGAGGGAAAAGACCTTGGTATACAGATAGATAGAAGTATGAGAGATTATGCCATGTGCCTCATATGTACACCTAGGTTTCTTAAGCCAACATTTGCCAACTGCCACTTGCAGATATTTGGGCCTAGGACGTACACCCACTTTGGGAATTGGTGGTGTTCTGTGTCCTGGGCCCAAATGTCTGTACATATAATTTAGTTCCAAAGTGTTATTTAGTATAGTTTAGCTGAATTATGACATTGAAGCAAAATATGTATGAGAGAAAGAAGCAGTATTTGGTGTAAAGCAAGTGTTATGTTTGTTTGCATTTCAGATATTGATAGCATGTCCAGATTGTCTATGGAAAGTGCCACCTCCCTTGACTCTCACCTTATGCCACCAAACAAAACAGATACCCTAAGTTCAGGTAAGTTATTTGAATCAAAACATTCTGTAGAGTTATAAAGAAGGGCTCATTGATGGTACCTGCTAATAAGGGTCCTGCAAGGTATAGGGCTGAGGGAATTGTTTCCCTGCTGATTGTTTTCATAATCCCCACATGTTTTATTGATTTAATTCTGGATAACACCAGATGATTTTATTCAGGTGATGTGTTGCTGTACTGAACAGGATGCCTTTCTCTTTCAAGAATACCCCTTCTGATGGGATATTGACTGTATAATAACATGCATTCATCTATACTAGATTATAAAATCTTTACTCACAAAGGATAGTTATACTTTTGTACTAATGCTGTACCTCCTATATGCTCCCCCCTTTAACAAGTCTTGTACCACTTCTTCAGCTACCCCTTGCTGATCCCCTTGTGGTAGGAGGAAAAAAAGAATGATGCCTTTGTGCTCCCAAGTGTGTCATAGAAGTCAAGTGAATGGGATAGATTGAGGGAACTAGGGACCAGCCACTCTATATTATTCTCCTATGAAAAATTAAGGCACAAGAGGGTTTGGGAGGAGGACTCTGACCAGGACCCTAGTAATTGGTTCATTAAATGTGCATGGATGTGGTACAGATAAGAGTACATACGTATATCAAAGGCTTTTTCCCCCTTACCAGGGAGGTAGCCGAAAAACAAAGGCATAAAAACCACTCCACCCATTCCATCCCTAACATACTCCACTCCCCTCCATCCTCTTCCCTCCCACTCATCTTGGCACCTCCTGGATGATGGGTCATTCCTGCATCTTGCCCACCACCCTGGGTCAGAAGCAGTGTCGCAAGACACAGCACATCCACAGCAAGGCCACTTTATTAAATCAGTGAGCCCCCCTCTCTGTCCCCTCATCCAGAAAAGGAGAAGACAGGGAAAAATCCCTTTGGGCTGTGTCAATTTATTTCTCACACATATTCCCTTACCCCCATCCCCCACCCACTCCCTTTCATGCATCACAACATCATCCATATATCTGGAAAAAGGAAACAAAGCAGACAGAAAAAGACAAGAAAGAAAAAAATTAAAATTAGCCTATACCAACATAGATGGAATGATCTCAGGACTGAATGAACTAAATGACTATCTGGCATCAGAAAAACTAGACATAATTGTAATAGTAGAAACTAAACTATAAGGTAATCTACCACCAAACACTGTGGGACAAGGTCTACACAACTGCTGGATGAAGAATAGAAAGGAAAACAAGGAGGGGGGAGTATTATTTCTGACCAGGAAAGACTTAAATGTGACAAAGTTAACAGAAGGAAAAAATGTAGAATCAATTATGATAAAAGTAGAAAGCAACCATATGAAAAGTAGAAAATTTGTAGTAGTGTATGTACCCCCCAAAACACAGTCCTGGATAGAACATGATCATTCCAAATTGTTAGAAGATACTAAGTATGAACTGACTGATATACTGAGAGAAAGAGGAAATACAGTAATTATGGGTGATTTTAACTCAAATATGTTGGGAAGAAATGACAGTAAAGGGAGGAGAAGACATATGGGGCAGCATGCTACTCGATATGACCATTGAATACACAATGACTCAGTGGATAAAGGAAAATACCATATACAGAAACAATGAGGAACCTTTGAGACTGGATTTAATACTTATGTCAGAACCTGAAGTTGTAGACCGAATAGATTACAAAACACCAATAGGAAAGAGTGACAATGTACTAATAGAATTCAAATTAAAGAGCAAATAGACCTAAGAAGAAATGAGAAACATAGAATAGGAAGACCAATGTACAACAAAATGAATTTTGAGAAATTTAAAAAATTCTTTCGTAATGCAAACAGGGAAAAATTCCTAAAGGAAAAAAACAAGGATGGAAGAGAAATGGAATATACTAAAAAAAATTATAATGATGGTGTGAACAAATATGTACCACAAAAGCAAGAAAGAGCATACATAAAGAACTGGTACAACAGAAAATGTAGTGAAGTTAAGGATAAAAGAGACAAAGCCTGGAAAAAATGGAAAAAGACGAAAAAACGAGCAAATGGCAAACATACATCAAGCTAAGAAATGATTATGTAAAAATAAGCAGAGAAGAAAAGAGAAATTATGAAAAAGAAATAGAAAAATGCAAGGAACAACCTTAACTATTTTACAGATATGTGAATGGTAAACTAAAAAACAGAAAAGAAATAGAAAAGCTGTGCCAAGGAATTCATGAATATACAGAAGAACAAGAAATGGCAGAAATTATGAGCAATCATTTCAAATCGGTATTCACAATTGAGAACTCGCCTAAATGTGAGGGAATAGAGAGACCGAAAAACCCCCCCTTCCCATGAAGAAAATAACTGTAACAAAGAAGGAAATCAGTGACCAAATAAAAAACCTTGATGTCAGAAAATCGGATGGTCCAGATGGAATTGCAAATTGGATACTGAAAGAATGCGTAGAAGAGTTAACAGATAAAATATACAATATAATCAAATGCCACATCAAGCAAGAGCCACAATAATATGACTGGGTTCAGGCCACCATCCAATTTGAAAGTAATCTACCTATATACCAAGAACTTTCCCCCCTTTATAAGGGAGGTACTTAAGTCAGAAGCACGTACTATTCCCACTCATTTCACTCTCTTCCACCACCCTTCTCACCTTTCCCATTTCTGGGTCAAACAATGCAGCAGTACACAGTACATCCACAGTAAGGCCACTTCACTTAATCGGTGACCCTCCCTCACAGTCCACTCATGCAGAAAAAAGAAGACAGGAAGAAATCCCTTTGGGCTGCGTCAAAGTATCATTCACACATAAGCACCTTTACCCCCCTATACCTCCCTTCCTTGCATAATAGTATCCATCCACGGTCATTCTCCACTCATCCCTATCTCCTGCCTTCTCCCTTCCTTGCTGAACAGACCCCCTCTTGCTCAACACCCCCTTCACCCCATCCATGCATCTCATCCTCACTCATCCCATCAAAATGCCTCATCCTACATTGCCCCACTCTAGCTATACTCAGACAACACAATACCTCTCTCTTGAATGAATTATGGGCCAATCTGGTGCCACTTGCCAGTAATCTGGGAGCCATGGGTCTCATACTAGAAAGATATGGAACAGAAGATTGTTTCAGATTCCACATATCCACTCTATACAATGCTATGATCACAATCTCTCCCTCATACAACCTTCTCTTTGTGTTCATCCCCAGGTACCTATTTCTAATGGGGGGGAAAAAAAAATCCCCTGGACATTGACTTGCTTCCCTTACTCATTAATTCACTTCTACTTTCACTCCTCCATGCACTGCCACATGTGACCTGAGGTACTTAAAGCTCTTCGCCTCCTCAAACTTCTTATCCTTTAAACTCACCTGCAACCCACCACTGTCATCACCCCTTGTATATTTTATCACCTTATTTTTGCCCACATTTATTTTATTTCCTTTCACACACTCCCAAATTCGATCTATCTTCATTCACAAACAACAAGTGGCTCACCTCTCACTTCTCTCCAGTCTCATTCACCAACTCCAAAACCCTTGGGGATCGGTGCCATCTGCGTAGAGCTGATGGCCAGGGGTGGTTGCTGCTGATTGGCCCCCAACGTTGCACTGAAAGACAATTAACACACTGAAAGACAACACACTGCTGCATTCCAGACCCCCTGATATCCACCCTTCTGAATCCTCTCTCCCACGAAAGGACAGAGTCCACTTGGCCAGACTGCGATGCGGTCACCACCCAGCACTTCTAAGCTACCAGAAGAGGCTGGACGACCGTGTTGTGAACAGCTGCCCAGGATGTAACACTTCACCCCATACCATACAACACATAATGGAAGACTGCATTATACACAATCATGCACGCAAACAACACAACATACACTCTATAAAGGATTTGTGGGAAAACCCAGTTTCGGCTTTTTGACTACACTTAAAAGACTTAGTCCCCCCAAAAAATAATAATAAAGATGAAAATAAGATTAATCATATATATTCACCCCCTTTTCCTTTGTATTGTGGAACTATACATGCACTTTACTAGTCCACCTATACACTTCCCTCCCAGGGTACACATTAAGTATCCTTACCAGTTATTCCACCAAGACTACTCCATTTGTTAGACACTCCACATACAGCCATCTATCCCAGGTGTTTTACCATCTTTCATCTCTTCCAATGCTCTTTGTGTTTCCTCTTTTCTAATAGCCCTGTTATTCTCCTCTCCAATCACAGCTGTTTTTCTGTCATCTCCCTTTTCCACAATTAAAGTCTCTATGTTTATCTACTATCTGTGTCTATATACCAAAGCATTTTCTTCCCTCATAAGGGAGATAGCCAAGTCAAAAGACACATACACGCTTTCACCCACTTCACTCCCACCCATTCCACTCCCATACACCACACTTTCTTCCCTCTCATCATAACTCCTCATGGATGACAGGTCATCCCTGTATCCCACCCAATGCCCTGGGTCAGAAGCAATGCAGCAAAACACAGTACATCAACAGCAAGGCCAATTCATCAATCAGCAACACCCATGTCCCCTCATGTAGAAAAAGAGAAGGTGGAGAGAAATCCCTTCGGGCTGCTGAAATATTATTCATGCATAACCAATCCTTACTTTCCCCCATCCCCTGCCCCCTCCCATCCCTGCATCACAGTATCATCTATACACCATTCTCCATTCACCCTTATCTTTTACCTACTCCCTTTCATGCTCAACAGACATTCCCCTCTTACTCAACACTCTTTTCACCCAATCCGTCCATCTCATCTTCTTTTGTCCCTCAACTTCACTCCATCCACCTCTGCCTTCACACTGCTTTTACTAATCTTTCTTCACTCATTCTTTCTATGTGTCCAAACCATCCCAATACTCTTGGGATGGACCTAAATGACTCCATCTCTTGGGCATGTTGTCCCCAAGGATGAAAGAACTGGTTATCATTGACAAAGTACAATTGATATGACATAGAAACAAATACATGCTAGTGGAAAATAGAAAACAGTCCAATGTTTCTTCCCAGAAAGATTTATGGGAGACCCCAAGGACTTTAGATGGGGGCTGTGAATCTCAAGTCATCATTACATATACAACTGGGATCCTATTTTGGTTGTATTTAGCAGATTCTCAGGGTTTTAGACAGTGATAAACAAGAAGTACTATATATCATGTATGATGCAGTGTCTGATATGTTCTATTATGTAATGCCCACTGGCCATAACCAGTCATCTAGGAGCCATGTCTCCTGCAAAAGAGACCTGGGGCAGTGGATATATTAATTGATTATATTGTGTGAATTCTCAGCCATCCTCGCTCAAAAGCCCAAGGAAGTATATTAAAAATTGCCATAAGAGAGGAAGAACTTCATCCATGATAGTGCAACTCGCATGGTTCTAAAGTATCTAGTCTAATACTATTACTAAACCTCTCCTTCACCTGCAGTTGTAAATGTTTTGTTTTCATGATCAGCTCTGTTTTAATACAAACCTCTTCATCCAAAGCCATACATGATTTGCTCTCCTGTACTTCATCTACATGTAACTGGCCTGTCACCTTAACATACCCATATACCTTTATTCTCAAGCAGATATTTTTTCTCCTTTAACAATCAGTTTAGTGACATATTTTGTAGATTTTGTTGTGATTAATGAAGGAAGCTTTTGATAAAGATAAAGGTTGACACTAAAACTCATTAGTATGGGATCTTTCTCCCAGATGCCAGCCATGAACAATAACAAAATCTATAAAGTAATTTACTTTGTTGAATGGACTGATCACGTGTCTTGACCCCTTCACTACTAAAGAGGTACGACACAACTGAATAAAATCACATGGTGTTGGGCAGAGTAAAACAATTATCTTTTTAGGAAGGTGGAAAAAGAAGTCATGGGTCAAGTTCCAAGTTGCAAATTTATTCCTGACAGGTTTTGCTCTATGCTTCTTCAGAGGAATGTGACTGGGGTGAAGCTGGTTGTATACATTGGGAATCAAGCTTGCATTCCCTCCTAGAAGGTGGGGTCCACCACTGTTCTGACCAAAACATACTATAACTTACAATTTATAATTGTATTTCAAAATTGTAAATCATTGTATGCTTTGGTCAGAACAGTAGCAGACCCCACCTTCTAGGAGGGAACATGGGCATGATTCACACTAGAGTCACATTCCTCTTAAGAAGTGTAGAGTGAAACTGGTCAGGAATAAATTTGCAACTTGGAACTAGACCTGTGACTTCTTTTTTTTTTGCCTTCTTCAGCTTGTCACAATGTCTCAACAATTATCTTTTGCTATGGCTTGTCCTTTAGGAAAGATTAAGTCTCCCATCACAACCAAAGGAGTACTGCACGACCGAATAAAGTTGTTTAGCATTACCAAAAATAAAAGAATAAATACCTAGTGGTATAGAAGGAATTAACCCCATTCATGTATGCACCATGGTCCAGTTGTGCTGTAGCCCAATCAATATCCTACTCATATCCCCCCTCCCCCCTCCCCATATGAGCCCAAGTATGAACCCTTGAGGTTGCAATGGCATGTGTTGCAGACCCCGGCTACAGTTCAGTGAGTGAGACAAGTGAGAGTGTGAGTTCCCCTGATGGCACCACAACCACAGTCACCACAACCCAGGCCAAAGGTCAGTTCATGCACTTATGATCTCTTACCTCACTCCAGTCTATGTTTGCTTATTGACTTTTTTTGTTACTCTTTCTCCTCCCTCTCCTCTCTCTCCACTCTCTCTCTCTCTCTCTCTCTCTCTCTCTCTCTCTCTCTCTCTCTATCACTCTCTATCTCTCTCTATATATATGATTTGTATACATAGATTAGTATTTTTTCCTGTTCACCCAGGTGGGAAGTCACTGCACAAGTTCTGATTAAAAACTCCTGCTTTCCATATTTTCTTTACATTTTTCTTTTTCTTTGGCTTATACTCTCATAATGTCACTTTGTCTCTATTTGCCAGTTACTCATTCCTAAGGTCATTAAGTATCTATAATGTATGTATGGGTATTGTTTTTGGTCTCTCTTTTGGCTGTGTAAGCATTTTGTATTGTATTTTGTGATGATTTTGTACTATTCTTGTGTGCTTATTTTCTTTATCATTTTCCTCCCTGATTCAAGTTGTTTTTATTTCCTTCACATTAGTTTCAGGTCTTTCAGTGCAGTTTAGTTGTTGTTGTTGTTTTCATATAAATGGATGTATTTTTTCAACTTATTTTATTCATGTCTTATGTTTGTTTTGCATATGTACACTTTATGTCTTTATTTTTTCCTTCTTGTAGAAGATGGGCAGAATATTTTAGGGAGTTGCTAAATGTGAAGGAGGATAGGGAAGGAAAGATAGCTGCAGTGGGAAATGCGAAGAAAATGAGAGTGATGAGTGAGGAGAATGGAGGAGAAATAAGGAAGGATGAGGTGAAGGCAGTTGTTAAGATGATGAAAGCAGGTAAGACACCTGGTCTGGATGGATGCCATGCAGAATGTCTGAAAAAGGGAGGTACAGTGATGGTGGACTGGTTGGTGAGGTTATTTAATGTTTGCTGGAGAGAGGGTAGAGTGCCGGAGGACTGGAGGAGTGCCTGTATAGTTCCTCTTTACAAGGGAAAAGGGGACAAGTGTGAATGTAGTAGTTTCAGAGGGATTAGATTGTTAAGTGTAGTTGGGAAGGCTTATGGGAGGATCTTGATTGAGAGGATTAGGAGAGGAACAGAAGGAGTAATTGGTGAGGAACAGTGTGGATTTAGGACAGGTAGAGGTTGTGTAGATCAGATCTTTGTGGTAAGACAGATATGTGAGAAAGCTATAGGAAAGGGGAAGGATGTTTTTTGGGCTTTTATGGATCTGGAAAAGGCTTATGATAGGGTAGACAGAAAGGCACTGTGGGAGGTTATGCAGATATACAGGATAGGAGGAAAGCTTCTGGGAGCTGTCAAGAGTTTTTATGAGAGTAGTAGAGCTTGTGTCAGGATTGGAAATGGAGAGAGTGAGTGGTTCAAGGTAAAGGTGGGATTTCGTCAAGGATGCGTTATGTCGCCCTGACTGTTCAACTTATACATGGATGGGGTGGTGTGAGAGGTAAATGCAAGGGTAGTGGGCAAGGAATTGGAGATGGTTAAAAAAAAATGGAGAAAAGTGTGAGGTGAGCCAGCTGTTGTTTGCAGACGACACTGCGCTTGTGGCAGGATCGGAGGAGGGATTGAGGAAGTTGGTGACAGAGTTTGGGAGAGTATGTGATAGAAGAAAGCTAAAGATAAATGTGGGTAAAAGTAAGGTGATGAGATGTACAAGGGGTGAAAATGGCAGTAGACTGGAAGTGAGCATTAAGGGAGAGTGACTGGAGGAAGTGGATAGTTTTAGATACTTGGGTGCAAATGTGGCAGGAAAAGGTGGAGTGAAGGTGGAGATAGAATGTAGATTGAGAGAAGCGAGTAAATGCCTTGGTGGATTAAAGAGTGTAATGAGGAATAGACATTTGGGAATGGATGCTAAGAGGAGACTGTATGAAGGAGTGATTGTACCAACAGCACTGTATGGGGTAGAAACATGGAACATAAGAGAGGAAGAGAGAAGGAGTTTGAATGTGTTTGAGATGAGGTGTCTGAGAAGTATGATGGGGGTTACTAGGCTAGATAGAGTGAGAAATGAGGAGGTGAGGAGGAGAACGGGGGTGGAAAAGGAGCTGGGAGATAGGGTTGATGAAAGAATATTAGGATGGTTTGGACACATGGAAAGAATGAGTGAAGAAAGACTAGTAAAAGAGGCATGGAAGGCAGATGTGGAGGGAGTGAACATGAGGGGACGTCCTAGGATGAGGTGGATGGATGGGGTGAAGGGGGCTTTGGGGAAGAGGGGAATGTCTGTTGAGGAAGGATGGGAGAGGACAGAAGACAGGGGTAAATGGAGAATGGTTGTATATGGATGATGTTGCGATTGCATGAGGTGGAATGGGCGGGGGGATGGGGGGTGAGGTAGTATGTGTGAGCAAAATTTTGACGCAGCCCGAAGGGATTTCTCCCCATCCTCTCCTTTTATGCAATGGGGGGACGGAGAGGGGGGGTCGCCGATTTAATGTAGCGGCCTTGCTGTGGATGTGCTGTGTCTTGCGACACTGCTTCTGACCCAGGGCAGTGGACAAGGTGCAGGGATGACCCGTCATCCAGGAGGTGCTCAGATAAGAGGGAGGGTGGAGGGGTGTGGAGTGTATTCAGGGATGGAATGGGTGGAAATGATTTTATGCCTTTCCCTTTTTGGCTACCTCCCTTGTAAGAGGGAAAAAGCCTTGGTATATGTATGTATGTATGTATGTATTCTTTTTGTTATCTTCTAAATGATTTTTATGTTTCTATGGTCATTCTTTCTTATATATATATATATATATATATATATATATATACACACTTTTGTCTTTTCATTTCCTCTTCTTTTGTCATTTTCTCACAATATAATTAATTATTGTATATACATTTTTTGTAAGTATCAGTTTCATTCTCATTGTATTGATTTAATGTCTAGTGTCTTTCTTCAGAATTTGTCTTCTGTCCAATTAAGTTCATAAAAAAATGACCTTTTCACAATTTTTCATCTCTTTGGATTTTATTCTTTTTCCTTTTTTACCTTTTCTCCCTTAATATACTCCCTCCTTCCTGTACCTGTTCCTCCTCCCTTTCCTTTCTCTCATCTCCCTCTTCAACTTGACATCATCTCTGCCATTTTTCTTCCTCAAATTTCTTCTGTCTTGTTCTTCCCTATTCTCACCTCCTCTTATCTTCATTCATTCTGTTTCTCCTTTGTCTTCCCCTTCCTCCCCTTCCCACTTTCCCCTCCTCTACTTCCCACTCCCCCCTCCCTATTCCACTCTTGGCATTTCTTAACTCCTCGTCTAACTTCTCCCTGTCTAATCTCCATCTGATCCATCCCTCACAATGTTTGCCTTTCCAATTTGCCAGCAAGAATATTCTTATATTTCATCTCACCATCCCTTTCTTTTGCTCCTTTTCTCATTCTATTTCTCTTTTCCCTCCCATCCTCTTATTCCCCTCCTTGTACCCCTGCCTTTCTTCCTCCTTCCCCTCTTTTCCCCTTCTTCCCCCACCTTCCCCCACCCCCTCTATCCTCCACCACATTCCCTCATCCCCTTTATTGTCCACCCCCTCCATCACTTCCTTCATCTTCCTTTCCTCTCTCCTTCCCTTCCCCTTCTTCTCCCCTTCCTCTTCCCTTCCTCTCCTCCAACTCCCCTCTCTCTCTCTCTGCTTCTCTCTTCCCCCTCCCTCTCTCTTCTTCCCCTCTCTCTCTCTCTCTCTCTCTCTCTCTCTCTCTCTCTCTCTCTCTCTCTCTCTCTCTCTCTCTCTCTCTCTCTCTCTCTCATACTTCCCCTCTTTCCCTTTCTGTCACTGTTTCCCCTCTTTTTCTCCACTCTTCCCCCTCTTGTCCTCTCTTCCCCTCCCTCTCTCTCTCTCTGTATATATATATATATGTATATATATATATATGTATATATATATATATGTATATAATATATTATATATATATATAATATATATATATATATAATATATATATATATATATATATATATATATATATATATATATATACATACATATATACATATATATATACATATATATATACATATATATTTTTTTTTCACGCTCCCCCACTCCCCCTCTCTCTCTCTCTCTCTCTCTCTCTCTCTCTCTCTCTCTCTCTCTCTCTCTCTCTCTCTCTCTCTCTCTTTCTCTTTCTCTTTCTCTCTCACACCTTTCTCACTCACTCTCTCTTTTTCATAATCATTACCTTAATACTCATTTTTAAAACCCATCAGCTCTCACTAACTTCTTGAGATTCAGCCACTGGCACTCAGTCTGGACTGTCATCCACCAACCTGTTTATTACAGGATGGGGATGACAGGTAGTAATGGATGTGGAACTGCCTAGTGTAGGCCTTATGGTCTCTTGCAGTCTTCTTCATTCTTATGTATGTTATGTTCTCTTTGTCAATTTTATTGTATTTCATCCACTTTTTATGTAAGGAGTGCTGGCAGCCAACAACTGGTCTCCTACTACTACTACTACTACTACTACTATTACTTTTTTTTTTTTTTTCTCTCTTCTTTCTTTCCTCATGGAACTGTGTGGTGACAGAAGTCAGGATCTGTCTCCCACAAACAATTCATTGGCCTCACTCTCACCAATGACTGTAGTTGACTACACTTTTATATTTTATATTATGTAATTTTAGTGAAGCCTAATACAGAAGTTTGTTTATCCTACTTTCTACTACAGTCTGCTCAAAATCAGCATTATGCATCTGGGATGATTTAGGGGATGGGGACCTGGTACCTCTTAGACATAGGAGAGCTAATCTTAATTAAGAGTGAGAATGACAGTCTACATCTCATCCATGCCACAATACTGCTCTTTGGTTGTTGTTTCTTTACTGCCATCACCTCTGCCGGATAAACTTAGAATACCTTTGCCCTTAGACCCATCCTGCCAGAGGTCATGAAGGTTATCAGAGTGAATGAGCCCTGGTCCACATTCTGTTTATGCTCCATCTACATCCTGATTTTCCCACTCTCATTTCAGGAGTGGGATCCATCAACAGCTAGGTTATTGTAAGAGTGGGCTATTGGATCAAATATTTATATGTCAAAGAAGGCCAGTTGTCCCAGTGTCCAGAAACCTCTTGTACTGATGTCTACTCGGGCTTCATCAGATATGTTGGAGGTGTGATACCTGAAGTTCTCCCCTCCTAGGGGAAATGGTGTTGATTTGATGGGCACATTCTTGCAAATCTCCCAAAGCATTTGGGTAGTGAGATCCCTTATCTCATCATGTCTCGTGCAGATGAATCCACCTTGCATGCATAGCATCACGTGCCCTGATTGGTGATGCTGTCAGCCAATGGGATGTTCCTTCTTCCTGTGTTATGACTATCTTTCCATATAATTCAATAGCTGATCCAAAAAAGTGCAAAGCTCCTCCTCCTGCCTCTCTTCCCTTCCCTTTAATATGTCTCTTCTAATTTCTCTAATTTCATTTATGCTGGTTTTCTTCTGTTGATCTTGTGACATAATGTTGTTTGTCAGGGAAGACATGAGTTCCAGAGAGTTGTGATGTTTTATGATGGCAAGGTTGAGTGGGTTTGAGATGCCTAGCCCTCCCATTCTTGGTTGAAGTTCAATTAGTTTTCTTTCCTGTTTATTTAGTATCTGTCCATTGGTGATGGCTGGAATTAGCTCTCGTCTGATGGTTTCTTCAAGAGGACTTAAAAATTCGGTGATGTTCAGTACAGTACTTAAGTAATTCCACTTGTTTCACACCATATATGAATCCAGCATATGCAGCCTGCAGTTCAGTCTCTGTGAATTTAGATAGTAGCCAAACCTCTGCCACATTCATTAACTTTGTTTTTGATATATTGCTTTTTAAAGAATTCAGAACCAATCACTGCACCGATATGTCTTTCCTCTACTTTAGTTACCTTCACTTCACTATCTCTAAAGAGATTTTTGACCTCCTCAATGTAATCTGGCTTCACTATGAGGACAGACTTCTTTGCATTTGTTAAAAAACCCAAGTGCAGACTATGTGTCTTCACCAGATCCCACCACTTTCTTATATCCACTACTTTCCCTGTGTCCATGAGATCTTCTGCATATGCTACCTGTTTAACCCTGGTGGCTTCATATTGTACCCTGTGCTGCAGGTACATAAGTCCAAGAACAATCATAGCTATGGCCACCAGGTCTCCCTGAGTAGTGCCTTCCCATGATTGGATGAACTCCACTTTCATCTCTTTCTTCCCAACTCTGTTGGTGATGACTAGCTGCACCAGTTCCCTGTTCACCACATATTTGGCCATGACTGGGCACTTGATTTTGATGTTTTGTATGGTGGCCTCTCTGTTTATATTGTTCAAGGCATTGGATGCATTAATTAGTAAGACTGCTTCACAATCTGGTTCCTCAAATATCCTCCTCATGGTGTGAATTGCTGCCTTACATCTTGCCTAGTGCCCCACACACCTGAATATTGCCTGCCGCTTCTTGCACCTTGTCCTTTGTGACCTCCATGATCGCTTCCCCTACTATTCTTCTCAGCACCTTGCCTATACCAATAGAACAGCAGCCAGGTTTCTTGTCCAGTAGGATAAGTCTGCATGCTGTGTATACCTCAAGGTGCTGAAAGTCCTCAGTTGCCTTTTTCCTCGCCAAGGCAGCTACAGCATCCTGCAATCCCCTTGTTGTCATCCCAATTAGGCTGGTGCTGAGGAGAGATTTCTATCCAGATGCATCTAAGCCCGATAGCCATACTGCCCCCTGGGTGTGCAGAGCATGGCTCTAAATTCTTTCTATAGTGATGCCCTCAAAAATCACTTTGTTGGGGAGGAATGTAGTTACCCCAAAATTTAGTTTTCCAGGTGTACTGGTCATGCCTCTTGATCCTTTTTTCTCAGAGTCTTCAATGTTTCCTCATTTAGGGGTAACTCCTTATGGCAGTTACACCCTTTCCATGCCTTATTTTTTCTGCAAAATTCCTGGCTCTGTCTTCCAGTCACTTCTTTCTGCTATTGCCATTGTGGAGGCTACCTTGAATGGCCTCTGCCTCCACCATTAGTTGTTCCAATTCTCCTTTTCTCTAGTGGTCCATCCTCCTTTGTATTGCCTGGACATTCTCCTAGTGCTGTGACTTTCTGTGCATTCTCTGACATGTGAGGTGTGGAAGGACAGCCAGCATTTTGAATACTATTGGAGCATGGATAGATGAGTTTATATATGCTCTTATTAAACGGGTCATCTCTATTAGGTTGTTGATTGCATTGCTACTATTACTACTTCTACTACTATTACTACTTCTGCTACCACTACTATTACTACCACTTTCATCAACTGACATAGTGACAGTTCTACACTAATACAGCACAAAAAATAACCTAAAGTTTCTTCCTAGAGATGGCTCCAGGACCATTGTCAACCACTATGGGGATAGATTTCTAGTTAGAGAAACTCTAAGTAATGTTGTTATTATTATTTTATTATTTATAATAATAATAATAGTAGTAGTAGTAGTAATTCCTCTGGCCTCTCTCCCTTTAAATTCACCTCCAACTCATCATTACCATCACTCCTTGTACATCCCATCACCTTACTTTTGCCCACATATACTTTCAACTTTCTCCTCTCACCCTCCCACACCCTACTACTAATGGCTTCAGTCTATCCTCTGACTCAACTACAAGTGCAGTATCATCTCCAAATAACTAGCTCATCTCCTACCTCCCTTTACTCTCACTCACTAACTTCATGACCATGTCTAGCACCCTCATGTTTACCTTCCATATCATCCCATCCATATACACCTTGAACAACTATGTTGGCATTACACAACCCTGGTACAGCCCTACCTTCACCTCAAACTCATTTTCTCCATTCGCAACCCTCACACAAGCTCTTCACCCTCAACAGACTTCCCTATATCCTTTACATTCACAACACACTAATACCTCTCAGTCAATCGTGTCATACACCATCAAATCCATGAAAACCAAAAAGACAATTTACCCTTCACCTAAAACATCTCATATATAAGTTTTAATACAAAAACTTGATCTACACATCTATCTCTCCTAAATCCACATTGGTCTTCCCTAATTATTCCTTCTGTTCCCCTCCTAATCTTCTCAGGTAAATCTTTCTGACTGCACTCAACAGTTTGATTCCTCTAAAACTACTACATTCATATCTATTTCTTTTCTCTTGTGTAGTGAAATTATACATGCATACCTACAATCCACTGGTATACTTTCTTCCCGTAGGCAGACATTAAATAATCTCACCAGCCATTCCACTGTAACTAATACCCCCCCACTTACACCAAACACTCCATAAGACAGCCATCAAACTTGGGTGCCTTACCAACTTTCAATTTTTTTCACTGCTCTTTTTTTTTTTTTTTTCTTCTTCTTTCCCTATTGCCCTATCATTCCCTTCTCCTATCAATCTTTTTTTTTTCCAAATCCCTCTGTCACAATAAAAACTTCCCTTTCATCCTCTAGATTAAATCCCCAAATTACTATACTCACCTTTCCCTTACTGTGTCCACTTCCATTAGCATCTGTCCATCTGCACCCTTGACTTATTCTCTGCCCAACTTGCCACTGCTCACTTGTTCCACTTCCTCCCAAACCATCTTTTCATTATTTTCAAAGTTCTTCATCAGACACCTGCCCTATGTTACATCTGCTCTCCTCTTGGCCTCTCTCACCATGCTTTTTTATTCCATTCTCTTAATTCTGTACCTATCATGTGCTTCCCCGTTTCTTCTTTGCAGCTGTTTTTATACTTTCTTTTTTTCTGCCACCATGCCCTCATCTCTTCATCACATAATTCACTGCCTTTCCTTGTGTTCCCTCCCATCCCTCTCATTCCACATACAATTCTTTACACATTTTAGCACTTCCTCCTTGAAACATAACCATTCATCCTCTACTCCTGTTTCTCTTTAACTCTCACTACTTTCCGTACTTCACTCACCTCTCCTATTATCTCTCTCATTCCATTTGCTTATTTTCAGTGCCTCTGCCTCCCTTCCTTTTCTTCTTCCTCTACTTCACCCCCATTCACTGCCCTCTTTCCTTAACACATTTTTGTTTAGAATTCTTTCAGTCCCCCTTTTGGGCACCACTACAAAGTCTGTTAATACCATTTTAACTACCTTCCCACCCACCAACCTGGTCCTCATTTATTTATGCTTATCTTTCTTCATAAACACTGTTCACTATCATCATTTTCCATTCAGCGCACATTATCTCTATTATCATTCCTCCCAGTTACTCTATCAGCTCATCTTCTCTAGCATTAAGATACCCCAGCACCACTACATTTATATTTTGTTTCAGGCACTACACACTCATTTAAATCAACCCAAAGTTCTTCCTTCTCCTCACTTTTCTCACCACAGTGCCATATACACCCACAAATGTCCATATCCCCCATCCCAGTCTCACCCTTACCTACATTCATTATCCTTAACCCCTTCCATACGGTGCCGCACATGTAGGCGTCATGGACTTAGATCTCGGTGGCAGCAGCCAATGCCAGCCGTACGACGTGTCGTAATAATACTCGCATCATAAAATATAGTCACCGCTTATATCGATCGTTCTCTCTTCACCCGTGAATTTTGATAACCATAGAAAATGCGATTACAAAAGAATTAGAAAGAATGTCATTATGGAGGGGCGACTACAATAAATATAATCAAGACGTCGATATGGCAGCCTCGCGAATACACTCGCTCCCCATGACGCCTACGTGTGCGGCACCGTATGGAAGGGGTTAATAACACTTCTCTCCACTCCACCATGCACCTGTCTCATCATGTACTGACAGTACTACTCTGGACATCCTACCCACTGCATTCCCAAACTTCAAGTTAGCTTTTCCTTTCAGTTTCATTTCATTTAATCCTAACATATCCATCTTTCTTCTCACAAACATACTATCAGTCTTGTCCCTGTTGCTCTCAACCATACCATATCCACACACACAATCAATGACCCAATTACTAGGGTTCTGGCTAGAGTCCTTCCAGACCCTCATATACCTTGAGTTTTCAAAGAAAAATATTGTGAAGGATCCCTAGTCTAATCTCCCCCCAACTCCATCCTATTTAGTTGCCTTCTACATGCAAGGACACAGTGGTAGCATTCTTCTCCCCCACCACTGGGGAATCAGAGGAGGAAGAGGTGGAGTCATAGGAGTGGGAAAGAAACAGTTCAAAGGGGCAGCATTAAGGAGAAACAGCAATAATACTAAAACACCTCATTATTCCTTTTGATAGAGATTTTAACCCATAACATAGATGCATAATGTGCCTCAAAACAGATGCAGACACATGAAAAGATAATAATGAGTAAGTCTGTGTATATCCCAAGGACTTCTTCCGCTATATAAGGGAGGTAGCCAAATCAAACAAGGGTGGTGGATGGAAGTGGAATGGGTGGAAGTAGGTCATCTGTCTCCTGCCCACTGGGTCAGAAGGAATGGAGCAAGAATTTTACAAAGTGTAAATGAATAAATAGATAAACAAGAATAAAAATATCAAGGAGAGACATCCACGAGAGAAGAATGGAGACTGAAAAGAAAGAGTTTTTTTGGAGAGCACCAGACCTGAGGCTGAGAAAATGGTATAAAAAAAAAAAAAAAAAGGGAAACAAACAAAATAGGAGAAAGAACAAAATTGAAAATAACATATACCAACATATATGGCATGATTTCATGACTAAATGAATTAAACGGCCATCTGGCAGTAGAGAAACCTAACATTATGGGAATTGTGGAGATGAAATTAAAAGGTTCACTACCACCAAATACTGTGGGAGAAGGTCTATACAACCATTGGATGGAAAATAGAAAGGAGAAACAGGGTGGAGTAGTCATGTTTTTGACTAAAAAAAGGCTTAAATGTGACAAAAATAATTGAAGGAAAAAATAAAGTGGAATTGATTATGATAAAAGTCGAAAACAGTGATATGAAAAGTAGAAAATTTGTAGTAATATATGTGCCCCCAAAAACACAGGCTTGGACAGAGAGTGATCATTCCAAAATGTTGGAAGACACAAAGAATGCATTAATTGAATTACTGAAAGGAGGAGGAAACATGTAATTATGGGTGACTTTAACTCAAAAGAAATATGTTGGGAAGAAATGACCATGAAAGGTGGAGAAGACCTCTAGGGTAACACGGTGATACCTTGAGATATGAAATTAATTTGTTCTGTGACCACCATCGTATGTTAAAAAAATTGTATCTCAAAACAATTATTCACATTTAAATTAATGAAAGTAGAATTAATCCATTCCAGCAATATGAAATTCCCAAAACAAACTTAGATTACACAAAACAAGCACAATTTATAGATAAATACATGAGTAATAATACACAATAATAAATAACAATGATAAATGTTATTTACCATATCATACCACGGAGACAGGTGATAGCAGTGAATGGAGGTGTGAGCCAAAAGGAGGAGGGAGGGAGGGCAACAAGAGCTAGCGTACGACACACACACATGTACAGTGGGTAATGATAAACTCACAATTAGACATTATAAGCACACACATCAATACAAGTGAAATAAAAATAACAAGGTATTATTCCCTTTTTTATATGATTAAAAACAATGCTAAACTAATTTTTTGGGGCTTTTCTTTTTTATTCTTTTTTTTTGGGGGGGGGGGGAGTTCAATTTAATTTTTTATCATCACTTTCACATCTGGCCCTCTTGGCCTCACCTTCATTACCTTCACTGCGCGGTTGCTTTAAGAGAAAATTATCAAGGTTCTGTATTGGCTCTGATAATGTTTACCATACATATAAATGACATGGATGAAGGTATGTTAAATGAACTTCTGTGCAGATGATGCAAAACTACTAAAAGTAAGTACAGAGGAAGACTGAATCATTACAGAAAGACCTGGATAAAGTCTGGGAATGGAGTCAAAATTGGGAAGTGAACTTCAACATCAAGAAATGTAATATAATGGAGTTTGGAAAAAGTAAAAATAGAATATCAGGGCAATATAAAAATGGTACAAAGGAAGTTAAAGTTAGCTCAGAAAGGGACCTAGGAATAATTATCAGCAAAGACATGCCATTAGACAAGCATATCAACAAAATAGTCAAAGAAACCTTTGATTTACTAAGATTAATGAAAGTGGCCTTTGGATGCTTGGATGAGGAAATGGTAAAGAAAATATTAGTAATACTGATAAGACCAAGATTGGAGTATGCTGTGACACTATGGACACCCAGTACTAAAAAGAATATAAAGAAATTAGAAAGAACTCAAAAAAGCAACAACAAACGAAGTGCCAATTCTCTTTTAATTGACATAAAAAGATTATCCAAACTGGAACTACCAACCCTGGAACAAAGAAGAGAAAGGGAAGATCTACTGACCATTCACAAAATTATGAAATGGATGGAAGTCCTCGACAGAGATGATTTATTGAAGTGGGATAAGAGAAAAACAAGAGGACATGAAAAGAAACTCAAAAAGGATAGTTATAGAAGAGATCTGAAAAAAAATAATTTCCCACACAGAATTGTGGATATCTAGAACAAATTGGATGAGGCAGTAGTGTGCAAAAACTATACAAGAATTTAAGAACAAACTTGATGCTGAAGGATACAAAGATGGGTCACTACTAGCATAGCTCCCTTCCCATATAATACAACTAGGTAAATACAACAAAAAATAAGAAATTGCTAACAAACTTCTTGGCAGAAAAACAGTACAGAGTATTCCTAAACAAGTATCTGGGACCACAATATTGTACTATGGAGTCCCCAAGGAGCAATACTCTTACCTGTGTTAGTTAACCTTTTCACAGGTGATCTCCACACATCAAATCCAGAGTTTAACACCAGTGTTCAAATATGCAGATGACATATTGATAGTTACCCAAAACACAACAACAAAATGGCTACTAAGAACACTCAAGCTTAATTAGACAAACTAGAACGGTTGCTATAATAGAATAGAATGGAGGCCTCCCCACAGAATTTAATGGTGATGAGGTCACCTCAGACAACAATGAATCAAAGAAACTCCAATAGTAAATCAACAAGAAAATAAACTCAGTAGCAAGCACAGGGTTTGATCAGCAGAAAGAAACTCCAATCATTGTTTCCAAACAGTTCTCAAGAATCACATTTGACACAGGGTTTGATCAGCAGAAACTCCAATCATTGTTTACAAACAGTTCTCAAGAAACACATTTGATAATGCCTCCCTGGCATGGTTCTTTACAATCAAGAAAACAAACCATTAACCTTTTCAATAAGAGTTGAATATTTGCTGCCTGATTTATGATGATTCAGTGATCCATCACAATACCTACATTATAAAAAGACAAGGCTAGTGAAACGAGAAAATCTGTGTATTTACCTAGTTGTATTATACAGGAAGAGGAGCTGTGCTCGTAGTGATCCGTCTTTGTATCTCGCAACATCTAATTGGTTCTTAAATTCTTGTATGGTGTTTGCACACTATTGTTTCTGTGTGGATTTTTTTTTTTTTTTTTTCCTCCTCTCTCTCTCTCTCCAGATCTCTTCTATATCCTTTTTTAGTTTCTTTTCATGTCCCCTTGTTTTTCTTCTATCCCACCTTAATAAGTCTTCTCTGTCAAGGACTTCCATGCCTGTCATGATTTTGTAAATGGCCAATAGATTTCTTTCTCTTCTTTGTTTCAGGGTTGGTAGTTCCAGTTTAGACAATCTTTGTTCATATGTAAATTTTGAAGATGTTGAGGCCATCTTTGTTGTTGCTTTTTGGATTCTTTCTGTTTTCCATGTTTTGTGATTATTTCATTGTTGCTGTTTATAGCTGCCCTATCTCTTTTATTCATTCATGTATTAATAATCAGCTTTTACACAAAACATAATAAGTTGCTCACTTAAGGAAAAATACCAAAAGACTGGAAAAATGCTAACATTGTACCAATATATAAAAGAGGAAACAAGGAAGAACCAACTAACTATAGACCAGTCTCACTAACAAGCACTATAGCCAAAATTTATGAGAAAATCATTAAGAATAGATGGGTAAAACACCTGGAAGAAAATAATATAATAAACCCAAGACAATTTGGGTTCAGACAAGGAAGATCATGTACCACAAACTTAATATGTTTTTACTCAAGATTAATAGACATAGTGCAAGAAAGGAATGGATGGGCTGATTGTGCCTTCCTGGACTTACAAAAAGCTTTCGACAAGGTACCACACAAAAAATTATTAAAAAAACTGGAACATATAGGAGGGATACAAGGGAACCTACTAAAATGGATGGAGGACTTCCTGATTGGTAGAAAGATGAGAGTAGTACTCAGAGAAAAATATTCAGGTTGGAAAGAGGTGATCAGTGGAGTTCCGCAAGGATCTGTATTGGCTCCAATAATGTTTGCTATTTATGTGAATGACATGGATGATGATGTGCAATGTTACATGAGCTTCTTTGCAGACAATGCTAAATTGTTAAGGAAAGTAAAAACTGAAACGGATTGCAAATCACTACAGGAAGACCTGAATAAGGTATGGAACTGGAGTCAGAAATGGGAAGTGGACTTCAACATTAAGAAGTGTAGCATAATGGAGTTTGGAAAAAGTAAAAATAGAATATCAGGACAATATAAAATTGGAAATAATGAGGTAAAGAAAGTAGGGTCTGAAAAAGATTTGGGTGTAATTATTTCAAACAACTTGTCCTATGATAAACAGGTAAACAAAATTGTCAGAGAATCCTATAACTTGCTAAGATCAATAAAAGTGGCATTTACATATTTGGATGAAGAAATGATTGAGAAAATATTAGTCACACTAATAAGGCCTAGACTAGAGTATGCGGTGACATTGTGGTCACCCAGTACCAAAAAGAATATAAAGAAAATAGAATCCAGAGAGCAGCAACAAAAATGGCACCTGCACTTACAAACTTGTCATATGAGGAGAGACTGGCTAAATTGGAGTTACCGACTCTGGAGCAAAGAAGAGAGAGAGGCAACCTACTGACCATCTACAGAATCATGAAGGCCACAGAAATACTCGATAGAGAGGACTTGTTAAACTGGGACAAGAGAAAACAAGAGGACATGGAAAGAAAATAAAAAAACATAGTTATAGAAGAGATCTGAAGAAAGACAGTTTTCCACATAGAGTGGTGGACACTTGGAACAAACTAGATGAAAAAATAGTGTGCACAAAAACCATTCATGAATTTAAGAGCAAGCTAAACACTGAGATACAAAGGCGAGACACCAGTAGTGTAACTCCCCTTCTTGTAAAATACAACTAGGTGAATAAGTGTTTTGCACTCCAACCAATAGAGACTTTAATGACACACCAAGGACCAGTCATGCAGTATTATATGATGATTGGAGACTGATCTCCACTCAAGGAACAATGTTGATCACTTTTAACTTCTACTATCCTTCCTTTCTACAACCCCTCCTTGAATTTCTCTATTACCACTTCCCTGACTCCACTTCTTTGGCACAATATTGTCCTCAAGGATAGAATTTATGGTTATCATTGATGAAATGCAGTATAGTCTCTTCCCCAACTTCCTCCTCCTCTTCCTCTTTCACCTCATCATTGTTCTCCTCTTCCCTTACCTCTTCATTTTTTCTTCCTGCACTGTCTCTTCCCTACTTTTCATTCTCCTCCTCCTTTTCCTCCTACTCCTCCAACTATACCTTCCTCCTCATCCACCTCTTCCTCCTACCCCACTAACCCCCTCCCTTATTGGGTTATTGACTGCTTAACTTTTGTACAGTCAATATTGTAGGGACTTAAGTGGCATCCTAACAGCCCAGAGTAATGCAGCATTCTTTTATGATTAGAGACTAATTTCCAAGAATAAAAATGCTAATCATCTTTAAATTCCATGATCTCCCTGTTCTACTATCCTCCATTCAAAGGATTACAAAGACGGAGCATGCTGACAGGAGACCTTTTGGTCCATAACTAGGTCAAATGTGAAAAAATTATAATAATGATAAATAAAAATTATAATAATACAAATAATAATAAATAAAAATGCATAGGTATAGTTAAATAATAAATAAACAGGTAAATAGTAAATAATAAATTGAGATATAACTAATAATAAATGAAAATCAAGAAAATAGTAAGCAAACAGACAAATGATAATAAAAAATTATATAAGATAAATGGCAGTCATTACAGCTTTTTGCTTAGGTATTTACCAAGTTGTATAATACGGGAAATGAGCTATGCTCGTAGTAACCCATCTTTGTATCTTTCAGCATCAAGTTTGTTCTTAAATTCTTGAATAGTATTTGCACACAATGTTGCCTCATCCAATTTATTCCAGATATCCACCACTCTGGAAAGCTATTCTTTTTCAGATCTCTTCCGTAACTATCCTTTTTGAGTTTCTTTTCATGTCCTCTTGTTTTTCTCTTATCCCATTTTAATAAATCATCTCTATCTAGGTTGGTAATTCCAATTTGGTCAATCTTTGTTCATATGTCAATTTGGAGAGTGTTGGTGCCATCTTTGTTGTTGCTCTTTGTATTCTAATTTCTTTGTTCTTTTTAGTACTGGGTATCCATAGTGTCACAGCATACTCCAATCTTGGTCTTATCAGTGTAACTAATATTTTCTTTACCATTTCCTCATCCAAATAGTCAAAACATACTTTCATTGACCTTAGTAAATTAAAGGTTTCTCCGACTATTTTGTTGATATGCTTGTCTGGTGACATGTCCTTGTTGATAATTACTCCTAGGTCCTTTGCCGAACTCCCTTTTTTTACCTCTTGTGCACCAATTTTGTATTTCCTCTATATTCTATTTTTACTATTTCCAAACTCCATTATAGTACATTTCTTGATGTTAAAGTTCACCTCCCACTTTTGACTCCATTTCAAGACTGAGTCTTTCTGTAGTGATTCACAATCTTCCTCTATACTTACTTTCTTTAACATTTTTGAATCATCTGCAAAGAAATTCATATGACATTCCTCACCTTCATCTATGTCATTTATGTATATGGCAGCTGACATAATCGGAGCCAATACTGAACCTTGTGAAACTCCACTTATCATTACTTCCCAGGTTGAGTATTGGTCTCTAAGTACTACCCTCATTTTTCTCTTAGTCAAGAAATCTTCCATCCATTCCAATAATTTTCCTTGAATACCACCTATTGATTCCATTTTTCCTAATAGCTTTTTTGTGGCACTTTATCATATGCTTTTTGTAGATCTAGAAAAGCACAGTCTGCCCATCCATTCCTTTCTTGTATCATATCTATTAGTCTTGTATATTTTGTCTGTCAACTCATCTATGCATTTTTTTAATATCCAGTTAGCAATTCTATCTGGAACGCGGCAACTGTGACATCATGAACGCGGAATTCCCCCGAACCTTTCCCGAAGCGCACGGGTGGAATGCCCGTGCGCTTCGGGAAAGGTTCGGGGGAATTCCGCGTTCGTGACGTCACAGTTGCCCAACAAACAATATTGTTATTCTGAATATCTAGACTTCGGAAAAGTGGTATGCGAGGCGCAATTAAAAGTGAATTTTCTGAATAAATTCTTCTGTAATAGGTAAAAACTTTATTTGTATGCTTTTAAAAAGTACTTTTTTGATGATTTTTAGTGAATAGTATATCTGTTGATATCTGACCTTTAAGGAAGTTAGTGATGGAAGGTGAATAAAAGAAGGAAGTTGAAGATAAATGTGGGTAAAAATAAGGTGATGAAAATGCACAAGGGGAGAGGATGGCAGCAAATTGGAAGTGAGTATTAAGGGAGAGAGACTGGAAGAAGTGGACAGCTTTAGGTACTTGGGTATGAATGTGGCAGGAAAAGGAGTGCAGATGGAGGTAGAATGTAGGTTGAGAGAAGCAAGTAAATACCCTGGGCGATTAAGAAGTGTAATGAGAAATAAATATTTGGGAATGGATGCTAAGAGGAGATTGTATGAGGGAGTGATTGTGCCAACAGCACTCTATGGGGCAGAAACATGGAATATAAGAGGAGTTTGAATGTGTTTGTGATGAAATGCCTGAGAAATATGAGAAATATGATAGGGTTTACTCGGCTGGATAGAGTAAGAAACAAGGAGATGAGGAGGAGAGTGGGGGTGGAAAGGAAGTGGGGAGATAGGATTGATGAAAAAGTTTTGGGATGGTTTGGGCACAAGGAAAAAATGAGCGAAGATTAGTAAAAGAATTGTGGGAGGCAGAAGTGGAGGGAGTGAACATGAGGGGCAACCAAGGATGAGATGGATGGATGGGGTAAAAGTGGCATTAGGAAAGGGGAAGGTCTGCTGAAGAAAGAAGGGAGAGGACAGAAGATAGGGGTGACTGGAGAATGGTTGTGTATGGATGATGCTGCGATGCATGGAAGGGAGTGGGTAGGGGATGGGGGGTGAGGGAGTATGTGTGAATGATATTTTTATGCAGCCCAAAGGGATTTCTCCCCATCTCTTTTTCTGCATAAAGTGATGGAGAGGGATGGGGTAGCTGACTAAGTAAAGCAGCCTTGCTGTAAATGTGCTGTGTCTTGCTACATTGCTTCTGATCCAACACAGTGGGCAAGATGCAGGGATGACCCATCATCCAGGAGGAGCCAAGAAAAGAGGGAGGGAGGGGTGGTGAATGGGAGTGGAGTATGTGGGGATGAAATGGGTGGGAGTGGATTTATGTATTTGACTTTGGCCACATCCCTTGTAAGGGTGAAAAAGCTATTAGTATATGTATGTAAAGCTTAACCGTTGACCACTTTGAACTTGCTAGATGCATAAGGTTCCATTACCCAGTAGGGATTAGGGATGAGAGACATGTATTGAGAACTCTTGCTCTTTTTGGAGTAGTGACCAAGCTAGGCTAAGTGCATCTCATCCTTAATTTCGCTTATTGAAGGCTTACCTTGGCTACAGTGAATCCCAGGGTACCATTACCCAGTAGTGACTATGCTCAAAAGACGAGCTCCTGCATTCTTTACTGTACTGGTAATGACCAGATCAGGAGGGGCCACAACAGTCTCCCTAATTAACATTTTAAGGAAGCAGAAAATGGCTTCATGTATTAGCTGAGGCATTTGATGTTAAATATCAGTATTTGAAAATGCTCATTTGCATTGTTTTTGTTTTATATTATTATATGTGTATATATATATATATATATATTATATATATATATATATATATATACACACACATATATGTGTATATATATACATATATATATATATATATATATATACACACACATATATGTGTATGTATATATATATATATATATATATATATATATATATATATATATAATTAGGGAGCTCAAGAAATTTGTCATTTAAATATGGCCTATTTGGGAATAATTAAGATTTGATACAATCTTTTGCAATGATTATTTGATCTTAAGTTGATGGGTCTGCAAAACAATACATCATTTGAAGGTCCACAAAATCTAATTTTTTTTTTTTTTTTTTTTTTAATCCCCTTAGATTATGTATGTAATAATTCTAAAATCCATAGACAATGAGGGAATTATTATATGTTTACTAAAAGTTTGGATGAAATGATCTAATCTGGAAAGACTATTGTCCATGTGATTTTACACCCACAGTACAATTGTATGAGTTTTGTGTTATTCTAACCCTTAGTTGTTATGAATTAGTGAACAGTTGTAAAGTGGTAGATTTTGTACTATGATTGTGGATGAAAAGAAATATTGATTGGTACTTGGCTTTGTAAGTCATCATGTTGCAGCAGAATAATAACAGCCTTCCCTCTACCTCCTCCACCTAATCTTCTAACTGTCATTTGCACTGATGCAACAATCACCCACTACTCCATGTTTCCTCCTGCTGCTGTTGTTGCTGTTTCTGCTGCTGCTACTGCTGCTGCCACATGTTCCCTGCTGCATGTTCGTGGCTGCCTGCTGTGCTGTCCTGGCTGTCCCTGGACCACCATCCCCTACTCCGATTATCCACACCAACTACTAACAGTGGGTATGAACAACAACATCATCATCAACAACACCAAGAAGCAAATGTTGGCAAGGGAGGGTAAGGGGGGCAGCACCAGTGAATGTGGCTCCACGTCTGGTGTTTGGCGAGCTCTCGACTTCACAGAATCGGATGCATTTAGGACGAGGCTGGGCAGCATTTTGCGATCGTCTGCATCTGGTTTGGCGTGTGGGGCCAATCTGTCCCTCATAGAACATAATCCAGCTTGTAAGTGTTCTTAGGTGTCAACATGTCATGGAATGATATGATAATATCGGTGAAGGTTACAAGAAATTGTGCTAACAGGGAACCCTCTTTATGTTGCCCATCATATGTTGGCTATTGTGAAGCTCCTTTTTCTATTTTTAGTTTTACAGTAAGCATGTGATAATTGAGTGGCTTCTATTATTTTTTTTTTTCCTATTGTGTTCGAGTAATTGTTGGCTGATAGAGAAATCATTTGTTGTGTAAGGAGGGTCACCTGTTCATGTAGAGTTATGTTCATGAATTTTTTGTTATGTTGAGCCACAGTAGAAGGGAATTCCAATTTTGAGTTCACATTGCTTACCTTTTGATACATGTTGTGGCTTCTCTACTTTGGATTTGCTTAACCATTTGTTTGAAAAAGTACTTTGTTCTCTCTCATATCAGGTTGGTTCTTGTTAATTTGTAGTCATGTGGGATGTTAATAAGTAGTGCATGAATTTAACAACATGGACAAGTTGTCATCAAACATTTTAACCCCAACAACTAATTGTATATTACAAACTTACCCATTTAACTGAAGTTCCTGATGTCAAGGTTAGGTACTTTCACTGGATGAGGAGCATTCATACTCCATGTCCTTAATGCCCGAAACATGTGAAGAACAAATAATCTTATTTCTTATTTTGCCTCTTTCTAATAGTCAACAACAGTGCAGGATTGCTCATGACAAGCCAGTTAAATGATTCTGTATTTGATGAAGCCGCACGCTCTAGACCCAGACCGACAGACCTTGCAGCTGCATTGTCTCCCACTCTTGATAAGTAAGTTACAGGTTATATGTGTATTCTGTTTTTGTATGATAGAGCACTGTTTAGTTGGGTGTACTGAGTTGAAGATCAAGGCTACTAGGTAGAGCTATGGATGTTGATAAATTTTAGAGGTTGTTTAGTGAGTAAATGGTTCTTTCTTATGACCATCTCAGAGAATTACCATTATCAGGTACCTAGGGTTGGTTCCTGTAGTTGTGAGAATGCAATAATTTGTACTAGTGATATGATATTATTAGTATTTCATTATATATTTATAACTGTAAAAATTGTAGTAGTTTATATTAAGAATATGATGTTTTATCCTTAGATATGATCGTATGAGTGAGTCCTCCAGTAGTCGAATGTCTCCAGAATCTTCATCAAGTGATCGAGTTCCAGAGTATCTGAGGTGAGTAACACGCAAGAGCTCAATCATTCCATTGTCATCCCATTTTATTTTTGTTTGCTCAGAAGGCTTGGCTTCTTTTTGCATTTCTCTAAGAGCCATTACAAAGTCTTATTTGAGTTTATATACTATTACCCTTGTTCCTTGGAATCCCATTTATTACATTAAAATGTCATTGCTTGTTCCACATAAAGAACCCCTGTTATTGGATGGAGAATGCTCATTGTAACATCTTCAGACATTTGCATTTCTAAAGCCAGTTACGTGAGATAAGATAATATTTGATCCCAGACTTAATGTATCCCAAACTGCACCACATTAAGCTTTTATTGTATCCTCTTGAAGAAATGAGCAGCTTGTGCTTGATGAAAATTATAAAATGTAAGAGTAGTTAATACAAAAAATATGGCTAGATTGCTGGATTCTTTCTTTCACTCCATCTCTCCCCCTCTCTCTCCCTTTCTCTCTCTCTCTCTCTCTCCCCTCCCCCTTTCCCCCCTTTCTCCCCTCTCTCCCATGTCTCTCTCTCTTTCTCTCCCCCCTCTCTTTCTCTCTCTCTCTCTCTCTCTCTCTCTCTCTCTCTCTCTCTCTCTCTCTCACACACACCCTCTCACCCACTCTTTCTGTCACCATTCCTCTCCCACTCTCTTTCTCTCTTCATCTTTTTCCCTTTCTTTTCCTCTCCTTCTCCCCTTCTTCCCTTCTCTCTCTCCTCCACCTCTTTCCCTCTCCCTTCCCTTTCTCCTCCCTTCCCCTCCCTTTCCACTCCCTCTCATCTCCCTCTCCTCTGCCCTCCCATTATCCTCCTCCTTCTCCTCTCCTCTATTTTCCTGATTTTCTCCCTCTCTCTTTCTTTCTGTTTCCCTCAATACTTGCTATCTTATTTCTTCTTCCCTCTTTTTCTCACTCTTGCTGTCTTCTCTCTTTCCTCTTTCTCTCAATACTTGCTTTTTTCTCTCTCTCCTCTCACCTCTCTGTATCTTTTTCTGTCTCTCTCCTCTTTATCCCGCCTCACCCTCACTCTTTCTATCCCTACCCCATCTCTCTCTCTCTCTCTCTCTCTCTCTCTCTCTCTCTCTCTCTCTCTCTCTCTCTCTCTCTCTCTCTCTCCTCTCTCTCTCTCTCTCTCTCTCTCTCTCTCTCTCTCTCTCTCTCTCTCTCTCTCTCTCTCATGTTCTCTTAATCTCTCAATTTCAATCTCTCAATCTCCCACTTAGGTAGTAATTTTCTTCATTCTGCCCATTGATCATATTGAGTCTTAGCAGTCTTACATGTGGTTCCTTGGTTTTGATTAATAATCAGGACACTTTTTCATATTTTCTTATGTTATTGCTTTGTCAGCTGTATATCACACTAATTCAGAATTACTTTTGGAATTTATTTGTATTGCAATGATAAAATACCACAAAGACTTTCATATGCACAAGTAGTCTTGATTATTAACCATTTGCCTGATTCTGGAGCATGACTGTGCTGTGGGCATGATAATGTAGCATGGTCATCAGCACTGCAACAATGTGCATGACTCACTGTGGAGCACACCCATGGCATAGCATTTTTTTTTTTTTTTCTTGTTTATCTTGACCATTTTCAAGAATCCTTGTTTGGTAGGGACACTTGGGCATGTGGATGCTCTGGTGTTTGGGCCATATTCCTGAACTCTTCATCAGTCATCTGTTTCTATTTGTTCAAGTCATACTTGTGTGGTTAGTATTATCATTAAAGAAACTAGTTGAAAATGGCTATATTCAGGTATGTCTGTCCATCCTTGTGAATATTGTCTCTGTGGTCACAATCAGTATCACTTGTCATTTTCTGGTGGGTGTTTTTATTTGCACCATGTATGATGTTAAACAGCTTGAACTTTAAGACTTGGGAATGTGTCTTATGATGCATTGGATGTTTTATCCATTGTTAGAGTGATAAGAAATGTGCATAAGTTTATGATGGAGAGAAATTCTTTTGGTACATAATTGTGTTCATGTGAGTGTGTGTGTGTATATATATGTATATATATATATATATATATATATATATATATATATATATATATATATATATATATATATAAATGTACAGTGAGTCCTCCTTATATGGTAATTCTTTATCCGGTAAATTCACAGTTACGGTATTTGGTAATTACTACCCTTGATTCTATTTACGGTAAGAAAAATTCACAGATACGGTATCCGCTAGATATTTTGAAGAGGAAAGAGCAGGGAGAAGGTACATCTGATATATCCTATTATTACATGTTATAATGGGTACGGTATACAGTAATTTCAATTTGCGGTAAGGTTTTCAGGAATGCATACATACCGTATAACGAGGACTTACTATATATGTATATATATGTGTGTATATGTATATATATATATATATATATATATATATATATGTTTATATATATGTATATATACATATATATATATATATATATATATATGTTTATATGTATATATACATATATGTATATATATACATATATATATGTACAGACGCTCCTCAACTTACGTTTCAGTTACGTTCCGAACGGCCGAACGTAAGCTGAAAATGAACGTAAGTTGTTACTGTACGTTCTAGTAATGTATGACCGTTCATACTGTACTATGCATCCGTAAATTCTATTACCGTATCTTATAAAACACCCCTAAATCATTAATTATACACATAACATTGTAAAATACAGTAAACATCCACTTATCCGAACTCCAAGGGGGATTAGAAATGTCTGATTAACCGAAATGTTCGGTTAATCCAACTTTGTATGGTTCATTCCCGTAGAGTTTTATGCGGTAATGTCAGCTGCAATATTCGTACCTGTAAACTTAACATACACATGGAAATACTTAAAATAGTTCATAAACATATTCTATAGAGTATAAACAGCCGATCAGGTGTAAACATGGAGTGTGCTGCCACCGTGTGAGCACTTAGTGAAGCTTGCGGGTGGCGCGGGGGTGGAGGAAGAGGCGGCGGGGTGTTTGAATGTTAGGTTGAGATCCAAATACGTTCGGATGAAGTGATGAAAATGTTCGTTTAATGCGATTATTCGGTTAAAATGCATTTGGATGAGTACAAGTTTACTGTAACATTAATTTCAAATAAATTAAATTCAAGCAATATAAATGGAGATGGTGGAGGAGGAGGGGAGGAGGAGGCAAGGCACGGTCGTTTGTGCCATGTAAACAATGGACGCAGAGTCATGCGCAAGTATCGTTTGAACTATGGAGAGCTCGCTAAACTAAAAAATTCACTCCATTTTTTTTTTTTTTTTTTTTTTTACCATTTTTTTTTATAGTCAGTTCAAACATAAAATAAAAAAAACGTAAAACGAATGAACGTAAGTAGAGGAGCGTCTGTATATATATATACATATATATATATATATATATATATATATATATGTATATATATATATATATATATATATGTTTGTGTGTGTGTGTGTGTTGGAGAACTTCTAGAATGACACAGCCTCCAATCTACCTACATCTACTGACTCTCATCCACAAGACAAGTACGAGATATGCATGCACCACAACTTTAGTGTTAAACGGTAGTCAAGACCTGAAGTACACCAGAAGGGTAAGTGTCGCGGTTAAGTCTATTGTCCCAAGACTCCAATTATCAGGATCATGACCCTGATAATTGGAGTCTCAGGACAATAGACTTGACCGCGATGCATACCCTTCTGGCGTACTACTGGTCTTGACTACCGTTAACACTAAAGTTGTGGTGCATGCATATCTCATACTCGTCTTGTGATGAGAGTCGGTAGATGTAGGTAGATTGAAGGCTGCGTCGTTCTAGTTCAATATATATATATATATATATATATATATATATATATATATATATATATATATATGTAATGTATAAATATATGTATAGGTATGTATACATATATATATATATATATAAATATATATATGTATATATATATATATATATATATATGTGTGTATATATATATATATATATATATATATGTATATGTATATATATATATATATATATATATATATATATATATATATATGCAAAGTAGACCACTTGGAAAAAGAAACTAACGAAGCAGAGCGCTTTCGTATATTACATCTTCAGTGCAACAAGTACATAGTGATAGGAATACATAGAAAATATATACATGATACAAAGGAACAAGGACAGTTTGAATAAGCGTAGCGACCAATTACCCCCTGGAGAGCGGAAGGTCATTGTCAATTATCTTAAGATGGTGGGGTGACATCAGGTCACAGTCACCAGGGTCACTGTTTCTACTAATAATATAGGGCGACATTAGGTCAATTCGTTGGTCTACTTTGCATAAGTGAACACACGTACCCGTGTTCTTATTAGCATATATATATATATATATATATATATATATTTATATATATATATATCAAGAGGACCATTCCCCCTTATAAGTACCAACCATCTCATAATCAATCAATCTGTTGCCCCTGGTCTCTTTTGCAGAAGACCATGGCCTTCAGGTAACAGTCAGCATCTTCTAAATGGGTCCACAAGTCACTCGGGAAAGATGTATTATGTTGTTATATAGGGATTGTAAGTGTGGAATATAATAGTATGAGGTATTCTATGTTTTCTGTGTAGTGGTTGCATCAGGGGCAGTTTGAAGCTGTGGTCAGGCCTATTCTGTGTTGGCACTGTTTTAATGCTGGATAGTGTCCTGAACTTAAGTATGTCAGTGTGGTTCTTACCAGATGTGTGAGGAGTTTTATTGTGAGGCTGGTGTCTGGTGTTGGGTGTTGGTGGAATATTGAGTTTGGCAGTCTGTCATGAAAGACTTGTTTTCTGATCTGAGTGTTTATGTGTTTTTGTGTGGTGCAAGTAATAGATTGTTATCGAGATTTTTGTCTAGTTTGCTCTTAACCTATTAAGCATCACCCTCCGCAACCATTGGCAATTTGACAGTGTCACCCTCTTTCAACTTCAGGCCACTTTTTTTTTTTTTCTCTATCACTAATTTCTTATGAACTTGTTTGCTTTTGTTTGATAATTTTTGTGTTTTCCAAACAATTTATTTGTCTATTTTGACAATATACATATTTAGTCAATGTTGGAATAATGAACAAATTAGGGAAAGAAAAAAATTACTTGATATCTTTTTATTAAAAAAAAAAAAAAAATTAAATTCAGTGACAAGAAAATGGAGAAAAGGACACACACACACAATCATCGGATTGACAGCGAAGATTGGAACTCTGGAAAAAAAACAATTTTCATGGATTTCAACAAGGGAGTACCTGTGTTGTATCAATAGGGAAGGGGAAAGCTCATGGTGTAGTGGGCAGGTGAAGAAAAAGGAGAAGGGGAGGGATTATTGAGGAAAATGGAAGAAAATTAATAAGGGGAGGAACAGGGCCTGGGCATCAGAAGGGGTGTAAACAAGAGATGTGCAGATGACACAGCTGAAGTCGAACTAATCAGTAAAGGCATTAGAATTAGAAATATAGATAAGAGCAGTGTAATAGAAAGTGGAGATAATTATTTCTATGGATTTAATGAGGGAGGAGATGACAACCTTCCCCAATCAGCAAGTCTAGAGGAAAAACTAACAAAAATGAATGAATCATGAGAGGTTAGTTTCAGCCAACTCGCACTAATTACACCAAGAGCTGAAAAACTGGAAGAACTAAAGGAGAACCAAAACCTAAAGAAATAGAAGAATTAAAAAGACAGTTAAAAGAAGTAAAGGATGAGAATGAGGAATTAAAGAGGATAAAGAGAATAAAGAGTCCAGAGCAAAAGAGGCAAGTGGTTGGAAAAAAGTTCAGGAGGATAATAAAATTGAATTTAGAGATATAGTGAGACAAATGAAGAAACACACTAAGGACACAGTTATTAAAGTGATGAGGGAGAAGGAGAATATAGTAAGAGACTTAGCAGATAAAAAATAATGTATAATTATGTTAAGAATGGAAGAGAAGCATAATCCAAATAGGACTACAAGAGTAAGAGATGAGAAAAAAGTAAACAAGGTATTAAAAGTATTTCAAGAAGGTGAACAGGAAATAGGGAAAGAAATTGAAGAAATATATAGACTAGGGGAATACAGTATAGACAAGACCAGACCAATTAAGGTTAAATTCTGGTCACAATGACAGCAGAGAATGTCTTATCAAAAACAGGGAAACTAGCAGAACGTGATCAATACAAACAGGTATGGATAAAAAGAGAGATGAATAAAGAGGAAGAAAAAAACAAAAAGAATTGAAGCTAAGGAAAAAAAGTGAGAAAAGAACAGAGTCAGACAAAGAGAAATTCTATTGGAGAGTAGTGGATATGAAAATAAGGAAATGGTTCATAGGAAAAACAAAACAAAAACAGAAAACAGGATGGAGGTAACAGAAAATTAAAAGTTTCCTTCACAAATATAGATGGATTAATAACAGGCTTGAATGAACTGAATAATTAGCTGATGGAAAAGGAACCTGACATAATGGGAATTGTGGAGACAAAATTGAAAGGTCCATTACCACCCAACAGTGTAGGACATGGTGTATATAATTACTGGATTAGAAACAGACAAGTAAAACAAGGGGGTGGAGTTATGTTCCTGACTAAGAAGGAAATAAACGTGAGGAATGTTACATATGGAAAGAATAGAGATGATTATGATGGAAGTGGAGGACAGGGATGGGAAGAACAGGAAGTTTGTGGTAAATTATGTGCCTCCTAAAATGGCTTCGTGGGAAGAGAGAGAACACAAGAATATGTTAGAAGACACAAGGATAACACTGAATAAGATAATGGAAGATGGAGGAAGAATAGTTATAATGGGTGACAAATTGTAAAGAAATCTGCTGGGAAGAGATGACAGTGAAGGGTGGAGATGACCAATGGGGAAATGTACTACTTGATATGACTATAGAACATACAATGACACAGGGGATACAAAAGAATCCTAGGTATAGCAATGAGGAAGACCCATCAAGACTAAACCTAATAATCACATCAGAACCTGAAATAATGGACAAGATTGAATATAAGACACCACTAGCAAAAGTGACCACATATTAGTTCAACTGGAACAAAATGAAGAAAAATACATGGGAAAAAATGAATATAGAAAGGGGAGAATGATGTATGGAAAAACATATATATATATATATATATATATATATTTTTTTTCTCTCTCCAAAAAAGCAGAGTGGGAAAGGATATACAAAGAAGAAACAACAGTAGAAGATAAATGGAAAATTTTGACAAAAATTTATAAGGAAGGAGTGGAAAAGTATGTTCCAAGACAAAAACAAGAAAAAGGTTATATAGAATGTTGGCACAACAAAAGATGTAGTGAGTTATTAAAAGATAAAAGGTATAAAGCTTGGATAAAATGAAGGAAAGACAAAAAAACAAAAAATGGAAAATATGTACTGGTTTTAGAAATGAATATGTACAAGTGTGCAGAGAAGAAAAGAGAATATGAAAAGGATATCATAGAAAAATGTAAATATCAACCAAAACTATTTTATAGATTTGTAAACAACAAATTGAAAAACAAAAATTAGTGAAACTATGACAAGGAGGAATAGAATACACAAAGGAAATAGAGATGGCAGAAATTATGAACAAGCATTTTAAATCAGTGTTTACAAGAAAGAACATACAACTTAGACATGTTGAGTGGGAGGAGAAAGTCCCCCTATGAAATAGAAGTAACAAAGAATGAAATAATTAATCTTTGAGTAATCTTGATGTTAGAAAATTGCATGGTCCAGATGAAATGGCAGACGGATTTTGAGAGAATGCAAGGACGAACTAACAGACAAAATACATAGTCTAATAAGCAGTTCATTGAAGGAAGGAAAAGTTCTAGAAGATTGGAAAAGAGCAAATATAGTACCAATATATAAGGGGGAAACAAAGAAGACCCTACAAACTATAGACCGGTCTCTCTTACAAGTACGGTAGCAAAAATTTGTGAAAGAATGATCAAAATTAGATGGGTAAAGCATTTGGAAAAAAACAATGTACTAAATCCAAGGCAGTTTGGATTTAGACAAGGAAGATCATGTGTCACAAACTTGATGTGTTTCTATTCAAGACTAATAGATATAATACAGGAAAGAGATGGATGGGCTGATTGTGCCTTTCTAGACCTGAAAAAAGCTTTTGATAAGATGCCACATAAGAAATTGCTAAAGAAATTAGAAACTGTTGGAGGAATACAGGGCAAACTACTTAAGTGGATGGAAGACTTCTTGCATGAAAGGAAAATGAGAGTGGTGAGAAGAGACAAACATTCCAATTGGGATGAGGTGATTAGTGGAATTCCGCAAGGAACAGTAGTGGCCCCAATAATGTTTGCTATATATAAATTAATGATATGGATGAAGGAATTGAAAGTTATATGAGCTTCTTCGCAGAAGATGCAAAAATGTTGAAAAAAGTGAACACCGAAGAAGATTGTGAATTGCTGCAAAGTGATCTCAATAAAGTATGGGAATGGAGTAGGAAGTGGGAGATGGAATTCAACATAAAGACGTGTAGTATAATGGAATTTGGAAGAAGCAAAAAAAGAATAGTGGGATCATATACTCGTACATTGGGAGAGGAAGAAATTAAAAAAGTGGAAAAAGAGAAGGACCTAGTCATTATTATGAATATGTCCCCTGAGAAACATAAAAATCTTTTTTTGAGAAACTGAAAACTTAATAAGATCAAAGTGGCATTTACATACCTGGATGAAGAAATGGTGAAGAAAATACCAGTCCCTGTGATAAGACCAAAATTGGAGTATGCAGTGACAACATGGTCACCAAGTACAAAAAAAAATGTATAACAAAATTTGAAAGAATACAAAGTGCAATTACGAAATTGGCACCAACGCTCTCAGAACTATCATATGAAGAGAGGCTGGCAAAACTTGAGCTACAGACATTAGAGCAAAGAAGAGAGAGAGGAGAATGATAACCATTTACAGAATCATGAAAAGCATGGAAATTATTGATAGAGAGGATCTAATAAAATGGGAAAGTAGAGATATAAGAGGACATGGAAAAAAAGATAAAGAAAGATAATTGTAGAAGAGACCTGAAAAAGAACAGCTTTCCCCACAGGATAATAGACATTTGGAACAGGTTAGATGAGAATGTGGTGTGTGCAAAAACGATACACAAATTTAAAAACAGTCTAGATAAAATGAGATATGGAGACGGAACACCACAAGCATAGCTCCCCTTCCCGTAAAATACAGCTAGGTAAATACACACACGAAAAATCCAGAAAAACAAAAGTAATTATCTCTTGTAATATCTCAAGGAAATATAAAAATATGATTCTATGATGAACACTCAGTGTACTGAAAATGTTTCTTTGCTACCTTCTAGCAAGCCAGCAAAAGTTGCCACAAACTTCAAGATGCACTCAGAATGTTGTCAGATGATGTTCTTATAGTTTTCCATATGTATAAATGTGATATGAAGTCAGAGACAGCTTGAAAGGAGCTTTTAAAATTGAGAAAAGTATGTACTTGGTACTGTTGAGTGCAATTGTGGAAAGAAATTGGAAAATGGCATAAGCAGTAGCAGGCGCTTAACAGGTTAAATTTATGTATGGTTTTTTGCACACACTATTGTTTCATCCAATTTGTTCCAAGTGTCCACCATTCTGTGTGGAAAACTGTTCTTCAGATCTCTTCTATAACTATCTTTTTTGTTTTGAGTTTCTTTCAGTGCCCTCTTGTGTTTCTCTTGTCCCAATTTAACAAGTCCTCTCTATTGAGTATTTCTTTGTCCCTCATGATACTATAGATGGCCAGTAGGTCACCTCTCTTTCTTCTTTGCTCCAAAGTCGGTAATTCCAATTTAGCCATTCTCTCTTCATATGACAAGTTTGAAAGTGCTGGAGCAATTTTTGTGGTTGCTCTCTGGATTCTTTCATTTTTTTTTCATTCTTTCTATTCTTTTTGGTATTGGGTGACCATATTGTCACTGCATATAGTCTAGGCTTTATTAATGTGACTAATATTTTTTTAATAATTTCTTTGTCCAAATAGGTAAATGCCACTTTTATTGATCTTAGCAGGTTATAGGATTCTCTGACAATTTTGTTTATTTGTTTATCAGGTGACAAGTTGTTTGAGATAATTACACCCAGATCTTTATCAGATCCCACTTCTTTACCTCCTTAGTTCCAATTGTATATTGTCCCAATATTCTATTTTTACTTTTTCCAAACTCCATTATATTAAATCTCTTAATGTTGAAGTCCACTTCCCATTTCTGACTCCATTTCCAAACCTTGTTCAGGTCTACCTGTAGTGATTCAATCCATTTCAGTTTTTACTTTCCTCAACAATTTGGCATCATCTGCATAGAATCTCGTGCAACATTCCACATCATCATCCATGTCATTCACATAAATAGCAAACATTATTGGAGCCAATACAGATCCTTGCAGAACTCCACGAATCACCTCCTTCCAACCTGAATATTTTTTTCTGAGTACTACTCTCATTTTTCTACCATTCAGGAAGTCCTCCATCCAGTTTAATAGGTTGCCTTGTATTCTTTATATGTTTTCCTATTTTTTTTTTTTTTTTTTTTTTTTTTTTTTTTTTTTTTTTTTTTTTTTTTTTTTTTTTTTTTTTTTTTTTTTTTTTTTTTTTTTTTGTGTGGTACCTTGTCGAAAGCTTTCTGTAAGTCCAAGAAAGCACAATCAGTCCATCCATCCCTTTCTTGTATTTTATCTATTTGTCCTGAGTAAAAACAAATTAAATTCTTGTATAGTTTTTGCACTCACTGTTTTCTCATTCAGTTTGTTCCAAATATCTATCACTCTGTGTGGGAAGCTATTCTTTTTCAGATCTCTTCTATAACTATCCTTTTTAAGTTTATTTTAATGTCCTCTTGTTTTTCCGTTGTCCCATTTTAATAAATCATCTCTAGGATTCCCATTCATTTCATGATTCTGAAGATAGTCAGTAGATCTCCTCTTTCTCTTCTTTGTTCCAGAGTTGGTAGTTCCAGTGCGGACAATCTTTGTTCATATATTAATTTGGAGAGTGTTGGTGCCATCTTTGTCGTTGTTCTTTGTATTCTTTCTAATTTCTTTATATTCTTTTTAGTACTGGGTGTCCATAGCATTGCAGTGTACTCCAGTTTTGGTCTTATTAGTGTAACTGATATTTTCTTAATCATTTCCTCATCCAAATAGTCAAATGCCACTTTCATTGACCTTATAGGTTGAAGGTTTCTCCAACTATTTTATTGATATGTTTGTCCGGTGACATGTCTTTGCTAATTATTATTTCTAGGTCTCTTTCTGAGCTCACTTTTTTGACTTCTTAACCAATTTGATAATTTCTCAATATTCTATTTTTAATTTTTCCAAACTCCATTATACTACATTTCTTGATATTAAAGTTCACTTTCCACTTTTGACTCCAGATTTTGTCTAGGTCTATCTGTAATGATTCACAATCTTCCTCTGTATTTACTTTCTTTAGTATTTTTGCGTCATCTGCGAAGAAGTTCACATAACATTCCACTCCTTCATCCATGTCATTTATATATATGGCAAACATTATTGTAGCCAATACCGAACCTTGCAGGACACCACTTATCATTTCTTACCACGTCAAGTATTTGTCCTAATTACTACCCTCATTTTCCTCCCAGTCAAGAAGTCTTCTATCCATTCCAATAATTTTCCTTTGATGCCACCTATTGATTCTATTTTTCTTATTAATTATTTGTGTGGTACTTTATCAAATGCTTTTTGTAGATCTAGAAAAGCACAGTCCGCCCATCCATCCCTTTCTTGTATTATTTCTATTAGTCTCAAGTAGAAGCAGATCAAGTTTGTTGTGCATGATCTTCCAAATATAAATCCAAATTGATTTGGATTCAGCATATTTTTTCATCCAGATGTTTATCCCATCTACTTTTGATAAGTTTTTCACATATTTTTGCTATCATGCTTGTAAGGGAGAGTCTGTAGTTGGTTGGATTTTCCTTGTTCCCTCCTTTATATATTGGTACAATATTTACATTTTTCCAGTCCTGTGGTAAATTTCTGTCTTTGAATGAGTGTTTAATTATCTTGTATATTTTGTCCATCAACTCATCTATGCATTGTCTTAATATTCAATTTGCAATTCCATCCAGACTGTGTGATTTTCTGACATCAAGGTTTTTTTATTTGGCCTCTGATTTCCTTATGTGTCACAATTATTTCCTTCCTTGGGGGGTATCTCTCCCCCTATTTCCTCACAGTTTTGTGAACTTTCAGTTGTGAATACCGATTTTAAATGTTTGTTCATAATTTCAGCCATTTCTTGTTCGTTTTTTAGTTTACCATTTACATACCTGTGAAATATTGTGTGTGTATTTACCTAGTTGTATTTACCTAGTTGTATTTTGCGGGAGGAGAGCTATGCTCGTAATGACCCGTTGTTGTATCTTTCCACATCCAATTTTATTTCTAAAGTCATGTATAGTTTTAGCACTCACTGTTTCCTCTTTCAGAATGTTCCAGATATCTATTACTCTGTGTGGAAAGCTATTCTTTTTCCAATCTCTTCTGTAACTGTCTCTTAAGTTTCTTCTTGTGTTCTCATGTAGCTCTTCTGTCCCATTTTAGGAGGTCATCCCTATCAAGAATTTCCATCCCTTTCATAATTCTGTAAATGGCTATCAAATCACCTCATTCTCTTCTTTGTTCTAGGGTTGTTTATTTAGTTTGTCCAATCTTTGTTCATATGTCAAATTACAAATTGTTGGTGCCATCTTTGTCATTGCTCTTTGAATTCTTTCTAATTTCTTTTTTTTTTTTTTTTCTTTTCTTTTTTTGTACTAGGCGTCCATAGAGATGCTGCGTATTCCAATTTTGGTCTTATCAATGTAACTAGTATTTTCTTTACCATTTCTTCATCCGTGTAATCAAAGACCACTTTCATTGATCTTTATAAGTTAAAAGTTTCTCCAACTAATTTGTTGACATGTTTGTCTGGTGTCATATCATTTAAGATAGCTACTCCTAGGTCCCTTTCTGAGTTTACTTTTTGTACTTTGTACCAATTTTATATTGACCTGAGATTCTATTTTTGCTCTTTCCAAATTCCATTATACTGCATTTCTTAATGTTAAAATTCACTTCACTCTTTTGACTCCATTTCCAGACTTTGTCCAGGGCCTCTTGAAAAGATTTGTAATCTTTCTCTGTACTTATTCTCTTTAGTGGTTTCGCATCATCTGTAAAGAAGTTCATATAACATTCCACACCTTCATCCATGTTATTTATATAAATAGCAAACATTATCGGAGCCAACACAGAGCCTTGTGGGACTCCATTTATCATATCTTCCCAGTTTGAGTTCTTGTCTTTAAGTACCACCCCCATTTTTCTTCCGTTCAAGAAATCTTTCATCCATTTCAATAATTTTCCTTGTATCCCACCTATTGTTTCAATTTTTCTTAGTAGCTTTTTTTGTGGTACTTTGTCAAAAAGTCTTTTGTAAGTCCAAGAAAGCACAATCTGCCCATCCGTCTCTTGTATTATTTCTATTAATCTTGAGTAAAAGCATATAAAGTTTGTAGTACTTGATCTTCCACTTCTAAATCCAAATTGTTCAAGGTTTAGTATATTGTTCTCTTCCAAGTGTTTAATCCATTTATTTTTATTAACTTTTTTGCCTATTTTTGCCATTGTGTTTGTAAGGGATACTGGTCTATAATTTGTTGGATTTTCTTTGTCTCCTTTTTATATTGGTACAATATTTGCATTTTTCCAATCTTGTGATAAGTACTTCTTTGAGTGAGAAGTCAATTATCTTGTGTATTTTGTCTGTAAGTTCATTTATACATTCTTTCAATATCCACTGAGCTATCCCATCAGACCCATATGACTTTCTGACATCAAGATTCTTTATTTGGTCCCATATTTCTTTCTGTGTCACCATTATTTCTCACTGTCCTTCATCCCAAATTTGTGAGCTTTCAATTGTAAATACAGACCTAAAATGCCTGGTCATTATTTCAGCCATTTCCATATCCTCTATATATTCTTTGTTTCCGTTGCACAGTTTCACTATTTCATGATTGTCTTTTAGTTTGTCATTTACATATCTGTAAAATAGTTTAGGTTGGTCTTTGCATTTGTCTATTAAATGTTTTTTGTAGTTTCTGTTTTACTGTCTACCTATATCAACATATTCATTTCTCAGTTTGATGTATGTTAGCCTCTTGGTAATTTCCCCCCCCCCTCCATCTTCTCCAGACGTTGTCTCATCTATCTTTAGCATCACTACAATTTTTTGTTATACTTCCTAAGAACATACTTATCTGTACCCTCCTTGTACTTTTCCTTAACCCATTAAACTCCGAGGACAAGATTCTTGTCATTTGGTCAAATAAAACAAAAAATCATAAAACACCAAAATGTTTGATCAAACACCAGAAAAATATGACATCAGTCGATTGACCGCGCGAGGACTGACGTCATATTTTTCTGGTGTTTGATCAAACATTTTGGTGTTTTATGATTTTTTGTTTTATTTGACCAAATGACAAGAATCTTGTCATCGGAGTTGAATGGGTTAATTAAGTGTGTTCCATTTCTCTTCCATCTTTGTTTCATTATTTGAGCATTTTTCCCAGTTAGCATTTTGAAAAAATTCTCTAAATTTTACAAAGCACGTTATGTTGCACATTAATCTTCCTTCTCTGTGTTTCTCATTTCTTCTCACTTCATTTTGTTCCTTGAGTTCAAACATTTGAGGCTCAGAAGTGAATATCAAGTCTAGTCTTGATGGTTCTTCATTGTTTCTATATCTAGTGTTTTCCTTGACCTATTGAGTCAATGTATAATCAATGGTGAAATCCAGTAGAATGTTGCCCCAGAGTTCCTCTCCACCTTTTATTGTCAGTTCTTCCCAATTTATTTCTTTTGTCAATTTCCCATTATTACTATGTTTCCTCCATCTATTAGTATCTCAGATAATTCATTGTGTCTTCCAGTAATTTTGAGTTATCACAATCAGACTAAGCCTTTGTTTTTGGGGGCACATATACTACTATAAATTTTCTGCTTTTCATACGGCTATTTTCAACTTTGTGATCATTTCCACATTTCTTTACCTTCTGTTATCTTTATCACATTTAAGCCCTTTCTAGTCAATAACATGACTCCTCCCCCCTGTTTATCCATTCTATTTTTCGACCAATGGTTGTATAATCCTTGTCCCACCATACTTGATTGTATAGGACCTTTCAATTTTGTCTCCACAATTCCCATTATGTCTGGTTTCTCTATTAACAGATAGTCGTTTAATTCATTTATTCCAGAAATCATACCGTCCATGTTTGTGTATGCCACTTTTAATTTTTTCTTTTCTCATTTTTTGTTTGTTTCCATTTTTCTGATGTACCATTTTTTTTTAGTCTCAGATCCAGTACTCTCCCAAAAAAATAATTTTATTCAGTCTCCGACATTCTCTCATCTTTTCCTTAGCTTCATTTCTTAGTGCCCTATCTTTCTCTTATTGCTTCATCGTTCATTTCCTTTTATATCCACACATTTTTGTAATTTTCACTGTTTGCTAGTTTTGCTATCATTTGAGTCCTTAGTTTGATTTTCTATGCATGTCATTGAATATCTTCTCCAACTCTTGACCCTTGTCTTGAACTGCTTTCAGTATTTCCTTTGCAATTTCTTTCTCATTTTCTCTTTGATATTTGTGTACATTATGTTTTTCTTTGATACCGTAAACCACAATGCATTTTTTTTTTTTCACTGTGTCTCTCACCCAGTTTTCCTTTTCTTTGATTACCTTAATTACTGTTTCCTTTGCATTCTCTTCTACTGGCTGTTGCATGATTTCTTTGAAAGAGATTTTTTTATTTTCACATTCCTGTTTCCACTGATTTTTTATTTCAATAAGGTCTGTCTCTTTGATTCTCCCATCTTTTTGGTCACTGCTTGTAATTGTTCTTTGACCTCTTTAGTTCTTTGTTTTTGTTTCTATCCTCATTTTCCTTTCCTTCATTTTCTCTTTTAATCATACTTAGTTCACTTTTTAGATCATTTAATTCTCTGATTATCTCATCATTGGTTCTGCGTAAGTTTGACATCTCCAATTGCAAAACTCTTTGGTCTAATTTTAAATAAATTAATTCATCTACCAAGTCATTGATATCTCAATTCCTTAGTGCCCTGCTAATCCTAATTTCTCTTTCCGTGTCCATGATTTTTTATATTGCTCCCCTTTCCCACTGAAATCCCCCAAAAATTCACTGTCATACCTCTTAGTTGTCTTCGGAATGACATTTATACACATTTGTTTAGGGATTACTCCCTATGGTGACTCTACTCTACTCATGTCTAATCCTCGCTTTGTTGGTTCATTGATTCTTTTTTTCTTCTTTACTTTCCTCCATTTTGTGTTAAAACTATACTTATTCAAGCACTGGATTAGATACCTTACTGGTCACTTGAGAACACAATGCTACATCCCGAAAAACAACAACAAGGCATTTTTCCTGAATCTAACAACAAAGTGCTAAGTCAGAGCTCAATCGCTGGCCCTTCTTCATCTTCAACGACGAAGCATTGTGTGTGTGTGTATTTACCTAGTTGTGTTATATGGGAAGGGGACCTACACTTGTAGAGATCTGTCTTTGTATCTCTCAACATCTAGTTTATTCTTAAATTCTTGTATGGTTTTTGCACACTTATTTCGTCCAACTTATTCCAGACATCCACTACTCTGTGTGGAAAACTTTTTTTTTTTTTTTTATTCTATTTTTCTTTATTTTTCAGATCTCTTCTATAACTATCCTTTTTCAGCTTCTTTTCATGTACTCTTGTTTCTCTTTTATCCCATTTTAATCAATCTTCTCTGTCAGTCACTTCGGTGACTATCATGATACTGTAAATTGCCAGTAGATCTCCTCTTTCTCTTCTTTGTTCTATGGTTGGTAGTTCCAGTTTAGACATTCTTTGTTCGTATGTCAATTTTTAAGGTGTTGGTGCCACCTTTGTCGTTGCTTTTTGGATTCTTTTAATTTCTTTATTTTCTTTTTTGTACTGGGTGTCTATAGTGTTGCAGTGTACTCCAGTTTTGGTCTTATCAATGTGACTAATATTTTCTTTACCATTACTTCAACCAAGTAATTAAAAGCCACTGTTATTGATCTCAGTAAATTGTAGATTTCTGCAACTACCTATAGCTTTCTCGCAATGTCTACCTGTCCTAAATCCACATTGTTCCTCACCAATTACTCCCTCTGTTCCTCTCCAAATCCTCTTAATCAAGACCCTCCCATAAGCCTTCCTAACTACACTCAACAAGCTGATCCCTCTGAAACTACTACACTCACACTTGTCCCCGTTTCCCTTGTAGAGTGGGACTATACAGGCACTCCTACAGTCCTCCGGCACTCTACCCTCTCTCCAACAAACATTAAATAACCTCACCAGCCACCATCATTGTACCCCCTTTTTTTAGACATCTGCATGAGATCCTTTTGTAAATCCAGGAAAGCACAATCCACCCATCCATCCTTTTCTTGCATTATATCTATTATCCTTGAATAAATACATATCAAATTTGTGGCACATAATCTTCCTTGTCTAAAGCCAAATTGTTTTGGATTCATTATATTGTTTTCTTCTAGATGCTTAGTCCATCTATTTTTGATAACTTTTTCACATATTTTAGCAGTTGTGCTTGTAAGGGAGACTGGTCAATAGTTTGTTGGGTCTTCCTTATCTCCCCCTTTATATATTGGTACAATATTTGCATTTTTCCAATCTTGTGGTACCTTTCCTTCTTTGACTGAGCAATCTGTTATCTTATATATTTTGTCTATTAGTCCATCTATACATTCTTTTAGTATCTAATTTGCAATTCCATTCAAACTGTGTGATTTTCTGACATCAAGCTTTATTATTTGGTCCCTTATTTCTTTCTGTGTCACAATTATTTCCTTCATTGGGGGGATCTTTCTCCCTTTCCTTCATCCCAATTATATGTATTTTCAATTGTGAATACAGATTTTGAAATGTTCATAATTTTAGTCATTTCTACATCTTTTATATATTCCTCATTCCCTTGATGCAGTTTCATTATTTCCTTTTTTTTTTTTTTTTTTTTTTTTTTTTTTTTTTTTACCACTTACATACTTGTAGAATGATTTAGGTTGATCTTTACACATGTCTATTATGTCTTTTGCATATGTTGTTTTTTCTTCTTTGTGTATTTTTATGTATTCATTTCTTAGTTTGGTATACATTTGCCACTAACCTGGTTTTTTATATTTTTTCCACCTTTTCCAAGCTTTGTCTCTTCTATCTTTTGCCTCACTACATTTTTTGTTTTACCAGCATTTAATGTACAACTTTTCCTGTTTTGGTTTTGGGATGTATTTATTCCTTCATTATAGATTTCTTTTAATATCCATTTCTCTTCCATCTTTGTTTCTTCATTAAAGAAGTTTTCTCAATTCACTTTTTGAAAGAATTTTCCAAGTTTCTCAAAATTCATTTTGTTGAACATTAGTCGTCCTTTTCTGTGTTCCTCATTTCCCATATAAATTTCCTCTTTTAGTTTAAACTCAATTAGTGTGTGGTTACTTCCAATTGGTGTCTTGTATTCCATTTTATTCACAATTTCAAGCACTAATGTAAACATTAAATCTAGTCTCAAGAGTTCTTCATTGTTTCTATATCTGGTGTTTTCTTTTACCCATCGAGTCATTGTGTATTCAGTGGTCATGTCTAGTAGTACATTTCCCCAAAGGTCCTCTCCACCTTTCACTGTCATCTCCCAACATATATCTTTAGAGTTCAAGTCACCCATAATTACAAAGTTTCCTCCTTTTAATATTTCATTTAATGCATGCTTTGTGTCTTCCAACATTTTGGAATGGTCACTCTCTTTCCAAGAATATGTTTTTGGGGGCACATAAATGACTATAATTTTTCTACTTGTCACTGTTTTCAACTTTTATCATAATCAGTTCCACATTATTATTACCTTCTTTTGTAAAGGGGAAAAAGCCTTTGGTATATATGTTATCTTTGTCACATTTAAACCCTTCTTAGTCAAAAACATGACTCCACCCTGTTTCTCCTTTCTGTTTTTTATCCAGTGATTATATAAACCTTGTCCCACAGTATTTAGAGGTAGTGAACCTTTTAATTTCGTCTCCACAATTCCCATTATATCCAGTTTCTTGTCTGCCAGATAGTTGTTTAATTCATTTAGTCCTGAAATCATGTCAGCTATGTTGGTATACATTATTTTTTATTTTTTCCATTTTCCTCCCTTTTTGTTTCATTTTTATACCATTTTCTCAGCCTCAGATTCAGTACTTAAAAAAAAAAAAAAAAAAAATCGGGTTCTGTTCTTTCTTTCTTTTTTTTTCATCATTTCTTAGTGTCTTTTCTCTCTTATTCTTCATCACTCATTTTTTTTTAATCCATATATTTTTGTAATTTTCGCTTTTTGCCAACTTTGATGTTTCTTTTTTATTCTTCGTCTATCATTTGAGACCTTTAATTTTTAGTGGTCTATTTTTTTCTTTAGAGTATAGTCCTATTCTATGCACTTCCTCTATTTCCTTTTCCATTTCTTGCCCCTCCTCTTGTATCTCTTTCAGAATTTCTTTTGCTATTTTTCTTTTTTCTTAAATATCTACCTACATTATGTGTTCTTTAATACCATAAACTACTATGCACTTTTTTTTTTTCCCACTGTGTCTGACCAGATTTTCTTTCTTTAATTACTTTGATGACTGTTTCTTAACATTTTCTTCCCCTTGTTGCTGTACTCTTTTCTTTAAAAGTTATTTTTTTGTTTTCTTGTTCCATTTCCCATTGATTTTTAATTTCTTGGAGATCAGTCTCTTTTATGGTTTCTCCAACTTTCTTGGTCACTACTTGTATTTGTTCTTTTACTTTTTTCAAAGCCTCATTTTTATCAGTATCTTCATTTTTCATTCTTTTATTCTCACTTTTGACCATGTTTAATTCCTTTTTTAGGTCATCAGACTGTTGGTTTCAGCATTTCTTTTTTTCAGTTCATTCACTTCTTTATAAATTGCCCTATATTCAGCTTTTAGATCTATAACTTCATTTATTAAATCTGTAATCTCCTGATTTCTTAGAATAATTCTATACTTTATTTCTCTTTCTAATTCTATACTTCTACCTAGTATTCCACTTTCTTTTGCAAACCCTGAAATTCTATACTTTCATACCTTTGATTCAACTATGGTGTTCCCAAGTTAAAACTCTTTTTTGGGATGACCCCTAATGGTGATTCAACCCTACTTACATCCAGTCTTCTCTTCGTTGGTTCTCCATATTTTTGTCTTCTTCATTCTCAATTTTTTATTTCAATCACTAAGTGAAATTGCTCTATTTTATCATTTCAGTCACTCGATAAACACAGCTCCCTATCCCAAATACCAGCTAGGTGCTTCCCCCAAACTTATTGAAAAAGCACTGCACTCTAGAGTTCAATCTAAACGTCTGCTCCAGCCTGTGGTTCATATGTGTGTGTGTATTTACCTAGTTGTATTAAACAGGAAGGGAGCTATGATCATAGTGTCTTTGTATCTTTCAGCATCTAGTTTGTTCTTAAATTCTTGTATGTTTTTTGCACACAATGTTGCCTCGTCCAATTTGCTCCAGACATCTACCACTCTGTGTGGGAAACTATTCTTTTTCAAATCTCTTCTATAACTATCCTTTTTGAGTTTTGTTTCATATACTCTTGTTTTTCTTTTATCCCACTTCAATAAATCTTCTCTGTCAAGGACTTCCATGCCTTTCATGATTCTGTAAATGGCCAGTAGCTCTTTCTCTTCTTTGTTCCAAGGTTGGTAGTTCCAGTTTGGACAATCTTTGGTCATATGTCAGTTTTGAAAGTGTTGGTGCCATCTTTGTCATTGCTCTTTCGATTTTTTCTATTTTTTTTTTTTTTTTTTTTTTTTTTTTTTTTTTTTTTTTTTTTTTTTTTTTTTTTTTTTTTTTTTTTTTTTTTTTTTTTTTTTTTTTTTTTTTTTTCCCCCCCACTGGGTTTCCATAGTGTCGCAGAGTACTCCAGTCTTGGTCTTATCAGTGTGACTAATATTTTCTTTGCCATTACCTCACCCAAGTAGTGAAAGGCCACCTTTATTGATCTTAGTAAATTAGGTTTCTCCAACTGTTTTGTTAATATGCTTGTCTGGTGACAGGTCTTTGTTAATAATTACTCCTAGATCCTTTTCAGAGCTAACTTCCCCTTTTCCTCTTTCTTCACCTTCCCACAATACCACGAGCAATTTCCCCTTCCCAATGTAATACAACACAGGCACTCCCTCATGCGTTAAGATCCACAAAAATTGTAGATTTTTCTAGAGTCCAAACTGCGTTGTCACTTCAACCGACGTGTGTGTGTGTGTGTGTGTGGGTCTCCTATCTAGGGAATTGATTGAGTAGAGAGTTTGGTGGTCAGTCTTGGAGTGCTTGTTTTGTTATCATAATGCAAATGTGGTTTTGTGTGGGTGAATTGTGGTATAGGTGGTAAATTGTTGTAGATATTTGAGTAGTATACTACTTGTGTAGTTTTTTTGTTGGGTTCAGTTAATTGTGTTTGTGTGATGTAATGAGATGGTTGAATAAGGTTGAGGGCTCTTACATAGAATTTATAATATTCATGTTTTGTTTCTTCGTGCAGTGTTTTGGGATGTTTTTAGTACATCATATTTTTATTTTCAGTGTTTCATTTTGTATAGTTTGTAAGGTGCCTACATTTTCCTGATTGTTAGAAACTTTGATGTGGAAGCATCATCAAGGATAGTCCTTAAGAAAAATTTGTGGATTGCAATTAAAGTTTCCTTTTGCTGTACAATACTGCTTACAATTTATTTTTAATATGTTTATTTTCTTGTTGGTTTTCACTGTCAGGTCTTTGATGTGTCAACTGATGGTCATGTGGGTATCAAAAATGAGTCCTAGAATTTTTGGTCCCTCTTTTCAATGGAAGGGTTTAGCCATTGAATTGTACTATTGGATGTTTCTTTGATTCATGGTTGCCTAAAGTGAGCAGTGTTACTGATAAATTCTGGGGTGAGGCCTCTATTATCTCTAAGCCTTTAATCTAGTCTGCCTATGTGTGTTGTCTTTTTTTTTTTTCCCAAGTTTGGAACTGTTTCTATGTTAATATCCCAAAGGCTTTTTTTTTTTCCTTATAAGGAAGGTAGCCAAAAAACAAAGGCATAAAAACCACTGCCACCCATTCCAACCCTATCATACCCCACTCCCCTCCACCCTCTTCCCTCCCTCTTATCTTGGCACCTCCTGGATGATTGGTCATCCCAGCATCTCACCCACTGCCCTGGGCCAGAAACAATGTTGCAAGACACAGCACATCCACAGCAAGGCCAGTTCATTAAATCGACACCCCCCCCCTTTCTGTCCCCTCATGCAGAAAAGTAGATGGGGAGAAATCCCATCGGGCTGCATCAATTTATTTCTCACACATACTCCCTCACCCCCCACCCTCCCCCTCATGCATCACAGCATCATCTATATACAACCCTTCTCAGTTTACCCCTATTTTCTGTCCGCTCCTGTCCTTCCTCAACTGAAATTCCCCTCTTTCCCAATGCCCCTTTTACCCCATTCATCCATCTCATCCTAAGTTGACCCCTCATGTTCACTCCTTCCACCTCTGCCTTCCACACCTCTTTTAATAGTCTTTCTTCACTCATTCTTTCCATTTGTCCAAACCATCCCAATACTCTTTCATCAACCCTATCTCCCAACTCCCTCTCCACCCCTGTTCTCCTCCTCACCTCCTCATTTCTCACTCTAGCCAGCCTAGTAACCCCTATCATACTTCTCAGACACCTCATTTCAAATACATTCAAACTCCTCCTCTCTTCCACTCTTATGTTCCATGTTCCTGCCCCATACAGTGCTGTCAGCACAATCACTCCTTCATACAATCTCCTCTTAGCATCCATTCCCAAATGTCTATTTCTCATTACACATTTTAATCCCCCAAAGCATTTACTCGCTTCTCTCAATCTACATTCTACCTCCACCTCCACTCCTCCCTTTCCTGCCACATTTGTACCCAAGTATCTAAAAATATCCACTTCCTCCAGTCGCTCTCCCTTAGTACTCACTTCCAGTCTGTTGCCATTTTCTCCCCTTGTACATCTCATCACCTTACTTTTACCCACATTTATCTTCAACTTCCTTATTTTGCACACCCTCCCAAACTCTGTCAATGACTTCCTCAATCCCTCTTTTGATCCTGCTTCAAGCGCAGTGTCATCAGCAAACAACAACTGGTTTATCTCCCACTTTTCCCCATTTTCTTTAACCATCTCCAATCCCTGACCCACTACCCTTGCACTCACCTCTCACACCACCCCATCTATGTATAAATTGAACAGCCAGGGTGATATAACACATCCCTGACAAAGTCCCACCTATACCTCAAACCACTCACTCTCTCCATTTCTAATCCTAACACATGCTCTACTATTGTAAAAACTCTTGACTGCTTTTAACAGCTTTCCTCCTTTCCCATATATCTGCAATACCTCCCACGGTGCCTTCCTGTCTACCCTATCATGAGCCTTTTCCAGATCTATTAAAGCCCCCAGAACTTCCTTACCTTTTCCTATAGCTTTCTCACATATCTGTCTTACCAAAAAAATCTGATCTACACAACCCCTATCTGTCCTAAACCCACACTGTTCCTCACCAATTACTCCCTCTGTTCCTCTCCCAATCCTCATAATCAAGACCCTTCCATAAGCCCAACTACACTTAACAAGCTGATCCCTCTGGAACTACTACACTCACACTTGTCCCCTTTTCCCTTTTAAAGTGGAAGTATACAGGCCATCCTCCAATCCTCCAGCACTCTACCCTCTCTTAAACAAACATTAAATAACCTCACTAGCTAGTCCATCATCACTGTACTCCGTTTTTTCAGACATTCTGCATGACATCTATCCAACCCAGGTGCCATACCTGCTCTCATCATCCTAACAACTGCCCTCACTTCATCTTTCCTTATTTCTCCTCCATTTTCCTCACTCATCATTGTCATTTTCTTAGCACTTCCCACTGCAACTACCTTTCCCTTCCTATCCTCCTTCACATTTGGCAACTCCCTAAAATACTCTGCCCATCTTCGTCTTACTGCTTTTCTATTATCATCTCTCCATCTGCACCTTTTACCTTTTCTCCTCTACTTGATTCACCTCCTCTTCCTCTCTTAATTTCTTTCCAAATTTTTTTTTTATTACTTTCAAAATTTTCTGTCATACTCTTACCCCATTTCACATCTGCTCTCCTCTTTGTCTCCTTTATCTTATGCTTTACTTCTCTTTTCTTTGTACATCTCATATGATTCCTTCATTCTATTTTGTATCTAATCTGTGAAAGCTCGCTTCTTCTCTTCTACAACCTTCTTTGCTTCCTTATCCCACAACTCACTACCTTTCCTTCTATTTTGTTCCACACACCATCTTTGCACACCTTGTGACTCCCTCCTTCAACCATCCCCATTCCTCCTTCACTCCTAATTCTGTTCTATCCTTCACTCCCTCCCACTCCTGTCTCAGCTTCATCTTGTACTCCTCCTTTTCTTTCTCATTTAAGCAGTTCACTCTAAGCACCTCTCTACCTTTTGTTCTTTTCCTCTATCTCCATGTATTCTCCATCTATCCTCCACTCTCAACTTACCTTCCACCAAAAAATTATCTTATATTCCCCCACTCTCTCCCCTTAGAACATGTACATCCTTAACTCTTCCTACTTTACTCCTGATTACCACTATTACCATTAATGCTCTATCTACCGCTGTTCTATCCACCACCCTCTCCCAAGTGTACTTATGCTTGACTTTCTTCCTAAACACTGTATCTATCTTCAACTCTCTTTCTAGACAAATCTCCAACATCAACTCTCCACTATGATTTTTTCCGGGAACTCCACACTTCCCCACCACTCTGTCTATTGGTTGATTTCCTACCCTAGAATTAAGGTTTCTCAATACTACTACATTGACATTTTTCCCTAATCCCTCAATGCACTCATTTAAATCCATCCAAAAGGCCTCCCTTTCCTCTACACTCTTCTAACTATTAGGCCCATATTCACTTACAAAAACCCACATCTCCCCAGCTTCACCCTCATCCACATTAACCTTGAAGAAACCTCCTTCCACTCCACTACACATTTACCTATCTCTTCACTTACTAGTATAGCCACCCCTTCTTTCCCTTGTCCCCTCTTCACTCGTGAAAACCTCCCAACAACACTCCTAAACTCACACTCACCCCTCCCTCTCAACTTAGTTTCACTCAAAGGCAACACATCCATCTTTTTTCTCACAAACATACTGCCTGTCTCTTCCCTTTTACTCTCATCTGTACCACATCACACACATTGAAAAACCTAAGCCTTAGGGTACTGGTTGGAAAACTCCTAGACTCTTTTATGCCTATACTTTTTTTTTTTTTTTTTTTTTTTTTTTTAGGAATGTCCCCATTGGGACTACAGGGAGAAGGATGCCTAGTCCTTATCCCTGTTCCGTTTTGGGCACCTCTTACATCTGAAGTGGGAAGACTTGGTGGCAGTATTCTTTCCCCCCACAACAGGGGTTTCTATGTTAATGGCTGTAATTAGTAGATGTAGGGGAGTAGTTACCAGTTGTCAGCTTGCTGTGTGTGAAAAAGTGTAAGAAATACAGTTGAAACTGAGAGAGATCTTGGGCACAGTCCAGAGACCAAATGTTGGCCCCTTGGGGCTGTGCCTCCTGATGGAGGTGAAATTGATGGGTTTTGGAAATGGCCAGATTCACTGCCCACTTTCCAGGACTACCATATGTAGGTACCTGTCATTGGTCCTATGTTTATTTGTAGTATGTTTAGTGTGTTTATATACTAGAGTGTTTTTTGTGTTTGTGTTGTTGGCTGCAGTTCCAAATGTGTACTGATTTGTATTAGTGAGTGTAGTGCATCTGAGGTGAATCCATGTATAGCATGTGTTGCAGTTGATGGATATGTATGAGAAGTTTATAGGCTTTGTACATACTGGTCATATGTATGGGCATGGATTGGTTTTAATGTCTCTGACTTGGAAGAGATTTGGTGCTGGGGGGGGTTGAGGCACCAAGGTACTGGTGTGTGAAAGAAAACATAATGAATGATAATTATCTATATACCAAGGGCTTTTCCCCATTACAAGGAAAGTAGCCAAGTCAAAAGGCATAAACCTACTCCCATCCACTTCATTCCCACCCATTCCACTCCCTCTCATCTTAGCTCCTCATGGATGACAGGTCATCCCTGTATCCTACCCACTGCCCTGGATCAGAAGCAATGCAACAAGACACAGTACATCCTCAGCAAAGCCATTTCATTGAATCTGCAACACCCCTCTCCATCCCTGCATGCAGAAAAAGAAGAGACATCGCTTCAGGCTGCATCAAAATATCATTCACACTAACCCCACTCCCTCACCCCCACCCTTCCTTGCATCACAGTATCATGTATACACAGCCATTTTTCACTCAACCCTATCCCCTGCCTTCTCCCTTCCTTGCTCAACTCCCCTTCACCCCATCCATCTCATCCTCACTCATCTCAAGTTCATTCCCTCCACCTCTGCCTTACACACCTATTTTACTTATCCACTTCCTCCAGCCTCTCTCTCCGAAGATGTACTTCAAACTCAGTGCCATCCTTTCCCCTTGTACATCTCATCACCTTACTTTTACCCAAATTTAACTTCAATTTTCTACTGTTACATACCTTTCCAAACTCCATCACAAACTCCCTTTATCCCCTTCTGACCCTGCCACAGTGTTGTCAGCAAAAAACAACTGGCTCACCTTTGACTTTTCTCCATTTCCTATAAAGTAATAATGATAATAGAAAAATAAAATGAAATTGTTAAATAGATAAATAAGTGAATGAGATCAAATAAAAGAGGAGGAGATAGTTGATGGGATTAGAGTGAGTTTCTAAGCTCAATCTGGAGACCAGGTACTGACTCACTGGGACTGCACCTATCTATGCAAATGAGGTAATAGTATCTTCTTGAATCAGGGTGGCATCAATTGCAGTGGAAACCTAGGTTCTCTATCTTTTCCCTGATAGTGGAGGAACCTCTTGCAGGCAGCACACATTAGTTAAAGTAGAAATGAGGGATAATAGTAGTTAAAATTGATTGACATTCTTTTTTCTCAAGTCTCCATTCATATAATAGAAATATATAGTATATGGAAGAATGATTATACAAATTTGAAAAGTTCTCATTTGATAATATACCAAACTAATTTGGTTGCCTCTGTTTTATTCAGAAGTTGTAAATGAAAGACATGATTAAAAGAGATCACTCTGTTACTGGAAACTTAATGCAGTGAAGATAAGTAATTTTAAAGAGATGTACCCAGTGCCCCTCAAAGATAGAGTATAAATATATTTGTACTGTATATATAATTGAATTTTATATTTCATATTAACAGAAATTTCTTGATAGCTATGAAAGAATTTAATTCGGTAATTGGAACATTTTTGTTCTCATACTTAGACATGAATCTTATGTCTGTGCTTGAGAAGAGAATTTAGATATTTTATGAGATCTGTAAGTATTTAAAATTTCATCAGGTTTATATGTAATGAAGTCTAAGGATGATTATTGAATGATATATTCAAAATTAAGCTTTGATACAACAGTTTAATCCAACTTGCTCAGTGCTATTCTCAAAAGTATTGTTTTCTTGCTTTGAATTGGTTACGTTTTATTTCTTTAAGTAGACAGTTGGACTATCAGATTGCAGCTTCAAGCTTTGTTTTATATTCATTTCTGTTTCAAAATTAAATTTGGTTTCTAGATTTTAGTGGAATGTCATAAACACTACAAAAGCATGGTCTGTGTATATGTTTTGACAACCAAGAGGAATGTTGTGTATCCAAATATTTGTATTGATAAGAATATTTTAATTTGATTCTGAAATTTTAAAGTTTAATAAGATGATTTTTGTTGAAAAAATTTTGCTTTCATATTCAATCTAAATTTTTAAGATATTTCTGTTTCAGATTTGATATCTTTAATGAAATTTAATAGTAATTCACATAAGAATTCATATTATGGAGTATTTGATGCCATAGGTTATTGAGGTCTTCATAAAGATAGCAGTTGATACATTGAGGAAATGGCATAGGTTCATTGAGTGATAAAAATAACTTAAATAATATTGGTTTAGTCAGTACAATTCTTAATTTCCATTGAAGTTGAAAAATTGTATAATATCCTGCCACACTGTCTCATGTTGTATGGCCTTTTTGTCTGAGTTTGATTTCCAGTTGAGGAAGTAGAATCTGAAGCCTAGTAATCATGAAATACTGTGAGAAAAGGCATGACTACAAACTACTAGCTGTATTGGAGTGTCTTCAAAAGCATTGTAATTAAACATTGATTTCTCTCCATGTTTCTCCATGTTTTAAGATTTATGGGAAAGAAAATGTTTATCTCATAATTTTAACCACTTCAGTACTACTCAAATTCTCACGTGCAGCATCGACTGACAAACGTACAATTCATCACACTACTTGCATTATAAAATATAAAGTCGCTGCTGTATTACTCATTCTCTTTTACTCTGAGTAATAATAAACACAGAAAACATCATCAAACTAGTTCACAGAATCCAGGGATAACTCATGTACAACTGCAAAAAAATATATATATAATCAAGATGCCAACACCGACATCCTCATGTACCTACTCACACCTCATGACACCTATGTGGGAGTTATCGTACTGAAGTGGTTAAAGGTCTTTAGATCCCTTGGTTATTGTCATCATTTCCAGTTTAGTTTGAAGGAGTAATGATTTGTTGTCATAGCTCTTCAAGGTTGGTTAGATTATTGTCCTTTCCAATGATTTTTTGCTAGTGTAGGGCTTCATGGTTTAAAGAGCAAGATAGCCATATTGATGCAGTTTTATTTATTTATTATTTTTTTTTTTCATGTAATTTTGCATGATGGCTTACTTCTTCAGAGGAGTAACTGATTTGAGCAATGCTGGTGCCCTAAACATTTGATCCCAATCTCTGATGTTGCCTATTCATTGTTCCTTTGGGATCTATCTCCCAGATCGGATAGCTATGGAAGCGATGCCAAGATGCTCACAAATCTGCTGCAGCTTGCAAAGGGACAGCAGGAAATTGAGCTGTCAAAGGGTGAGCAGGTGGTCAGCAGAACTTTGTATGCCTTTGTAGCTACAGACACAACACCAACTAAGGAGCACCAGGAGAGTATGTCTCGTAGCATGGACAGCCTTAGTGATATTGAGGAAGAAGAACCTGAGGCAAGAGGAGGTGCTGTCAGGAGTTTCTTCACCAGAAATACACCTGAGAGACTTTCAAATCTTTTCAAGAGGAGTGTTGACAGTGCCGATGAAAAGATAAGAGGGTTTCTAAGGAAGAGTGTGAGTCGCTCTAGTAGTAAAGACTCTGTAAACTTAGAGCAAGGAGTTAAGGATTACTTCAATGGGAGCAGAGAAGAGTCAGAAGAAAGAAGTAATGATAGCAAATCTCTAGACAGTCTGGACTTGGATGAGGGAGCCTTTAGGAAATCACACGAAGTCTTTACTCCAACCACCACGCCTTCAGAGACTTGTTCCGAGCCTTCCAGCCTACAGGTCCCAGTTGTGACTGTCCCTCGATCATCATCCATCAACATCAGCAGGTCTTTAAACAAGTCTCCAGTTCCTTCTAGTCCATCTTTTACTCCAGTCACACAGAATGACCCTCTGGGTGCCTTCAGTCCTCCTCTAGTCACTACCAGAAACAATTGCACAACTTCATCAACAACCACCACCAGTCTCCCAGCACCATCCACTTCCTCTGTGATAGTCAACTCTAAAGACCAAGTCATGTCTCACACTTCAACACCCAATGCAGACACAGTATTACTTCCTTCCACTGGACGCAAAGCACCAAAGTTGTCCAATGTGACCAGAAGTGCCACATTCACTGCTGAAGGTGGAAGAGGTGGAAGGCGTCAGGCAGTACAGCGTTCCTCCAGCTCCTCTTTTGTGGAGACCCCTGCCTCTGCCCACCACTCCTCCACCCACAACCCCTCTGCTGATTCCACTTATTCTGCTCTGATTGCTGCCACCCCAAGCCTATCTGCTATCAGTACCAAGCTGTCCTTCAGGTAAACCAAACCATTGGGCTGATTATTCTGATGCTTTAATATATTACCTGAATGTGACTGACTGCATGGAAGAGCTTTAACATACTCAAGTCTCTCAGCTCACTTTCATCATTGTCACCATTGTAATCACCTCCATCAACAGCATTATTACCATTACCATTATTATTATCATCTTTGTCCCCTGTTTCTTCTTCATTAACTTAATCTGTGATTTCATATATAAAGGTAATTGATACCAGACATTCCTCTTAATATGGAGATCTTATTAGAATTAGGCAAAGTAGAGTTAGTACATGTTGCTATTGATGTTGGTAGATGCATTAACTGTAGTATATGTCAAGTACTGTCATCTATCTGATCTTGTGTAGTTTCCCCACAGTATATCCAGATCAGACAAGTAGCTGTTATATATGGAAGTATACAATGAAGCTTTTCATAGAACACATTTTTTTATATTCTGTTAATTTTATTTATCTTTCTTTAGATTTTGTTTTAAGTTGCTGTGTTATTGAAAGTTCCTCATCATAATACAGTATTCAGTTTTGATTAAATTATTATAGAGTGATCATGGATTTTATGATTTGCTTTCATCATTAAGGCAGCTTTTGAATGTCAGTATCATAGTTAGAGTTTTAATATTTTGAAGACCATAATCCCATTGGTCTCTTTGTTTTCGTATGTAAACTTTCAATAATTCTTGTACATAATAACCTAGATTAATAAACAAGAATAGTTGTTAATACCAAAGGGAATGGTCTTGAAACAATTAAAACCTGACACCCCCCCCCAAAGATGAGGAACTTTAGTTGTATCACCCTAGTAGCACCAGGCACTGGCATGCCATTTCAGTGCCAACAGCAAATTTGGTGCTGCTTCCAGCCTTGCAAGCCACAGCATTCGCCAGGCCACTAAGCAGATTGAGCAGCTACGAGTTCAGTACATTGATCCCACAGTTGCAGACCTTGCACAACAGTATGGGTAAGTGGCCATTGATGCCTTAACTTTGGTGGTGGTGGTGGTGGGTGTTCCTGTGCTGTGCCCATTACATACAGTTGCCTAATGTGTGTGAACTATGCCTTTCTAGAGCAGCACCATTATCATATTTGGGGTAGGTCATGTCAATAAATATATATTAACTCCTAAATTGCTGGGAGAATTCCTTTAGTTGAAAGACATTACCTGCCAGCAACAAGTGAAGAAAATGTATAAAAAGGATTCTTGCTATTTATGGATTGAGATTAGCTCCAATCCATATGCAGTGGGGATGGGAGGGATGGAAACTCTTCACACAGCTGAATGTAAGATTTCCCAGGCAACTGCTCAAAGAAATATATAAGAAGGTTCTCTGCTGTTTATGAGTTAATTGAAGAAGTTGAAAATTATTTATTTAATTTCCACTGTATTTTCTGTACTCATCTAAAACATCAGTTCACAGCATATGCCCATAATTAACATTGTATTCCTTACTTTTTCTCCTTGAAATTTTTTTTTTATAAATGATGAAAGTTTTTTATGAAGCTACTTATTTACTAGGGTTCATGTAGAATATCATAATTGAAATCATTGATGTGCTTAGCTCTTTCATCACAGTGATGTTATGTAAAGATTTTATCATATCAATTACATAACTTTCTTTTCCTTTTTCTTCCTTTTTCTTCCTTCTTCCTTGTTCCATCTTCCTCTTCCTTTTTCTTCTTTTCTTCCTTCTTCCTCTTCCTTTTTCTTCTCGTTTCTTCTTTCTTTCTCTTCCTTTTTCTTCTCTTTCTTCCTTCTTTCTCTTCTTTTTTCTTACCTTTTCTTTCTTCTTCTTCATTTTTCTTCTCTTATTCATTCTTCCTTTTTCTTTTCTTTTCTTCCATCTTCCTCTTCCCCTTTCCTATTTTTATTTTTTCCTCTTCCTTTTTCTTCTTTTTTCTTCTTTCTTCCTCTTTCTTTTTCTTCTCTTCCATATTCCTCTTCCTTTTTCTTCTCTTTTCTTCCTTCTACCTCTTTCTTTTTCTTCTCTTTTCTTCCTCTTCCTTTTTCTTTTCTTTTCTTCTGTCTTCCTCCTCTTTCTTCCTTTTCTTCTTTTTAATTTTTTCTTCCTTTTATCCTTTCTCACTTTTTCTTCCTTTTTTCATTCTTCTACCTACCACTTCTTCCTTCTTTCATCTTCTTCCTTTTTCTTAATTTTTTCCTATGTACCTCCAGTCATAGGATGAATCCTCCACACTACAAAATCTCTTGCTTTTGACCCTTTTCAGAAAAATTAGGGGCCACATCACAGTTCAATAGAATTATTTGGTATTTGCCACAGCAAAATCACTGTATTGATAGGGCTAAGATTGATCATTTCCACCTTACAGAGAAATTCATAATAGTTTTAAGGTCAGAAAATTTTTAGAATTTGGCAACTACAGGTAAGTAACTATATACCTGTTCACTGGAATTTGTAAGAAAAAAGAAAAATAAGCACAGGTAATATGAAACTAATGTATCAATATAAAAAGAAATTAAGATATGTGGCTGTGGTGTGATTTCATATGTATTTTGGATCTCTTGTGTCTTCATGCACTTTGTAGTGTCTTCCTTTTTTATATAGTTAAAAATGCATGAAATATAATGTTTACACTTTTTTTTCCCTCTCTCTAAAGAGATACATGCATATCTTTTGAATAATTCTTTCTTTACATTTACCTAATTTTGATATACAGAATAGAAGGGACCAGTGACAAATACCTGATAATGGTGGTCCTACAGGATGAACAGGAAGGAAACTAGTCTCTGCTACCCATTTTTGTAACCTGTCAACCCTTTCACCTCCTGGAGGTGCAGGCCTAAGAGAATGACATTTGGTCTGAAAACCAAGTCCCATCGATTTCAACTGTATTTCTCCCACCAATTTACATAAAGAGAGTCAACACTTGGCAGCTCCAACTACTTTTAGCTGGTGACATAGAAACAGTCCCTTACCAACAATTCAAAGTAGAGAGAATTATAGGATAGTTTATGGACTATTTTCAGCTATGTGGGGCTTTAGTTTTCCAGTCTGTGAAACTCAAGGCAACAATCATTGCACAAGATAGGAAATATAATCATGGTGATTTGTGTACTGTATATTATCAAACCTTTATTTATTCTTTACTTTGGAATTCTAGACTTCTTCACCCAAGTCATTCTAGAGATGAATGCACCTGTGTGGAAAACTATTTCTTAACATCCTTCTGGTATTCTGTGTTCCTAAATTATATCTATCTATATATATATATATTTGCATATTCTTTTATTATTAATAAGCTTGTGGCTTTTGCTAAACATATAAAGCCTTCTCTATGATTAATGTACATACATACATACACATATACACTTTTAAGAAAAGGGTAAAAATAAAAATACTGCCATGAAGTTATAAAATAGGAAATTACACAGTTACAAAATCAAGGGAGGAAAATATTGATAGAATGTATATATTTATATGATTATTTTAGAGACTGTTTTTGGGGGCACCCCAACAGACCAGAACCACACATCATTCATCTTTGTCAGAGTTATCTCTACTCATTAAGCAATGGTGGTTCTTTTGTACTACTGCTGTTCCTCTTTTATGCTATCCCCTTGAACTTGTTCTTTACCTCTTCAGTGTCTCTATTTTTTCATGATCTTCCTGTGGTGGGAGAAGAATGTTTCAGCCATGCTCCCATGCATGTCATTGATGGCAGCCATATGGGACATAGTGAGGGGGTCTGGGACTCAAACCAGAACCCTAGTAATTAGGTTATATAATGTGTGTGGATAAAATACAGATGAGAATAAAATAAGATTGATAGTATATTTGTGAAAAAGATGAATGTGTTAACATTTAGTGAACCTAAATTGAAAAGGAAAATGTGAGTTGGCATGTAAGAGCACGATGGGTAAGGTGTTAGGAGTGATAACTCTCACAGACCCAGATTCATTACAAGAAGTCAGTGACCACAGTAGAGATAATGGATTGACCAAAACCCACTTTGGCTCATTTGGAGTGATGACTGACCATGGTGATATAACAATTATCCGACAGAGCAATATTAAACAATCCCATGATGCCCAGACCCTGGGCAGTAACACAAGCTGGAGCAGTGGCGTTCAGCCCCAGTTGCTGAGCACTATGTCAGTGACATGATAGGCTGGACACAGGTGGACAAAGTCTTCAGCTGCTCAGTCAGTGCTGGGGAACCAAGCCATGCTGTGTAGTACCTGATTAGTCTTCATTATACATCCATAGCCATCATGAGCACATGCTGCCCCCCCCCACACACACACCCAACCATAGCAGGCATGCAAGCACTGGCACAATAACCTTGTGACTGGTCCATATTATCAAGTCACCAGAGACAGTCAGATTATGATGTATCTGGAAAAAGGGGCAAGTCAGACTGTAGTATTGCACTTTGCTTTAGTATGGCATTTGTAGCTGAGTTTGTAGTCTGATGATTGTAGAGAGCAGGTGAGCATTGGGAACAGTTTGGTTATTCAATCCCCTTGGGTGAACACTAATTTACCTAGTTGTATTATATGGGAAGGGAGCTATGCTTGTGGTGACCCATCTTTGTATCTTTCAGCATCAAGTTTTTTCTTAAAATCTTTAATAGTCCTCCTTATGCTGGACAAACACTGATAGACTGATCCATTCAGCCATACCAACAGAGTCAATGATCCCAGCACACTGCAGTTCAACCAGTTCTGCCAATACTCCCTTGTGCATGTATAGAGGCAGTCTTTATAGTAGCCAATGCACAGGAACAGTATACACCTACAGCTGCTTGATTGATGCTAGGGAACCAGGCCATGCTGTTTTTTTTATAACTGGGGATGGCAGGTACCTTGATATTGTTGGACTGCTCACCTGCCCCAGTACATGCATGACATGCAGACACATAAGCACTTTGGCTGCCAGCAACTCAGCAATGAATATGTCCATATAGGTGGATTAGCCCTCATGACCAGCAGTTGCTCAGGTGATGCCATCCTCTGGAAGCAGTGCTCTCCCCATCCTAAATGACTGGATTGTGGTATCCTTCAGCAGTGAACCCTTACAATGCACCTTGGCAAAATCAAGGCTAACATGACCAATGCTTCAGTAACCATCTGCATCAGAATATGCTCAGAGCCAGCCTCTGTAGTTGTGGTGACATCATAGTCCCAAGCGTATTTACCTAGTTGTAGTTGTGTTTGAAAAGGCAAAAAATTTGTTTAGGGATAGTGTGGAAGGAAAGGAAAGGGAAGACTGAAAAAGTATGGAGGAAAAGTGTGAGTGTTTGAAAAGAAAACAATAACACTGGAGCAAGCTGATATGCTTGTACATGACAGGAATGAAGGAATAAGAACAGGAAAAGGGTAAAGGAGACAGAAAAGGTTAAAAAGTGGAGGAGAAATACTGAAGAAATGGAATAGGAATATAATGATTATTGCCATGAATATCATTGACTGGAAACTTACAACCCCATAGTGACTGGCACTAATTCTTAGGCATTCCCATCAGTCTGGTGTAATAGTATGGGAACTGTTTTTGTGACACCAACCCATTGGTAGGAGGGGATCAGTTGCTGGTTATCAGCTTTTTTTATATAAAAAGAAGGAAATTCAGATGGAGGTGAAGGTGTCAATAGGTTTTGAAGATGGGTGGCTAGATGATTTTTGGAATCATCTGACTTCTCTTGTAGGTCCACCATTTACAGGCACCCACCTTTGGACCCTGGAATAATAGTATTGGGTACATATCGGTTTTAAGGCCCATGTCCAGCAGTAGTTGTTATGCATAACTGATCTGCATGCTCTTTTTTTTTTTCATACTAGCATTGATGTTCAACTTTTATAATGTAGTTGCACTTTGGAAGTGTATTACAAAGTAAAATGTTTTTAATGTATTTGGATATTGGCTAGGTGATTTTTTTTTTATGGTTCATTGATTTTTTTTTAAGCTGTAGATATATGTTCATAACATAGAAAAGGACAAAATATATTAAATATATTTCATCACTGCTAGATGCACCTTTGAATGCAATCACATCAACAGCAGTTCCTGTGATTTATAGGTCAGATGTATCTCAGAAATGTAAAATTGAAATATAGATAGTACTAACCTTGTGGCACTTGCTTTGACAAATTTCAGCCCCAGCAACATTAAAAACGAGTTGCTCTCTGGAGGTCTCAATAGCATGAAGTCAGGTTTCACAGCACTCTCCAAGAAGTGCATTGAACTCCGAGAAGCCATCTCAGCCACAAACACATCAATGCGTGGAAATATACCTAGGTAAGTCTTATTATGATTGTATATACAGTTAGAATGTGCACACCCTTACACAAATTACTTAAAATTGAGCATTTTGTCTCAAGCATAGAACAATATATTTACCTACTATTTACCTTGTATTATACAGGAAGAGAAACTATGCTCGTAGTGCCCGTATTTGTATATCTCAGCATCTAGTTTATTCTTAAATTCTTGTATGATGTTTGCACACACTATCGTTTCATCCAATTTGTTCCAGACATCCACCACTCTGTGTGGATTTTTTTATTCTCCCCAGATCTCTTCTATAACTATCCTTTTTGAGTTTCTTTTCATGTCCCCTTATTTTTCTTATAACCCACTTTAATAAGTCTCCTCTGTCAAGGATTTACATGCCTGTCATGATTCTGTAAATGGCCAATAGATCTCTTTCTCTTCTTTGTTCCAGGGTTGGTAGTTCCAATTTAGACAATCTTTGTATGTCAATTTTGAAAGTATTGGTACCATCTTTGTCATTGCTCTTTGGATTCTTTCTAATTTTCTTATATTCTTTTTTGTACTGTGTGTATTTACCTAGTTGTATTATACAGGAAGGGAGCTATGCTCGTAGTGACCCATCTTTGTATCTTTGAGCATCTAGTGTGCTCTTACATACTTGTATGGTTTTTGCACATACTATTGTTTCATCCAATTTGTTCCAAAACTCCACCACTCTGTGTGGGAAACTATTTTTTATCTTTTCTATAACTATCATTTTTGAGTTTCTTTTCATGTCCTCTTATTTTTCTTTTATCCCACTTTAATAAGTCTTCTCTGTCAAGGACTTCCATGCTTTTCATGATTTTGTAAATGGTCAGTAGATCTCCTCTTTCTCTTCTTTGTTCCAGGGTTGGTAGTTCCAGTTTAGACAATCCTTGTTCGTATGTAAATTTTGAAAGTGTTGGTATCTTTGTCATTGATCTTTGGATTCTTTCTAATTTCTTTATATTCTTTTTTGTGTTGGGTGTCCATAGTGTGGCAGTGTACTCTTATCTTAGTCTTATCAGTGTGACTAATATTTTCTTTACCATTACTTCATCCAAGTAGTTAAAAGCCACCTTTATTGATCTTAGTAAATTGTAGGTTTCTCCAACTATTTTGTTAATATACTTGTCTAGTGACATGTCTTTGTTTATAATTACTCCTAGGTCCTTTTTGGAGCTAGCTTTTTTTACTTCCTTTGTACCAATTTTATATTGTCCTGATATTCTTTTTTTTTTTTCCAAACTCCATTATACTACATTACTTGATGTTGAAGTTCACTTCCCACTTTTGGCTCCATTCCCAGACTTTATCTAGGACTCTCTCTACTGATTCACAGTCTTTTCCTGTACTTACTTTCTTTAGTTGATTTGCATCATCTGCAAAGAAGTTCATATAACATTCTACACCTTCATCCATGTCATTTATATGTATGGCAGACATTATCAGAGCTAATACAGAACCTTGGGGGACTCCACTTCTCATGTCTTCCCAAATCAAGTTTTTGTCTCTTGAGGTGCCATCCATATATTTCTCCTGTTCAAGAAATCTTCCATGCATTTTAATAACTTTCCTTGTACACCTGTTGTTTCGAGTTTTCTTTGTAACTTTTTGTGCGGTACTTTATCAAATGTCTTTTGTAAATCCAGGAAAGCACAATCAGCCCATCCACCCCTTTCTTGCAGTATTTCTGTTAGCCTCGAATAAAAACAGATCAAGTTAGTGGCACATGATCTTCCTTGTCTAAAGCCAAATTGTTTTTGATTCAGTATATTATTTTCTGTCAGATGTTTAATCCATCTACTTTTGATAACTTTTTCACATATTTTTGCTATTGTGCTTGTAAGGGAGACTGGTCTATAGTTTGTTGGGTCTTCCTTATCTCCCCCTTTATATATTGGTACAATATTTACATTTTTCCAATCTTGTGGTACCTTTCCTTCTTTGAGTGAGCAATCTATTATCTTATATATTTTGTCTGTTAGTTCATCTATACATTCTTTTAGTATCCAATTTGCAATTTCATGTGGACCGTGTGATTTTCTGACCTCAAGGTTTATTATTTGGCCCTCTATTTCTTTCTGTGTTGCAATTATTTCTTTCATTGGGGGGATCTTTCTGTCCTTCCTCCCAGTTATGTATATTTTCAATTGTGAATACAGATTTAAAATGTTTCTTCATAATTTCAGCCATTTCTGCATCTTCAATATATTTGTCATTCCCTTGTCACAATTTCACTATTTCTTGTTTGTTTTTTATTTTGCCATTTATATACCTGTAGAATAATTTAGGTTGATCCTTACATATGTCTATTATGTCTTTTTCATAATTTCTTTTTTCTTCCCTGCATATTTTTACATATTCATTTCTTAGTTTGATATATATTTGTCACTTTTTTTTTTTTTTTTTTTTTTTTTTTTTTTTTCCTCCAAGCTTTGTTTCTTGTGTCTTTTGGATCACTACATTTTTTGTTGTACCAGCATTTAATGTACACCCTTTCTTGCTTCTGTTTTGGTATGTATTTATTCCTTTATAAATTTCTTTTAATATATTCCATATGTCTTCCATCTTTGTTTCTTCATTTAAGAAGTTTTCCCAATTCACTTTTTGAAAGAATTTTCTGAGTTTCTCAAAACCCATTTTGTTGTACATTAGTCTTCCTTTTCTATGTTTCTTATTTTCTTCCAAATCAATTTCCTCTTTTATTTTGAACTCTATTGGTATGTGGTCACTCTTCCTAATTGGTGTCTTGTATTCCATTTTCTCCACAATTTCAGGCACTTGTATGGCAGTGGGATATGCTAGGAAAATTAGAGTACTATCATTGCACTCTTTATAATCCTAAGCCCATTGCCTGTTGTTTTCTGTGTGTATAGAAATTATTATTGATTAGGACAGTAGAATTTTATTGATATGTATTTCCCATTTTTCTATGTATGCATGTATTTCCTATTTTCATATGGTACTACATATGTGTAGAAAATATAATTTTGTTTCTAATATGATTACATATTTCAGATTAAGTTCAAGTTTACCAGCTACCGGCTTTCTAGACAATTATTTTAGGTAAAAAAAATTAGAATGTGTCTAGAAAAGCCAATCTTTAATCATTTGCTTTCATTAATAGATGATTTTAGGCGCTTTTTTAATTTTCACTAATGCTATTAGAATTAGTGTTTTAACATTTTGTTTATTTTCTTCATGAAGGAATAAGGTAATAGGATTTTGTTTGACCATAGGTTAGTAATATTATACCATAGATGCCCCTAATAGAACTGGTATATTTTGATTTAGTATGAATAATCTTTCCATGTCATGTAACAAAATGAGTCTGAAAAATCACAATGGTTCTAGAGTCTCGTATACACTCCCAAGAAACAGCACACAGGAGAATTGGGCGATTGGTTCCGCCAGCTTATGTCAACCATGTTTGATTTTTCTCTAAATTTATGTATCATAGCATTACTTATACTGAATCGGAAGTATTACTAAGATTTTATGCCTAATTTATATATATATATATATATATATATATATATATTATTATTATTATTATTATTTTTTTTTTTTTTTTTTTTTTTTTTTCCATCCTATTGTTACAATGGTTCTTGATGAAATGAGGTCATCCTGTGAAAAATAAATACATATATACATACTAAAAGACCTTTTCCTCTAATTGGGGGCAAATTAAAGCATGTGCCTGCCCAGTACCTATTCTTCACCTATACATCTCACATCCATACAATACCCATGAATACAAGCTTTCAATCAGTATTTAATAAAAGGAGTTTGAAGGGGAAAAATGTGACGATAAGGAAGATTTTGTAATCAACATTGGAAATATTACCAGAGAAACAAAGTGAGAAAGGCCTAAGGGCCAGGTAAGATCTCAAGTTGGATATTGAAATATGGTAAAGAACAGTGGATCAACTGATTGTATGGTCTCTGCTTTATAGGGAGGAAGATGCCATTGGACTGGAAATTTGAAATGTAATACCATTATTTAAGGAGGAAATAGGTACTGCTAAATAGATTGTAAATGAAACACTGGGTTATGTGGTATTTTAGTATTATTAAATCAGTTTAAGAATAACACTTGTACAATGATTCAAACAGTACTCATGCAAGCAGCTTACTCTTATATCCATACATAATCTTATGGTAAAACACACTATGATTGGTGACTCCAAGTGAAGAGTTTACTTGGATGAGAGTAACAAGTGGATAATTAATTAATTCAAAGTGACTGTTGTGTTTTGCAACTGTGGTATTACAGTTACACTTTCAGTACCTCATATGCTGTATCTAATGGGTACCGTATCAATGACATAAAGAAGTTCACCCTCTACACATCCTTCAATCTCATCCTTGATTCAGACCAACCAGCAGCCTATCTGGATATACTATGTTGCAGAACAACACCATGACACCACACCATAAATTTTAGGAGAATGGGTGAGACAAACAGCATTTTGGGGGATAGGATCAGTAATTTCAAATTGTTATGAATGAAAAACAAAAGTGTTATTCTGTACTTTATTTAGCTATTAATGACTTTGGAAAGTACTAAACACAAATTCCAGTAAAATTAGACATCCTTTATTTACAAAGTGGTTATTCTTTAAATACAAAGAAATATAAAATCTTGGAACTGAGAGGAGAATTAATAGTAGAGGTAAAAAAAAGGATTAAGAAATTTTGATCAGTGATGATCTGTCACTGTAAAGTAGTATGAAGAGAATAACAGGAGACTTATGAGTTGCTGAAGAATATAAAAAGTGAATCCCATTACACAAATGAAGACATGGTGAAACATTTGAAAGTCTGTGTCATCCCAGACTGGAATGTGCATTAGTCATGTAATCACTACACCTACAGAAAGATACAAGAAAATTAGAGGTGACAACCAAGATGAGCCCAAGACATGAGGAAAGACAGAAAACTGGGACTACCCACAATGAAAGTGTGAAAAGAGAGAGGCAACATAGTAATGGTATTTTGATCATATGATGGTATAGAAAAAATGGACAGAGAGGGTCTGCTGGTATGAATTGAAAGATCAGCATGAGTGTCATAATAAGAAACTGAAAAAGTAAGATTATTTGAAAGATGTTAGGAAGTGTAGATTTCCACATAGATGTATAGACTTATGAAACAAATTGGATATATTCCAGGCTAACGGTATAGACAAATTTATGGCAAAGCTTGATAAGTGGTGGCAGAGAGATGGAATCCTATGGGTACAGCTCCTACCCAGTGTGCTGTCTATATACCAAGGGCCTTTCCCCCCATATAAGGAAGGTAGCCAGTCAAGGCATGTACCCCATCTCAACGGTATATATATATATATATATATATATATATATTTCAACAAAAACCCACTGTGTTGGATAAGAAGAAATGAAATAAATAGATTCCATATATTTCGATCACGGACTGTGATCCTCTTCAGTGGAATACAGAGTAGAGGAGCAAAAGGCATGTCTTATAAACAGTAAAAGAAGGAACATGGATAGGACTCAGGTAGCGTCTAATGCTTTGCGGGGCAGGTCACCCGCCTTCACCAGAGATGGTAGTAATTTGTTGACTGCCCAGGTGGTAATGCAGTCAGGTGACCATTGTCCATGAGATATATTGAAATTTGGAAATTTGTTAATCAAGGATGATTCTATTATTTTCCTTTTAAAACTGCACTTTGAATTGAAGATAATTTTTGCTTCATTCCAATCTATACGATGGCCTTCCTTGTCTACGTGTTGGAAGACAGCGGAATTTTGGTGTGCATATTTGACTGAATTTCTGTGTTCTTGCATCCTGGTATGCAAATCTCTACCTGTTTGTCCCTAATATACATCATTACAACACAGTGGGTTTTTGTTGAAATTTACTAATGTGTTACGACATTACTTTGTAGATATATATATATATATATATATATACATACACACACACATATATACACACACACTTCAGGCAGTACATTGCCATCACTTGTATTTTTCTCTATACCTCATCCCCAGCTTTTTTTTTTTTCTTTTCTTTTCTTTTTTTTCTATAATTTAATCCATAAAAGTAATGGAACAAAACTTTTAAACTTTTAATGGCTTTTCATAGGGAACAATGAATCTAAATCTACTAATCCTTTTATATATGGCAGGTATCCTGAGGAAAATATTGATGAAGATTGTGTGGACATGCGAGGATCTAGAAGAGAATCAGCAGATGTTTACTCACAGGAAGATACTGTAATAGGTTAGTTTTCATAGCATGAAAGTTAGTGTATTCTAAAAGCTTATTTTTGCTGTGAACTCTCACTGTCCTCTTTCTCCTACTGTCTTTCGTACTGAAATACATACATATACCAAAAGACCTTTTCCCCCTTGTAAGGAATATGGTCTAAGGTGTGCAACCACCCTTCACTCTTCACCCATCCCACACCCATCCAACACCCATATGTTTTCCCTTTAACATTTGCTCCTTGTGGATGACATTTACTTGCTTCCCCTATCCCCCCTTCTTCTAGACTCTCTCCTTTAACATTTACCTGCAACTCACTGCCTCTTTTACCCTTAGTACAGCTCATCATCTTACTTTTACTTAGATTTACTTTCAAGTTTCTCACATTTACCCTCCTAGACTCCATCACCAATTACCTAAGACTCTCTTCTGACCCAGCCACATGCACATTGTCATCCTCAAACTACAACTGGCTAACTTCCCACTTCCCTCCACTTTCACAAACCATCTTCAGTCCCCTGCCTATCATCCTTACGTTTACTTCCTATACCATCCAATCTATGTACACATTGAACAACAGTGGTAACATTAAACAACCTTGGCACAAGCCCACAGTCACCTTGTACCATTCACACACCAGCAGCGGTCGAAGTAGGATGTCTGAAAAGAGCTCCGAAGCGCTGAGCAGTGCTTCGTTGACAGACAAATTTGAGACTGGCATTAGTTGTGTTTACAAAAGCGGGTAGGGAGAAGTGTACAACAAGTAACCAAAATGCAATAGTCTTTGTGTTTTTATTTTGATTGATTTATTTTGTTGGTATTGAGTATCAAGTCAAGGAAAATTCTAAGGAAACACTAAATAAAGATATTAAGGAAAAAGGAAATTTGGTCAGGGACACTGGATAAAAAAAGTGCATTGTAAGCTATGGTATTAAAGAGAAACATGATGCACTTAGATATCAGAGAAAAAAAGAGAAAGAGATCGCTAAAGAAATTCTGAAAGAGATTCAAGAGGAGGGACAGGATATAGATAAAGAAATTGAGGAAATGCATAGAATAGGAAAATACTCAAAAGAAAAAAAGTATAGGCCACTACTATCAAAAGCAGCAAAGCTGGCAAATAGTGAAAATTACAAAAATGTATGGATAAAAAAGGAAATGACTGACGAGGAAAAAGAGCAAGAAATTATACAAATGAGAAAAACGAGAGAACAGACACTGTAAAGAATGATTTTTAAGAGTACTTGACCTGAGGCTGAGAAAATAGTATATAAAAAAAGGAAACATAAACAAAAAAGGAGGAGAAAGGAAAAAAAAATTAAATAACATATACCAACATGCATGGCATGATTTCAGGATTAACCTCTTCAGTATGGGCCTTAAATCTCGCGGGTAGCAGCCGATGCCAACCGTACGACGTGTCGTAATAATACTCACATAATAAAATATAGTCACCGCTTATATCGATCGTTCTCTCTTTCACCCGTGAATTTTGATAACCATAGAAAATGTGATTACAGACAGTTTAGAGAGTACAGATGCTCCTCAACTTACGTTTTAGTTACGTTCCGAACGGCCGAACATAAGTTGAAAATGAACGTAAGTTGTTACTGTACTATATATCCATAAATTCTATTACCGTATCTTATAAAACACCCCTAAATCATTAATTATACACATAACATTGTAAAATAATAACATTAATTTCAAATTAATTAAATTCAAGCAACATAAATTGAGATGGTGGAGGAGGAGGCAAGGCACGTTCAGTCTGTCGTTTGTGCCATGTAAACAATGGACGCAGTGTCATGTGCAAGTATCGTTTGAACTACAGAGAGCGCGCTAAACTAAAAAATTCACTCGAATTTTTTTTTTTTTTTTTTTTTTTACAGTCGGTTCAAACGTAAAATCGAAAAAACGTAAAACGGAGGGGCAACTACAATAAATATAATCAAGACGCCGATATGGCAGCCTCACGTATCCACTTGCTCCTCATGACGCCTACGTATGTGGCACCGTATGGAAGGGGTTAAACAAATTAAATGACTTGGGCAGTAGAGAAACCAGACATAATGGGAATTGTGGAGACGAAATTAAAAGGTCCACTACCAATTAATACTGTGGGACAAGGTTTACACAACCACTGGATGAAAAATAGAAACAGGGTGGAGGAGTCATGTTTTTGACATAGGCTTAAATGTGACAAAGATAACAGAACGAAAAAATAATGTGAAATTGGTTATGATAAAAGTTGAAAACAGTGACATAAAAATAGAATTTTTTTAATAATATATGTGCCCCCAAAAACAGTCTTGGACAGAGAGTGATCATTCCAGAATGTTGGAAGACACAAAGCATGCACTAATTGAATTACTGAGAGAAGGAGGAAATATATTAATTATGGGTGACTTTAACTCAAAAGAGATATGGTGGGAAGAAATGACAGTGAAAGGTGGAGAAGACCTTTGGGGAAATATACTACTGGATATGACCATTGAATACGCAATGACTGAATGGGTAAAGGAAAATATCAGATATAGAAACAATGAAGACCTGTCAAGACTAGATTTAATATTTATGTCAGACCCTGAAATTGTGGATAAAATGGAATACAAGACACCAGTTGGGAAGAGTGACCACATACAAATAGAGTTTGAACTAAAAGAACAGAAAAGGAAGACTAATGTACAACAAAATGGATTTTGAGAACCTCAGACAGTTCTTTCAGAATGTAAATTGGGAAAACTTAAATGAAACAAAAATGGAAGAGAAATGGAATATATTAAAATTAATTTATTAAGAAGGAATAGACAAATACCAAGGCAGAAGCAAGAAAGGGTGTACATTAAGTACTGGTACAACAAAAAATGTAGTGAGCCTAAAGATAGAAGAGACAAAGCTTGGGAAAGATGGAAAAAAGAAAAAAGAAACTGAAGAAGTGGTAAATATAAATCAAACTACATACATACACCAAAGGTTTTTCCCCCCCTTATAAGGGAGGTAGCCAAAAAAACAAAGCCATAAAAACCACTCCCACCCATTCCATCCCTATCACACTCCACTCCCCTCCATCCTCTTATCTTGGCACCTCCTGGATGACGGGTCATCCATGCATCTCACCCACTGCCCTAGGTCAGAAGCAGTGTCACAAGACACAGCACATCCACAGCAAGGCTGCTTCATTAAATCAGTGACCCCCCTCCCCCTCTCCGTCTTCTCATGCAGAAAAGGAGAAGATGGGGAGAAATCCTTTTGGGTTGTGTCAATTTATTTTTCACACATACTCCCTCACCCTCCCATCCCCCACCCATTCCACCTCATCATAGCATCATCCATATACAACCATTCTTCATTCACCCCTATCTTCTGTCCTCTCCCTTCCTTCCTTAACAGACATTCCCCTCTCTCCCAATGCCCCTGTTACCCCATCCATCCATCTCATCCTAGATTGACCCCTCATATTCACTCATTCCACCTCTGCCTTCCACACCTCTTTTACTAGTCTTTCTTCACTCATTTTTTCCATGTGTCCAAACCATCCCAATACTAACCCTATCTCCCAATTCCCTTTTCACCCCTGTTCTCCTCCTCACCTCATTTCTCACTCTGTCCAACCTAGTAACCCCTATCATTCTTCTCAGACACCTCATCTCAAACACATTCAAACTCCTCTCTTCCTCTCTTATGTTCCATGTTTCTGCCCCATTCAGTGCTGTCAGCGCAACCACTCTCTCATACAATCTCTTCTTAGCATCCATTCCTAGATGTCTATTTCTCATTACACTTTTTAATCCCCCAAGGCATTTGGTCGCTTCTCTCAATCTACATTCTACCTCCACCTCCATTCCTCCCTTTCCTGCCACATTCACACCCAAGTATCTAAAACTATCCACCTCCTCCAGTCTCACTCCCTTAATAGTCACTTCCAGTCTGGTGTCACTTTATCACCTTTTACCCAAATTTATCTTCAACTTCCTTTTTACACATACCTTCCTAAAGTCTGTCACCGACTTCCTCAATCCCTCCTTTGATACTGCTACAAGCACAGTGTTGTCCACAAACAACAACTGGCTTATCTTCCACTTTTCTCCATTTTTAACTATTTCCAATCCATGGCCCACTACACTTGCATTTACCTCTTGCACCACCCCATCCATGTATAAATTGAACAGCCAGGATGACATAACACATCCCTGATGAAGTCCCACCTTTACCTCAAACCACTTACTCTCTCCATTTCTAATCCTAACACATGCTCTACTACTCTCTTAAAAACTTTTGATTGCTAAAAACTTTCTTCCTATCTCATATATCTGCAATATCTCCCACAGTGCCTTCCTATCTACCCTGTCATAAGCCTTTTCCAAATCCATGAAAGCCCAAAAAACATCCTTACCTTTTCCTAAAGCTTTCTCACATATCTGTCTTACCACAAAAATCTGATCCATGCAACCCTTACCTGTCCTAAACCCACACTGTTCCTCACCAATTACTCCCTCTGTTCCTCTCCTAATCCTCTCAATCAAAACCCTCCCATAAGCCTTCCCAACTACACTTAACAAGCTGATCCCTCTGAAGCTACCACACTCACACTTGTCCCCTTTTCCCTTGTAAAGTGGAACTATACAGGCACTCCTCCAGTCCTCCGGCACTCTACCCTCTCTTAACCCCTTCCATACGGTGCCGCACACGTAGGCGTCATGGACTTAGATCTCGGTGGCAGCAGCCAATGCCAGCCGTACGACGTGTCGTAATAATACTCGCATAAAATATAGTCACCGCTTATATCGATCGTTCTCTCTTCACCCGTGAATTTTGAATACCACAGAGAATGGGATTCAGGGCACATTTGAGAGAATGTAAAAACACAGGGGCTACTACAATAAATATAATCAAGACGCCGATATGGCAGCCTCGCGAATACACTCGCTCCCCATGACGCCTACGTGTGCGGCACCGTATGGAAGGGGTTAAACAAACATATTTAACCTCACCAGCCAGTCCACCATCACTAAGAAATGAATATGTGAAAATATGCAGGGAAGAAAAGAGAAACTATGAAAAAGACATAATAGGAAAATGCAAAGACCAATTTAAACTATTCTACAGGTATGTGAATGGTAAACTAAAAGGTAAACAAGAAATAATGAACTGCATCAAGGAAATAATGAATGTATAGATGTAGATATGACTGAATTTTTTAACAAACATTTTAAATCTGTATTCACAATTGAAAATACACAAAATTGGGAGGAAGGACAGAAAGAAAGATCCCCCCAATGAAAGAAATAACTGTGACACAAAAGGAAATAAGGGACCAAATAATAAACCTTTATGTCAGAAAATCACACTGTCCAGATGAAATTCCAAATTTGATATTAAATGGATGTATAGATGAGCTAATGGACAAAATATATAAATTGATTAACTCAAAGAAGGAAAGGTACTACAAGATTGGAAAATGCAAATATTGTACCAATATATAAAGGGGGGGAGGGAGGACAAGGAAAACCCAACTAACTATAGACTGGTCTCCCTTACAAGCACAATAGCAAAAATATGTGAAAACGTTATCAAAAGTAGATGGATTAAACATCTGGAAGAAAATAATATACTGAATCCAAAACAATTTGGATTTAGACACGGAAGATCATGTGCCACTAACTTGATTTGCTTTTACTCGAGGCTAATAGAAATAATGCAAGAAAGGGACAGATGGGCTGATTGTGCTTTCCTAGATTTAAAAAAAGCATTTGATAAAGTACCACACAAAAAGCTACTAAAAAAAATCATAATAATAGGTGGTGTACAAGGAAAATTATTGAAATGGATGGAAGATTTCTCGAATGGGAGAAAAGTGAGGGTGGTACTTAGAGACAAAAACTTTACCTGGGAAGAAATGATAAGTGGAGTCCCACAATGTTCTGTATTAGCTCTGATGTTTGCCATACATATAAATGACAAGGATGAAGGTGTAGAATGTTATATGAACTTCTTTACAGATGATGCAAAACTACTAAAAGTACAGAAGGAGACTGTGAATCACTACAGAAAGACCTGGATAAAGCATGGGAATGGAGTCAAAAGTGGGAAGAGAACTTCAACATAAAGAAATATAGTATATTGGAGTTTAGAAAAGTAAAGATAGAATATCAGGGCAATATAAAATTGGTACAAAGAAAATAAAAAAAAGTTAACTTGGAAAGGGACCAAGGAGTAATTATCAGCAAAGACATATCACCAGACAAGCATATCAAAAAAATAGTCAGAGAAACCTACAATTTACTAAGATCAATGAAAGTTACCTTTGACTACTTGGATGAGGAAATGGTAAAGAAAATATTAGTCACACTGATAGACTAAGATTGGAGTACACTGCGACACTATGGACACCCAGTACAAAAAATAATATAAATTAGAAAGAATCCAAAAAGCAACAACAAAGGTGGCACCAACACTCTAAATTGACATACAAAGATTGTCCAAATTGGAACTATCAACCTTACACAAAGAAGAGAAAGGGGAGATCTACTGGCCATTTACAGAATTATGAAAGGGATGGAAGTCACCAGCAGAGAAGATTTATTAAAGTGGGATAAAAGAAAACAAGAGGACATGAAAAGAAACTCAAAAAGGATAGTTATAGAAGAGATCTGAAAAAGAATAGTTTCCCACACAGAGTGGTAGATATCTGGAACAAATTGGATGAGGCAATAGTGTGTGCAAAAACTATACAAGAATTTAAGAACAAACTAGATGCTGAAAGATACAAAGACGGGTTACTACGAGCATAGCTCTCTTCCTGTATAACAACTAGGTAAATCATATAAAAGCTTTTGATTACCCTTAGAAACTTTCCCCATATCCCATTCATGAACACCTCCCACATTGCCTAGCTGTTAATCTTTTCATGAGCCTCTTCCAGATCCATAAAAAAGAAAATAACAAATTACCTTTTCCCAAAAAATTCTCACATAGCTGCCTTGCTGCAAAAATTTATTTTAGGCATCCTCTACCTTTCCTGAACCCACGTTATTCCTCCCCAGCTACTTTTTCTCTTCCCCTCCTAATCCTCTCAACACAAATGTCTTCCAACTACAGTCAATAAACTGATCTCTAGAATTACTATGTTACTACTACAAAGGGGACAAGTGTGAGTGTAATAGTTTTAGAGGGATCAGTTTGTTAAGTGTAGTTGGGAAGGCTTATGGAAGGGTCTTGATTGAGATGATTAGAAGAGGAACAGAGGGAGTAATTGGTGAGGAACACTGGGTTTAGGACAGGTAGGGGTTACATGGATCAGATTTTGGTGGTAAGACAGATATGTGAGAAAGCTTTAGGAAAAGGTAAGGATGTTTTTTGGGCTTTAATGGATTTGGAAAAGGCTTATGACAGGGTAGACAGGAAGGCACTGTGGGAGGTATTGCAGATATATGAGATAGGAGGAAAGCTTTTAAGAGCAGTGAAGAGCTTTTATAAGAGTAGTAAAACCTGTGTTAAAATTAGAAATGGAGAAATTGAGTGGTTTGAGGTAAAGGTGGGACTTCACCAGGGATGTGTTATGTTAACTTGGCTATTCAATTTATACATGGATGGTGTGGTACAAGAGGTAAGTGGGTAGTGGGCCACGGATTGGAGATGGTTAAAGGAAATGGATAAAAGTAGGAGATAAGCCAGTTGTTTGCTGATGACACTGCTTGTAGCAGGATAAGAGGGATTGAGGAAGTTGGTGACAGAGTTTGGGGAGGTGTGCAAAAGAAGGAAGTTGAAGATGAATTTGGGTAAAAGTAAGGTGATGAGATGTACAAGGGGAGAAAGTGGCAGCAGACTGGAAGTGACTATTAAGGGAGAGAGACTGGAGGAAGTGAATAGTTTTAATGTGGCAGGAAAGGAAGGAGTGGAGGTGGAGGTAGAATCTAGATTGAGAGACACAAGTAAATGCCTTGGGTGATTAAAAAAGTGTAATGAGACATAGACATTTGGAAATGGATGCTAAGAGGAGATTGCATGAAGGAGGGATCATGCCAACAGCACTGTATGGAGTAGAAACATGGAACATAAGAGAGGAGTTTGAATGTGTTTGAGATGAGGTGTCTGAGAAGTATGATAGGTGTTACAAGGTTGGATAGAGTGAAAAACGAGGAGGTAAGGAGAACAAGGGTGGAAAGGGAATTGGGAGATAGGGTTGATGAAAGAGTATTGGGATGGTTTGTGGTTTGGACAAATGGAAAGAATGAGTGAAGAAAGGTTAGTAAAATAGGTGTGGAAGGCAGAGATGGAAAGAGTGAACATGAGGGGACAACCAAGGATGGATGGTTGGATGGAGTAAAAGGGGCATTGGGAAAGAGGGAAATGTATGTTGAGGAAGGATGGGAGAGTACAGAAGATAGGGGTGAATGAAGAATGGTTGTGTATGAATGATGCTATGATGCATGAGGGGTAGTGGTTGGGGGAGGGGGGGTAAAGTAGTATGTGTGAAATATAAATTGATGCAGCCTGAAGGGATTTCTCCCAGTCTTCTCCATATCTTCTCCCACTGAAAGGAGAGTGGGAAGAGGGAGGTCACCAGTTTAATGAAGGGGCCTTGCTGTGTCTTGCAACACTGCTTCTGACCCAGGGCAGTGGGTGAGATGCAGGGATGACCTGTCATCCAGGAGGAGCCAAGATAAGAGGGAGGGAGGTGGGTGAATGGGAGTGGAGTATGTGGGGATGGAATGGGTGGGAGTGGATTTTATGCCTTTGTTTTTTGGCAACCTCCCTTGTAATGTCAATTGCTGAAGCTAGTTTGCCCCCACCATTTCTTTGCATGGCAACCCTCACCCCTCAACCACTCATCTATATCTGTACTTTATGGATGAAGAGTCATATCTGTCCCCAGTCACACTGCTTGGGTTGAAGGCAGTGCATCAAAACACAGCTCTAACTTAGCAGAGGCTGATAGCTAGGTCAAGTTTACCCCTACCTCCTCATTAATGAGTAAACTCCCACTCCTCTTCTCCTCAAAAATTTTACAGAGCTGATAAGAATATTTTTTCTAGCCACATCATTATTTCATCCATTCACAACCCTTTCCATTCACTTCTGTCTTTTGCGCTCCACAACATTCCTTGAGCATCCAAGCCAGCAATGTTTTATATAATTTTGTAAGACTTACAGATTACTACAAACTTTTTAAAGTAATAGTGCTCATTGATTGTTATTCACTTTCAATTGTTCATATAGTTTTTCATGATACATTCTCCAAATAGATATTTATGTTGCAATGTTACTATTATTTGATGACAAAATTATAGGGTAATATATCTATAACTTTGTCTTTGCAGGGGGGCCAAATTTATATAGTGGTCTCCCACTGGGTGTGGACAGCACTGATTCTGTGGTGGGTACAGCACAACAGGATCTGTTTCCTCCTTTGGGATGGGATGCACCTGGCCCCTTTGCCATGAGCATCTCCCTCACCACGTGCACCAAGTGCCACAACTGCTCCTCACTTCTGTTTGATGAGGACATCATGGCTGGATGGAGGCCTGATGACTCGAATCTAAATACCAAGTATGTATTCAGGGTATAGTTGTTGTATTTGGTAACAGCAAGAAAAAAAAAGTACTTAAGAGTTGCTGAAGTGTTTAGATTGAAATAGAGGTTCCCAGTAGGTGGATTGCTACCCCTTGAGGGGTTGCAGAGGATTGGCTTAGGGTAGGGAAGGGTCACAAGTCTTTATTCAAAGCATCCATGTTGAATGATTTTTATAGCATTAAGAAAATCCTCAAGACTGTAAACTATAGGAATTGGTCTCTGTCATGGTGTGTAGTGTTTAAAAGTTTTTTGTAATAATAAAAATGATAATTAGTTCAATTTGCAATAATTAATATTCCAGGACTGAATGAAAATATGTCAAAAAAATATAATTCAAATTATATAAGGTTATGGTTATGTTAAAATCAATAAACACAGAAATATTTTGTAAGGCAGAATAAAAGATTCACGATGTTAATTGTTAAAGCTAAAAACCAAATATAACAGGTTTAAGATAAAAAGTCTGGCCACCATGCAAAGAACAAGTACAAAAGATGACATATACAACACTTAAACACTGGGAAAACTGTACTTATTGTTAAAGCCAAAAACAAAATACAACAGGTTTAAGATAAAAAGTCCAGCCACCACGTGAACACAAGTACAAAAGGGGACATGGACAACACTTAAACACTGGGAAAACTTAACATGCATAAGCGGCAGCACCCTTGGGTAGAAAAAAAGGAAAAAGCCTTCAAGGGTCTCTGACCTGCCTTTACGTAATACACATAGCACAAAGGTCGCCAAAAACTGCTATGGCATGGGACTGGTAACCTAATGGCTTTAGTTAAGAATCAGACATACATAACCCTTACTAATATTAAATCTATTCAGAGACCATTACATAACTTATGGGTCTCACCTCTTAACCTAAAATGTCAATTACAATCAGATAGAAAAAATAAGGGATTATGATCCAGCAGTCTACTGAGATTGCCATAGGAACTAAAATCTTTTTAATTCTGGTCAGTGAAACAAAATGCATTGACCTTAATCTAAAATACATGAATTAGAGGTTTCTTGAAAGACAAACTTTCTTGAATCCACACCATTCTTAAAACTACTAAAACTAATCAAGATATCAGAATTTCTAAATAATGTTACCACAGCCAATAGTCAAGGGAAACAATGCTCAGCCTCCATAAGCTGAGTGAAACTTGATCACTGAGAAAATTGTGTTGACCAGTCTGAAGTCCTTCCCAGCCCAGTGTCTAGCCGGCCTAACATAAACAAATAGCAGAAACAGGTGTTTGACTGCCAAAATCGCAGTGATGGGTGAAATAGAGTAACGACATACACAGAGACCACACTCTGATGTTATAACTGGAGTTTGGGAACGGTGAGAAAAAATATATATAAATATTGAAATGTAATAGTTTCCCATGATGCTTCAAGCAAGACTTCATGACCCCCAGCCAATCTTTTTCAACCCACCAGTTAGAAACCTTGGTATAACCTATTTCTGGGCAGGAGTGCCCTTATAGTTAACTTAGATTATTTAGAGATAAGCAAAAAATTAGACTGCCTGATAAAAGGATAGCTTGTATGCCATCATACATTTCAAAGTGGGTAGAAACAACTTTGCCAGCCATGTAGTTAATGAATAGAATAAACTTCCTGCAGAGGCAGTGCAATGTAGTTCAGTTCAAAGCTTTAAGATTTGTTTAGATAAACACCCAAGCAAGATGCTGTATTGACTGCCATTTATTTTATATTATTTATTTGTTTATTATTATTTATTTGATTATTATGTATTATTATTCATCTTTCCATTTATTATTATTTACTATTTACCTGTTTGTTTAATATTTAACTTTACCTATTTATTTTATTTATTTATATTATTTATTAATTTATTTATCATTATTATATTTTCGCATCTGACCTTGTTAAGGATCTAAAGGTCTCCTGTGGGCATGCTCCTATGTAATCCCTTTTTTTTCTTTTTTTCTTTTTTTTTTCTTTTTTTTTTCAATTTAGTTTCCAATTTAATATATTTTTTCTATAGTAAATACTAAGATGGGATATGCATTTAATTATTTGGTTCTTTTTTTTTTTCTCTCTGTTTGTGACTTTAATTCTTTGCTGCTTTCAGATGTGCTTTTTGTGAGAGGATGATGGTTCCCCTCCTAACTATAACCATGTGTGATGTTAGACATGAGCCAAGACCAGATTATGTTGAACAGGTTGCATCATCAAAATGTTAGTAGAAAGTATTTTTATTTTCTTCCCATAGATAATAGCAACTGGTGCAATTATTTCATTGTGACAAGAATATATTTGGTCATTTTCTGTAATAATCTCTCTCCCCTCCCTCCTTCCCTCCTGTGTCTGGATGTGTGTATGTTGTACATATGTACCTACTTGTGGAGGGCTGGAGTCCAGGAATCATTGTTTAGAAGAAGGTAAATGCTGGACTAGTTGATATAAGTTTATTCTTACATTTCGAACCCTGTCCAGGGTTCGTCTTTAGGGATATGCAGGGATAGCAAAGGGAATCAATATAAAGGGGCATGTGTGCCACCCTGGGAAAGGTCTCCCAAGCAACCATTACTCTCCAGAAAGTACATTCATCATCAGGTAGGGCACCAGTTCACAAAATATCCACATCATTAAAATAAATTAACAGAAAAAGATAATGCAAAAAAATTAAGATATACATGAAAGTTACTCCTTCCACTCATACTGGAATACAAAAAGTTAACTTTTTTGTTTTCCAGTGTGACTGGAAGGACAAGTTACTTAGATGTGTATTTTAATTTTTGTGGATTGTCTTTTTCTGTTAATTTATCTTAATGATGTGGTGTCCTGCCTGGTGACGAATGTATTTTCTGGAGAGCGCAGTCACTTGGGAGCGAATGTGGCGGGAAAGGGAGGTGGTGGAGGTAGAATATAAATTGAGAGAAGTAAGTGCCGTGGGGGAATAAAAAGTGTAATGAGAAATAAACATTTGGGAAAGTTTGCTAAGAGGAGATTGTATGAAGGAGTGGTTGTGCTGACGGAAAAAAGTAATGAATATGTAAAAATTTGTTGGGAAGAAAAAAGAAACTATGAAAAAGACATGATAGAAAAATGCAAAGATCAACTTAAACTATTCTACAGGTATGTGAATGGTAAACTAAAAGATAAACAAGAAATATTAAACTGTGTCAAGGGAATTATGAACAAACACTTTAAATCTGTATTCACAATTGAAAATACACAAAATTGGGAAGAGAGAGAAACACCCCCACCCACCCCACCCCCATGAAAGAAATAACTGTGACACAGAAGGAAATAAGGGACCAAATAAAAAGCCTTGACATCAGAAAATCATACAGTCCAGATGGAATTCCAAATTGGATATTAAAAGAATGTATAGATGAACTAATGGACAAAATATTTAAGGTAATTGATTACTCACTGAAAGAGGGAAAGGTACCACAAGATTGGAAAAATTCAAATATTGTACCAATATATAAAGGAGGGGACAAGGAAAATCCAACTAACTATAGACTAGTCTCCCTTATAAGCACAAAAGCAAAAAAAATATGTGAAAAAGTTATCAAAAGTAGATGGATTAAACATCTGGAAGAAATTAAAATACTGAATCCACATGCCCCCTTATATTGATTCCCTTTGCCATCTCTGCATATCCCTTAAGACAAACCCCGGACAGGGTTTGAAATATAGGAATAGACTTATATCAACAAGTCCAGCATTACTTTCTTTTATACATATACCAAGGGCTTTTTCCCCCTTACAGGGGAGATAGCCAAAGTCAAAAGGCATAATTCCATTCCCACCAATTTTATCCACTCCATTCACATTCACCACCCTTCCGTCCCTCTTTTAAGTCATCCTTGCATTTGTTTAATTTAATCAAGGACCTCCCCCCCCTCCATCCCCTCATGTAGAAAAAGAGAAGACAGGGAGAAATCCCTTCAGGCTGCATCAAAATATCATTCAAACATAATCACTCCCTAACCTCCCCATCCCCCATCCACTTCCTTCCATGCATCACAGCATCATTCATATACAACCATTTTCCATGCACCTCTATCCTCTGTCTTCTCACTTCCTTTCTTCCTCAACAGACCTCCCCCTCTTGTAATAATGAAAAATATTATCATTAAGAATTTTCTGTAAGGAATTTGTTATAATAACTCATGAACCCATAGTATGTATTAAGACTGGTATATTTGTAATGATGTTACTTATTTGTTTCCATAAAGCAGATGAATCTGCAGATGCCATTGAACATCCACTGCCAACTGAAGAAGAGGATAAGAAGAGAAGAAAAACAGAACCTTTATCAAAAGAGGAGTCACTTCTTCACATAAAGAAAAAGGTGAAATATCTGAGTAATTTCTCTCTTCTGTCTCCTTCTTTACTTTTTGTCTCTTTCATTCATCCCTAGTTTTACTTCTCATTCCACCTATATATTTAATTGCTATACAGCTGTAGGACCCACTGCTAACTGGCACATCCCTGATGGCAAACAAGGAAACTCCTCGTAGATATATGGGTTACTGTCATAATGATGGTGTGGACCATTGGGCACCCTATAGATATATAGGGCTTCAGCAAAGATAATAAATGAGGTGACACCAGAGAAATATCTCACCAGAAACCAGTTATCAGGGAGGTGAGATTACTGGCAGAACCCCTTCACAGCAACTATGAATAGTCTCAACCAAAATAAAATCGGGCATTCCTGTTGGATCATTGTCTCCTAAAGGTCCAACTGCATTGCCTCGTGTGCTTACGGGCAGTGTGCCACCGAATGTGAGTAAGCACTGTCCAAGCAGATCTAAGATCCAAGTCTTGGACATTAAACAGCATGAAGAAAATGAAGATCTATACTTACAACATAAGAAGTCTCTCAGAAGACCACAGGTTGAATAGTTTAATGGAAGAACTAGACAACATCAAGTGGGACATCATAGGACTGAGCAAAGTCATAAGGGCAGAAGAAAAGCTGATACAATTGCAAGGTGGTCCCCACCTGTTCTACTATAGAGGTAAGGACAAAGAAAGATCTAGTGGAGTAGGATTCTTGATAAATTGAGAAGTTGCTGGTAACGTTGTCAAGTTGAGTATTTTATCAGACAGGGTAGCTTGGGTTGTGATTAGGCTGTGTAAAAGATACACTCTAAAGATAGTTCAGGTTTATGCACCAACTTCACAGAGTTTAGACAATGAGATTGAGTTCTATTATGATTTAAGTCAGGCAATGGATCAAGAAAAAAGTACAAGTTGGTAATAGGTAACTTTAATGTTAAAGTGGGGAAGATGGGAGATGAGTTGTGCATTGGAAAGTTTGGAGACAGAAATGACAGAGGTGAGATGTTAGTAAATTTTGCAGAGAACTACAACATGAGGATAATGAACACATTGATCCAAAAGCATATAGGTCATAAATGGACCTGGAGAAGTCCAAATGGAACAACAAAGAATGAAGTAGACTTCATACTAGGAGATGAGAGCAAGAGTGTTAGTAATGTTACGATCATAAATAAAGTCAACATAGGTAGTGAACATAGAATGGTAGGTTGCTCAGCTAAATTCAATTTCAGAGTCGAGAGAAATAAACTAGTTTAAGAAAGAAAACGAGCCTTGTAAAGCTCTAAGAACTAACGAGGACACCTTAAAAAATATTAATTTGAATTTAGTGAATATCATTAGGGAATCAGCAGAGAAAGTAGGAAGTACAAAAAGTACTAGAGAAAACAAGTACCCCAAAAGCTACAAATGACCTAATTAAAAGAAGAAGGACCATGCAGATTAAAAGCAAGAGAGATGAAATAGAAAGAGTAGAATTAAACAAGCTTATCAACAAAAGACAGAGAGCAAAGAAAGAGAAACATGGATGAAATAGAGGAAACTATTCAGAAAGGCAAAAGTATTAAAGGGACAGAGTGCAGACATGCTTTAGAAAGACAGCAAATGATATCTTTGAAAGATAGAAATAGCGAAATCATTAAATGCAGAGACAGAATGGTAAAAAGAGTAGAAGAATTTTACCATAGTTGAGTCAGTAAATTCATCTGTAGATGTTAGTAGTGTACCAGAGATTACAAAAGAAGAAGTAGAATTTGCTCTAAAAATTATGAAACAAGGAAAAGCACCTGGGGAAGATGGTTTATTGATAGATCTCTTGAAAGACACAGGGAAAGAAATACAAGATATGCTGAATTATCTGAACAAGAAAAGTCTCAAAGTAGGTTTAAAAACGAATAAGAGTAAAATCAAAGTAATGTTCAACAATAAAGTTCAAAATAAAGAGATTATAATCGATGGTGAGAGTCTTGAAGAAGTTGAAGAGTATAATTATTTAGGCCAGATGGTGAAGTGACAAAAGATTATGATAATGAAATAAAAAGACGTATTACATTTGGTTGGAAAGCATTTGGTAAGTATGATAAAATTGTGAGAGGCTTTATGTTTGAAATGTAAAGTTTACAATCAATGCATTCTGCCAATAATAATATATGGGTTTGAGACATGGAAACTGATGAAGGCAATGGAAACAAAACTAAGGACTGCACAGAGGAGAATGGAGAGATCGTTGATGGGAATAATGCTGAGAGACCCAAAGAGAGCAAGTTGGGTGAGAGAGCAGACTAGATTGAAAGATATTGTGGAGACAGTAAAAGAGAGGAAGTGGAATTGGGCAGGTAAGTCAGTGCAAACAACTGATGAGCGATGGAGCAAGTGTATTACTGAGTGGATGCTGCAAGATAGGAAGCGTGGAAGAGGGAGACCAGACAGAAGGTGGAGAGGCGAGATTGAGTAGTTTGCAGGAGTGTTGTGGCAGAGGATGGTGCAGTCATGTGAATCATGGAATGCTATAAAGGAGGCCTTTGTTTAGCAGTGGACTCAGGATGGCTGATTTGATTGATTGATTATATAATTAATTTCCTTGTCCGTGTCTCCATTCACTGCTACATGTAACCCCAAATACTTCTAGCTCTCTGTTTATTCAAACTTCCCACCCTTCACATTTATATTCAACCTGCCACCATCCTCATTCCTTATACATCTGGTCATTGTTTCCTTACATTCATTTGTAACTTTCTTCTTTCACATACCCTTCAAAACCCAATCTTTTTACAAAGTCAGCCAGAAGTGTTAAGAGAGAGCTAAGAAACTAGAACTGTAACATGAAAAATTCATTATACTAATATAGCAGGTATGGTACTGATAGTAACTTTATAAGATTGAGTTACAATAAATGCTCAGTACAGTGTACTTATTTATATACATGTATATATAAATATATATATATATATACACACATATACTATATATGTATACACACACACACACATATATATATATATATTATTTTTTCTCTCATTTTTAGGGCATGGTACTTGAACCACTGACAGTACCATATTTAAGTCCATTAGTGTTGCGTAAGGAGTTGGAAACTGTACTCAGCAGCGAAGGAGATGCTTGCCTAAATGTATCAGATTTTACAGATCATCATCCCATACTCTACTGGAACCTGGTACTGTACTTCCTTGTGTATTACTTTTCCAGAAATAACCATGTTGCTTGATATGCTCAATTCAATTGTTCTGCTATTTGGTGAGATTACTGCATTGAGATCACTGGAAATATTTTGAGATCCTGCCTGAGATGGTATATCCAGATAAATGTATAAACAAGAAAAATATGTAAATAACTTGAGGCCAAAAAGTATCTGGTGTAAATTTATTGTTGAAATTGATGTCCATCCAGATTTATCATGAAGTCCCAAAGGAATAGTTTTTTGAAGGGTCATGGCTTCGTTGTAATATTCAGATAATTTATCATAGTAGCATTTTGTTGTACATTTACCTTACTGGTTCTGATATTTTTTACAGCTATGGTATTTTGCACGAATTCATGTTCCAAGTCATTTACCTGGGCTGAGTCTAGGAGCCAGCTGTGCATCAAGGAACAAGAGTATTCACCCAAGTTGGGCAGATGCTGATTGGAGGAACGTTCATGTTGTCTGCATGTGGGACAATCCAAAGAATCATGAAGAAGTATGTAAAAAAAAGATCACAGGAAGAATTGTATTGCCTTAAGTTTCTTTGGAAGAAGTTTATTAATTTTGATGAGCCAATGGAGGTTGGAGATGTTTCACTCAACTTTTAATGCATGAATAGATTTGCTTTTACTATTATAATTTATACAATTTTGAAAACAGTTGCTTGAAAAAAACTTCAAGACATGAAGTTATCCAAGATTAAAAAAAAGTTGAAAGTTCCATAGTTGTGATCAAGATTTCTATCTATACACCAAGGGCTTTTTCGCCCTTACAGGAGAGGTAGCCAGGACAAAAGGCACATACCCATTTCCACCCATTCCACTACCCTCTGCTTAGCTCCTCTTAGCTCTTCATAGATGATGGGTCATCCCTGTATCCCATCCTCTGCCTTGGGTCAGAAGCAATGCAGCAAGACACAGGAAATCCACAGCAAGGCCACTGTACTTAATCAGTGACCCCCTCATCCCCTCATGCAGAAAAAGAGAAGACAGGGAGAAATCCCTTCAGGATGCATCAAAATACCATTCACGCATAACCATTCCCTACATACACACGCACCCCTCCCATCCTTGCATCACAATATCATTTATACACAGCCATTCTCTGCTCACCCTTATCTCCAGCCTTCTCCCTTTCTTGTTCAATAGACATTCCCCTCTTGCTCAATGCCCCTTTCACCCCATCCATCCATCTCATCCTCGGCCATCTCTTCATGTTCACTCCCTCCACTTCTACCTTCCACACCTCTTTTACTAATCTTTATTCACTTATTCTTTCCATGTGTTCAAACCAACCCAGTACTCTTTCATCAACCTTATCTGCCATCTCCTTTTCCACCCATGATCTCCTCCTCACTCCCTCATTTCTTGCTTTATCCTACCTTGTAATCCCTATAATACTTCTCAGAAATTTCATTTCAAATACATTTAAACTTGTCCTTTTTGCCTCTTAAATTCCAAGTCTGCCCCATACAGTGCTGTTGGCACAGCCACCCCATCATATAATCTCCTCTTTACCTCCATTCCCAAATTCCTATTTCTCATAACACTTTTTTACCTTTTCAATATGAATCAAATTCTCATGCACAATATCTGATGCCTGATTTATGATGATGTATCACAATACTCAATTTATGAAATATAAAGTCACTGCTGATTTACTCATTGTCTTTCACTCAGTAATAATAAACACAGAAAACACGATCAACCCTGTTCACAGAATATGGGGGTCACTCAACTACAACTACAAAATAAATGTGATCAGGACACCGATGCCAGCATCTTCGTATAGTCACTTGCTCCTCATTACACCTATGTAGGCATCATTATATTCTAGGGGTTAATGCTAACACATCCATCTTTCTTCTCACAAATATACTGCCAATCTCCTCCCTTTTACTTTCATCTGCACCACACCCACATACACTGAAAGACCCAAACCTTAGGGTTCTATTTGGAAAAATCCCAGACCCTCTTAAGCCTTGACTTCTTGTGGAAATGTACCCCTTAGAGTTACAGAGTAGGATGCCCAGTTTCATCACTCAGTCTTGTTTTAGCTGCCTTTTATGACCCAAGTGGGAAAACTCTGTGGCAGTATTCTTTATTCTCCCTACCACAGGGGACAGAAACAAAAATGGAAACATATATTCAGAGAAGTGGAACAGAAAAGTATTAAGAGTAGAGGGGACAACATAACAGAGGGACAGTAGGTATTTTCTCTAACACAGACAAAATGATGTCTGGCTCTGGTTTGTAGGTGCACCCCATATAGACACTAAATTATCAGCTGCATGCTACTAAGCAGATTTTACCACACAATAAGATGCAGCCAATACCCCAGATGGAGACAGTCAAGATTTGATATATTAGAAGGCTGCACAGTATTTCAGATAGCTATTAGTGGAATTGATATTGAAAAATAAGTAACAACTGCACACAAATCTTATCCCAAACAAACAGAACCAATTCTTCCTTCCCTCACCCTATCTTTGCAATACCCTACCTAGCACATTCCCAAACTTTGGCTCACCCTTCTAATTCACTTTAGA
>NC_134782.1:1055000-1170000 GCF_046742065.1 Oratosquilla oratoria
TGACCACATTCACCTTTCTGTAATCAGCACAGTCTCCACTCACCTCCAGGTTTTGGTACTAACACGGCTGGTGAAGCCCAAGAACTACTAGGCTTCACAAATCCTTGATCCATAAACTGCTTCTTTTCTTTTTCCATAATCCTCTTTTTCTGGGGTGAGAATCTGTAAGGGGCCTGCCTCACCAACTTTGCTCCATCTTCTAAGATGACATCATGTGATATGGCTTGAATAATGGTGGGACAAGAGGAAAATATCTTGGCATTCTTACAGAGGAGCACTCGGACTTCTTCACACATCTCTCCTGCTAGTGATGACAGAGATCCCTCTAATGCCTCATATATGTCACCTGTCTAAATTATACAACAAATTTAGATTCCCAATATCCTAATCAGTTTCCATTAGCTTGTCCCATTTCAATCACACCAATTGCTTGCTCCTCCACATTTCCCTGAGGCTCATGTGCTTGTTGCACACCTGATCTCCTCTTCAGATTTCTCATTATATAGTTATCACTGCCCCTTCTCTCAAGCACCTTGAATGGTCCTTCATATTTTGGATGCAACGTGGTAAACTTAGGAGATAATATTAAGACATAGTCTTCAACATTGAATTCTCTTCTAATAGTTTTCCTATCATATTAACCTTTGTAGACTTCTTGTGACCTTTCCAGGTTCTTCTTAGCTATTTCTTTGACTTTTTTAACCTTTCAAAGTTAGTGCCTACAAGCTTTGAGTAGGGGTATTTCCTTTTGAATCTTTTGACAATATCCCATATAAGGAGACAAGGGGCTCTCATTGGGCTCTACTGAACATCAAATAAAAAGGAGAAAATCCTAGACCCTCGTGCATTATTATTGTAGTGGCATGTAATAGCAAATCTATGCCTTCATCCCAGTCTTTAAACTTTAAGATTAATGCTCAATCATGCAGGCATTACAGTATCTTGCTTAGGTGTATCTAAACTAATCTTAAAGCTTCGAATTGCACTACTTCTGCAGGAAATTTGTTCCATTCATTAACTACATGGTTGGCAAAGTTGTTTCTACCCACTTCCAAATTAAATCTATTTCCTGACAGTTTGAGACCATTATTTCTTGACAGATTCTCATTCAGTGTGAAAATTTTGTCACCTCTGATGTTGTCAATTCCGTTTAGAATCTTAAAGACCTGTATCAAGTCACCTCTGAGTCTATGCTTTTTAAGGGATAACAGATGTTTTAGTCGATTTTCGTATGATTTATTTTTTATATTTGGAATCAGTTTTATGGCTCGCCATTGTACTTTTTCCAATCTGTCAATGTCTTTAATAAGATTCGGTGACCATACGGAAACAGCATATTCCAAATGTGGACAAACTAACGATTGATATAGCTTGTTAATGAGAGATGAACTTTTGAATTCAAAAGATTGCACAATCAGTCCTAGAATCTTGTTTGCTTTTTCAGAGGCTGAAATACACAGCTTAGATTATTTGAGATCGTTACTGATAATTATGCAGGGATCCTTTTCACAATCCACTTTTGTGGCTGACACTTTGTCTCAGGACTGGGTCTTAGATCTCTCCATCAATTTTAGCTGTATTTCTTACACTTTTTCACACATGGAGAGCTGACAACCAGCAACTGCCAGTGACAAGGAAAGAGTCCCACATTGATGCAATACAGACAACAATCCAAAGTCTCTTCTCAGAGGGATCTGTGGGAGATGATTGTTGCCAGCCACTGTGCGGCTGTGGATTTTCCATTTAGTGGCAATGGATGATTGATTTTCTCACCCCATCAATCTATCCTTGTACAATTTCATGTTCTTGAGAGCCGTGGCCCATCAAACTGCCATACTTTTTTTTTTTTAACACATAAAATATATGTTCCTCAAAAATTGTCCTGAGTGCATAATTGTGAAAATATATTATACATGGTATAGCATTATCACTGCAGATTTTTGTACAAGTTTTCCCTATCATTGTTGCAGCTGCCTTTGACCGTGAGTACCGTCGTGCATATGAGCGAATAGAACGGAGCTGTATGAAGGTCCTCAGCAAGTCCGACTCACCGCCTTCCATTGCTGCCGTCTTCTGCCGTCGATACTTCTGCCAGCTTTCTTTGTGATTTTCTGTGTTATTTGCATAGTATTTTTTTCCTTGTCTCTTTTTATTTATATATATATATTATATTTATATATATATATTTATAATTCTTTTTTTTTTTTTTTTTTTCTTTCTTTTTCTTCTTCTTCTTCATCTTTTCTTCTACATATCTTTGCTGCTGGACAGTTCTGTACGGCTTGTGGTTGGACATGATAAATGGATGTGAAGACAACAATGGCTGTCAAGTGATGGAATGAAGTGGAAAGCCAAATATGCAAAGAGGTACAAATATTTACCAGACAAAGTTTTTTCCTCAGAACTCTTCACAAAAGAGGAGAGTGAACTGATGCTCCTGAACATCATTGCTTATTGGCATATGTACTCTTCTTTGTATGTTAACCTTCCATGAATTATGTATTATATTGTAGTGCAATCTAAAGTGTTTCGATTCTTGAATGCTTCAAGGACTTTGTTGTATTATTATTTCATTATTGCAGTCCTTGCTGAAATTGCTCCCTGTTCTTTTAAAAAAAGATTTGGCATATGAATTTGTGATACCCATAGAATGGGCAGCTTACTGGTATGAATATTGATATTTGTTTATATGCAATAGTACACTGTTTATATTGCTTTAGATGATTTTTATTGTTTTGGGATATGGGTACAAGGATTCATCACACTTTCAAAGATTCAAAATATTCAGGTCTCTGAAGGAAAATATTTTATTATCTCAAAAAGAAAAAAAAAAGCAAGTTGATGCCTTTCCTGTTATAGTGAAATGTTAATTCCAGTTTGTAATGTTTGTGGTATGTTGTCTATCACATTACTTCCTTGTAAATACTCAATATCTCATGGTTAAAGGTGAATATTGTTTGGAAACCTCCAGTTCTCAGTTTTGTTTGGGACTTGCTTACTTGATTATAATGGCTGCAGCTTGTTTAGAGGTTCCTGGAGGGGGTCCTCTTTTAAATAGGTCTCTTGGCTTTCTCTCTTATTGTCCTCCACACTGACCTTTAAGAGTATACAGTTTGCTTTAAAATTTCACCTTTAAACTTGGTTTGTTTTTAAGTATTCTCCTTTAAAATGGTACACTGAAAGTTGTGATAACTCTTTTCTTGCTTCTTGTCTTCTCATTTTTGTTGGTTTTGTTGATCAGGTTCTCAAACTTAGGTTTGAGCTGTCACCAAGTTCCTTTGATCGGGCAGTGAAATTTTATCACATTTCTGCTTAAGAGACTGCATCCTACACAGTGTTCAGGTTTGCTCTGTTAGAGAAGCTGGTGTAGGTATAAGTTTATTTTGTAAGTCAATAGAGTGACATTGATGATAAATAGATAAATTCCCTACAATTGTTCTAGAATTGATCATGGTTTATTGGTGAGTTCCATACCATACCAGGAGATAACAATCACACTGTCACAGCTAAGTTATTAGAAATCAAGACTAAAGATATAAAGATATTTTCTCTAGTGTAATTTAAATTCTTTCCAATTAGATTAAAGTTTTAATAAGTGAAATTTTTGAGCAACAATTCAGTTCTTTGATGCATTGGTAGTTCTCTTTGTTATTATTATTAGATAAATGTTTTATTTTTTTTGTTCAAAAACTATTTATACTGTAGAGAAAATATATATTGAATTCATGAGAAAAAAATATTATGATAATTTTTATAATTTACTAAGAATGTGCAGGGGAGAAATTTGTGTTTATACGTAAAGGGTACTCTGCTATGTGTTCAATATTAATTAATGAAAGCGTTATTTTTATGTACAATCTATTGCATATTTCAAAAGTGTTTTGACATATTTTATGAAATGGTATGATTTCCTCTGTGATGGTGATAGTACTTATGAATAAGTGACAGAAAATTGTGTCGAAAATCATACAGCAAGAAGTTGTGTCAGAATGTTATAAGGAGCTTAGGTGCCTAATCCTATTAAGGTTGAATTCCCAGAGTTGATTGTGTAAAGCTGATATAATCATTGGTGTGCAAGTCCTTACATGTATTGTTAATCTTCATACAAGATACCTATGGTGCAATTTTTTTTTTTTTTTTTTTTTTCCTTCCTCCTCCTCCTCCTCCTCCTCCTCCTCCTCCTCCTCTTCTTCTTCTTCTTCTTCTTCTTCTTCTTCTTCTTCTTCTTCTTCTTCTTCTTCTTCTTCTTCTTCTTCTTCTTCTTCTTCTTCTTCTTCTTCTTCTTCTTCTTCTTCTTCTTCTTCTTCTTCTTTTTTTTTTTTTTTTTTTTTTTTTTCTGGGAGTGCAGATTGAATGTTATAACTAGTCTCCTTGATATGTGTAAGTTTTGAATAAAAAAAAAAAAAAAAGAGGAAAAAAAAAAGAGAGAGAGAGAAAAGGCTCAGAATAATTCATGCTGTGGTTTATGCACCAACCTGCTGGTGGTGAGGTAGAACTGTGCTCCTGGAGGCAAAGTAGACAAAATGCATTTCAACTTCCATTATCTCTTTCGTATAATTAAACTCTATCTTCTGTCATTATCCCCCCTATTTCATATATTGTTTTTCCTGCCTTCATCGCTATTGTTAACCTTTGTAATATTTGCTGTTGTACTACTACTACTGTTACCACAGATACTACTGCTATTACAGCTACTGTTACTACTACTACTATTACTACTACTACTATTTCTACATGCTGCTACCTCTTCATGCATCATCTTCAAGCCCATGATTTGTGAGGCATAGAATAGTATAGGAATGCAAGTTCAGGTCTACTGCATTTTTTTTTTCTTTTCTTTTTCTTTTTCGTTTTATTTTCTTTTGTGAGTGTTGACTTGTCCAGTGAAGTGTGTTTTGTACCCTTTAAGGCATTCTCATAATGTGTTCCAACACATAAAGACCATAAATCATTTATGAAAAGTTGGTAAGATGTAAAGATTTGGCAAATATGATTTTGTAACCAACAAATGTTTGTATAGCAAAGGTTGGCAGGTATTTAATCTTTATTACTATGGTGATTAGCATTGTGTGTCACATCCAGTTTCATGAAGGAAAGGGATGTGATGTATGTACAGTTAGAGTTGGCAGTTATTTCCTCACCAGAAATCATTGTTTAGAGTTTTTGTAAAAGTTTATTATCTGAGAATTGACCATAGATGTATTTCACTTGATTTAATACAAGTCATTCTGAAAGTGTTGAGGACTCCATGGATATATTTTATATGATTTAGCGTCAGTAAATAAATATCAATTGATATATTTTGTTTTATTTGCATATATATAATACAGATTTCATATACAGGTACACCTCACCTTACGTCGTTAATTGGTTCCAGGAGACACGACGTAAGTCGAAAAACGACGTAAGTCGAATTTGCTTACAAGTAGGCTAGGTAGGCCTGGTGTAGCCTAGGCTAAACTGCCAATAGCCATTTTTCAGTACTTTATTTTACTTTTGATTGCATTTTTTATTAAACAAGGTTAATAAAAAAATCTATTTTAAGTTTCCAAACAACATTTATTTATCATGTTGTAATAAAGTATAAAAAAGTACCTGTACTTGTTCATCAATACGTACAATTTGCTGTACTTTATGAATACATTGTCAATTACATACGGTGAAACAAAACAAAAAACAAATAAATAAAAACTAGTTCAAGCTTACAATCATTTTGTAATAAGTGAAAAATTGAATAAAGTATTTTTAATTTACCAATGCAGTACATACATTATGTCGATGTTTACGCGTTGCTATTTCGCGGTGCTGTACTCTATGAATGCATTGTCAATAACATACGGTAAAACAAAACACATATACATACATACATATACCAAGGCTTTTTCCCCCTTCCAAGGGAGGTAGCCAAAAAGGGAAAGGCATAAAAACACTCCCACCCATTTCATCCCTAAATACACTCCACACCCCTCCCACCCTTCCTCTCATCTGAGCACCTCCTGGATGACGGGTCATCCCTGCACCCTGCCCACTGCCCTGGGTCAGAAGCAGTGTCGCAAGACACAGTACATCCACAGCAAGGCCGCTTCATTTAATCGGCGACCCCCCCTCTCCGTCCCCCTTTGCATATAAGGCGAGGACGGGGAGAAATCCCTTCGGGCTGCGTCAAAATTTACTCACACATACTACCCCACCCCCCTGCCCATTCCTCCTCATGCAGTCACATCATCATCCATATACAACCATTCTCCACTCACCTCTGTCTTCCGTCCTCTCCCTTCCTTCCTCAACAGACATTCCCCTCTTCCCCAAAGCCCCCTTCACCCCATCCATCCACCTCATCCTAGGACGTCCCCTCATGTTCACTCCCTCCACATCTGCCTTCCATACCTCTTTTACTAGTCTTTCTTCACTCATTCTTTCCATGTGTCCAAACCATCCTAATATTCTTTCATCAACCCTATCTCCCAAATCCTTTTTCACCCCTGTTCTCCTCCTCACCTCCTCATTTCTCACTCTATCCAGCCTAGTAACCCCCACCATACTTCTCAGACACCTCATCTCAAACACATTCAAACTCCTTCTCTCTTCTTCTCTTATGTTCCACGTTTCTGCCCCATACAGTGCTGTTGGCACAATCACTCCTTCATACAGTCTCCTCTTAGCATCCATTCCCAAATGTCTATTCCTCATTACACTCTTTAAACCACCAAGGCATTTACTCGCTTCTCTCAATCTACATTCTACCTCCACCTTCACTCCACCTTTTCCTGCTACACTTGCACCCAAGTATCTAAAACTATCCACTTCCTCCAGTCGCTCTCCCTTAATGTTCACTTCCAGTCTACTGCCACTTTCACCCCTTGTACATCTCATCACCTTACTTTTACCCACATTTATCTTTAGCTTTCTTCTATCACATACTCTCCCAAACTCTGCCACCAGCTTCCTCAATCCCTCCTCTGACCCTGCCACAAGCGCAATGTCGTCCGCAAACAACAGCTGGCTCACCTCCCACTTTTCTCCATTTTCTTTAACCATCTCCAATCCCTGACTCACTACCCTAGCATTCACCTCTCGCACCACCCCATCCATGTATAAGTTGAACAGCCAGGGCGACATAACGCATCCTTGTTAATCTTCATACAAGATACCTATGGTGCAATTTTTTTTTTTTTTTTTGAGCATTTTTTTTACTTCAAACCACTCACTCTCTCCATTTCCAATCCTAACACATGCTCTACTACTCTCATAAAAACTCTTAACAGCTCCCAAAAGCTTTCCTCCTATCCCATAAATCTGCATAACCTCCCACAGTGCCTTTCTGTCTACCCTATCATAAGCCTTTTCCAGATCCATAAAAGCCCAAAAAACATCCTTCCCCTTTCCTATAGCTTTCTCACATATCTGTCAAAACATATCTGTCAAAACAAAAAACAAAGAAATAAAAAATATTTCAATCTTACATATAATCATATTGTAATAAGTGAAAAACTTTAATGTATTTTCAGTTTACCAAAACAGTAGATACAATATGTTGATGTTTACGTTGTAGATGTAGATGGCTGGGGATTGTCGACATCAACATCAGCTGATTCTCGTCGTTCGACGCGTAAAAACTGGTCAAGAGTGCCTTGAACCGTCTTCTTGTTCTTTTCTTCAAGGATTAGATTATAAGGAGCAAAAGCTTCATAACAAGCCCCCATTATCTTGGAAAAGCATTGAGCATTTGGATCCATATCCTCAAACATAGCAAGACCTTTTTCGATGTGTGCAAATGCTTCCTCCATTTTCTTAATGGTGAAGTGGCATGGCTCAGATTCATCACCCTCTTCTTCTTTCTTTTGTTGCTCCTGAAGTTCCATCAAATCCTTGTTTGTCAGTAACTCCTTGTCTTTTTCACAGATAATAATCCAAAAGAATTGCGGGAGTCGAGACGCCGCTTACGGTAAATACGTATTGGAAGTACCGTTGCGATTTCATGTTCTAGTGGACTAGGCCATACTACTTTATGGTATATATTTTAGCAGTTACTGAATCTTTATATAATTTTACATGCTTTTATTCTTATTTATTGTAACATGAATTGCTTGAAACGCTTGAAACGTTTTTTTGGGTTTTATGCTATACCATTATTGGATGACCGACGTAAAGTCAATTAAAACTACAAATTGAATTTTTTTCAATATTTTTTTTTAAAACCGACTTATCTTCGAAAACGACGTAAGTCGAAACGACGTAAGTCGAGGTGTGCCTGTACCTGATACACCTGTGGCTGGCCATGATGTAAAAGCACTGCCTTGCTGTATTGCCTTTAATCCAAGTAGTTTAGAGGTCGTGGAAGTTCATTATATTAGAGAACAGTCTCTAGCCATGAATGTACCGTGAATCACAACCTCCAGCTATCAGGGAGTTAGGTATTTACCTAGTTGTAATATACGGGAGGGGAGCTATGCTCGTGGTGACCCGTCTTTGTATCTCTCCGCATCAAGTTTTATCTTAAAATCTTGTATAGTGTTTGCACATACTGTTTTGTTGTCTAATTTGTTCCATGTATTAATCGCTCGGTGTGGGAAACTGTTCCTTTTCAAGTTTTTTCTATAACTATCTTTTTTCAGTTTTTTTTCCATGTCCTCTCATTTTACCTGCTATGAATCCCACTTCAAGGTCTTACAAAAACACATTGAAGGAAAACCAACTGCAACCTCACCACCTACAAGTACTACTCCTGGGTAATGGTGAGAATGAGGATGCAACTGAAAAAGGTGAGGAGCTTATACAGGAAGCACATAATTGTGGCCAAATCCATTATCTTTACCCTGTGCACCTAGACTGTTGGAACAAGTAAGAGTCACTACTAGGATTAAGGGATAGGTTCAGGACTTGAACCCACAACTAGGAAGATACAAGACAACACTTATGATTGTGCCACCAACAACTGATAATGAGAGTACATTTAATCATAGTCTCACCCACTATTTAATATGTTATTTTCCTGACTAACAACAATAAGTCCTCTGGTAATGATGTATAATGATAAGGTCAAGAGATGATAATCTCTGGAAGCCCTTACACAGAACCTACACAGGCAGGTGTAGTTCAAGTGGCTGCCTTTTGTGAGGATATGGAGTTGTTGTTGTTGTTGTCGTTCCCTAGACTCTCTGTCCGAGCAGTCCCGTCTCCCCAAGGAAGGCCACAGCCGAAACTGGGTTTTCCCACAAATCCTTTATAGAGTGTATGTTGTGTTGTTTGCGTGCATGATTGTGTATAATGCAGTCTTCCATTATGTGTTGTATGGTATGGGGTGAAGTGTTACATCCTGGGCAGCTGTTCACAACACGGTCGTCCAGCCTCTTCTGGTAGCTTAGAAGTGCTGGGTGGTGACCGCATCGCAGTCTGGCCAAGTGGACTCTGTCCTTTCGTGGGAGAGAGGATTCAGAAGGGTGGATATCAGGGGGTCTGGCATGCAGCAGTGTGTTGTCTTTCAGTGTGTTAATGGAGCGGTGAGTGATATGATTATGAATATGTTTTCGGAGGCTGGTATTTGGTGGTTGTGGAGGAAGAGAAGAGAGTATCTGTGCGTAATAAAGGTCTTTGGGTGTAGTTTTAATGTTTCTTGGTGTGTGTGGGTGTTCTGCTATGTAGTGTAGCGGGTGTGATGTGTTTGTGGTGGCTGCAGCAAGTGTTTGTGTGCCTCTCATGTCGAGGTGGTCCTTGACTTTGAGGACTTTTGTTTCATGGTGTAAATGGTCTGTAGGTGTTGTATTTGTGCAGCCTGTAATTGTTTTTAGGGCTTTTTTTTTTTATGATTTGAAGGGTGTTGTGGTGTTTGTCACTGAGATTAGGAGCCCATGTAAGACTCGCATAATTCATCACTGAGCGTATGCATTGTTTGTATATTGTTATATTAGTTTCTTTGTTTTGTCCAAATGTTGTTCCAGTGATTGACTTAAGTGCGTTAAGTCTAGGTGTGCATTTGTTTTTTATGTTTGTGAGGTGTTGTTTGAAAGACATGGATGTATCGTATGTTACACCAAGAATTTTCGGTGTGTTTGTGTGTGGTATTAGAGTGTTATTGATGTAGAGATGAGGTATGTATTTGTGTTCTTTTGTCCAGTTGGTGAGAAGTGTTGCTGTAGATTTGGTTGGAGCTATTTTGAGTCTGTGATGAACCATGTGTTGAGTGTGTCAAGGTAAGGCTGGATTATTTCTGCAGCTTTGTCTGTGTTACGATGTGTGCATGTGATTGTTATGTCATCTGCGTAGGAAGAGATTTGTATTTCTGAGGTGTCTGGTGTGGGTAAGTCATGCATGTATAGATTAAATAATGTGGGGGATAGAACTGAGTCCTGTGGTACTCCGTTCTTAATGTTTCTGATGTGCGATGATTGGCCATTATATGACACATGAGCATTCCTGCCTGCCAGATAATTGGCCAGCCATCTTTTGGTGTTATTGTGCATGTCTGTGTTATATATTTTATTTGTTAGGTTGTGGCGGGGGATAGCATCAAAAGCTTTACTAATGTCCAATGTTATAAGAAGTGTTCTGTGGTGGGGCCTATCTGAATTGATGCCATCTAAAATATGGAGTAGCACAGCTTAGCAGCAGTCTATTTGACTGGACAGCCCTATTCAGAATCCCACTGTGCTCACCCCACATGGGAAAGGGACTAGGAATAGGAGAAAAGTTGCCAGTTACCAGCTTTCCCTATGTGAAAAAGTCTAAGAAATATAGTTAAATCCATGTACCAAAGGCTTTTTCCTCCTTACAAGGGAGGTAGCCCAGTCCAGAGACCAAGTACCAGCCCCTCAGTGTTTTGAAAACTGGCAACTTCACTGTCCCTCTTGCTGGAGCATGATTTGCAGGTGGTCCTGCACGAATCCATTTATCACCTTCCACTCATTCCAACACTTACAATCCTTCCACAGTAATTTACCTTGTATCCCTCCTATGTTTTCCATTTTTTTTTTTAATAATTTTTTGTGTGGTACTTTGTTGAAAGCTTTGTGCAAGTCTAGGAAAGCACCAAGTATTTCCACTTGGATCATAAGAGGCGAGAAGAAAGGGACAGGGATTGGATGTACAAGGGGTGAAAGTGGCAGTAGACTGGAAGTGAGCATTAAGGGAGCAACTGGAGGAAGTGGATAGTTTTAGATACTTGGGTGCAAATGTGGCAGGAAAAGGTGAAGATAGAATGTAGATTGAGAGAAGTGAGTAAATGCCTTGGTGGATTAAAAAGTGTAATGAAGAATAGACATTTGGGAATGGATGCTAAGAGGAGACTGTATGAAGGAGTGATTGTGCCAACAGCACTGTATGGGGCAGAAACATGGAACATAAGAGAGGAGGAGAGAAGGAGTTTGAATGTGTCTGAGAAGTATGATGGGGGTTACTAGGCTAGATAGAGTGAGAAATGAGGAGGAGAACGGGTGGAAAGGGAGTTGAGAGATAGGGTTGATGAAAGAGTATTAGGATGGTTTGGACACATGGAAAGAATGAGTGAAGAAAGACTAGTAAAAGTAGTATGGAAGGCAGATGTGGAGGGAGTGAACATGAAGGGACGTCCTAGGATGAGGTGGATGGATGGGGTGAAGGGGGCTTTGGGGAAGAGGGGAATGTCTGTTGAGGAAGGACGGGAGAGGACAGAAGACAGGAGTGAATGGAGAATGGTTGTATATGGATGATGTGATGCATAGGGTGGAATGGGTGGGGGGATGGGGGGTGAGGTATGTGTGAGCAAAATTTGATGCAGCCCGAAGGGATTTCTCCCCATCTCCTTTAATGCATGGGGGGACGGAGAGAGGGGGGTCGCCGATTTAATGAAGCAGTCTTGCTGTGGATGTGCTGTGTCTTGCGACACTGCTTCTGGACAAGGTGCAGGAATGATCCGTCATCTAGGAGGTGCTAAGATAAGAGGGAGGGTGGAGGGGTGTGGAGTGTATTCAGGGATGAAATGGGTGGGAATGATTTTATGCCTTTTCCTTTTTGGCTACCTCCCTTGTAAAGGAGAAAAAGCCTTGGTATATGTATGTAGAATCAGATCAAGTTTGTGGAACATGATCTTCCCTGTCTAAATTCAAATTGTCTCGGATTTATTACATTGTTTTCTTACAGGTGTCCTATCCATTTATTCTTGATAATATTTTCTTAAATTTTGTCTGCAGTGCTTGTTCTGTAGACTGGCCTGTAATTAGTTGGTTCTTTGTTTCCTCCTATATATATTGGTACAATATTGGTATTTTTCCAGTCCTTTGAATGAGCAAATTATTATGCTATAAATTTTGTCCATTAATTCATTACATTCCTTTAGTATCCAATTTGCAATTCTGTCTGGGCCATGTGATTTTCTGACATCAAGGTTTGTTAGTTGATCCATTATTTCCCTCATGGGGGATGATCACACTTCAATTAATTCATTCCAATGCTGTACTTTTTCTCTAGCAAAAACTGACTTGAAGTGGTTGTTCATGACTTCAGCCATTTCTAAATTTTCTCTATATTCTATATTTCCGAGGTGTAGTTTCACCATTTTCTGTTTATTTTTAAGTTTACCATTCACATATCTATAGAATAGTTTAGGTTGATATTTACATTTTTCTATGATGTCTTTTTTGTAGTTTCTTTTTTCTTTTCTGCACACTTTTACATATCCATTACTATGGTTGATATATATTTGCCACTTTCCAGGTTTTTTACCTTTTTTCCATCTTTTCCAAGCTTTATCTCTTCTTTCACCTCACTGCATCTTCTGTTGAACCAGCACTTAATGTACACCTTTTCCTGTTTCTGTCTTGATACATATTTATTCACTCCTCCATTATAAATTTCCATCAAAATCATCCATTTCTCTTCCACTTGTGTCTGAAAAAGTTTTCCCAATTTGCATTTTGAAAGAATGTCTTAATTTTCCAAAAGTCCATTTTGTTGTACATCAGTCTTCCTTTTCTGTATTACTTATTTCACTCTATATTTCCTTCTTTAGTCCAACCTCTATTAGTATGTGGTCATTCTTGTGAAATGGTGTCTTGTATTCAATTTTATCCACAGTTTCAGGTTTTATTGTAAATATTAAATCTAGTCTTGATGGTTCTTCATTACATTTATATCAGGTATTTTCTTTTATCCAATGTGTCATTGTATGTTCTATAGTCATGTCAGGTAATACATTTCCCCATAGATCCTCTTCGGCTTTCACTGTCATCTCTTCCCAATAGATTTCCTTGCAGTTAAAATCTCCCATAAGTACCAGGTTACCTCCATCCTTCAGCATCTCATTTGAGGGAGCATCACCAGCAATCATTCGAAAAATTCTGGTAAATGAGCGAATTTTAGGTAAACATTTCAAAAGAATCTGATTGTGGCAACATTCATACAAAGTTATACAACTGTATTTTGTTTCAATTTTTTTATACAGGATAAAATAAAATATTGGCAACCTTTGGCAACCCCATTACATAAAAAACATCTTGTATATTGAAACATTTCTATAGTTATTTTATTTTTTGCTACAGAATTATGTTTATGGAGATATTTGGCAACTCCTCCCACCAGCATACCCCACATAGACAGTGGACAGGGTACCAGTACTCTTGTAAAGGTCAAAGTAAGGTGACATCGCTCCTGCCGCTCTCACCATATGCAACACTTTTGATTCCTTGCCCTATATTGTTGCTGTGATCATGGAAAAATTAACAAGAAACAAAAGAGTGAAGCGGCAGAATATAGAGAGGGCCCATGAGTGCCTGAAATAGAAACAAGAAGGAAAAAGAGGAGAAAAGCTCCACAGCTGCACCCAGCATTCCACAAGCATTTACTAGCCATGCCCCCCTTACACCTCCACCTATGCCACACCACTCACCCTCACCTCACACCTCATCACCAAAGAAGAGGAAATTGGAGATTTGCTATACATTGCAACCATCAAACAAATGGTCATGAAAAATGTTTGCAAAAATTCAAATCCCCCGTCCCGTAAAGTTTATGTTTTTGTTCTTTCTGTTCTAATATCTTTGGTTGTGTTTCATGAATTTTGTCATTTTTGTTTTATTTGAAAGAAAACAACGTACTCTATATTTTCTACAGTAAAAAATAAAAGAAAATTGAATTTTAAAAGATTATTTATGAAACCTGTATTTTGCAGCATTTTTTTAATTATTCAGAGAAACAAATTAATAGAAAATCAGAGATATTAGTTTGAAAAAATGTATTCAATAAGATTTGTTCCCCAGACTCTAAGCTTTCATTTCATACCAAGCTGAATGGTGTGGAAGGATTTTCCATTAAGTAATTAGTGCTTCACTAGAGCTCACTATATCTTCATTAAATATTCACTATGCCTTATATATACATGGGAGGAACACAGTACCCTGAGGAATTACTTATGTAAGGGGTATTTATACCCATAGTCATTAAACACATACAGTATTTAGAAAAAAAAAATCACTCTATAAAGCAATGCAACACTCCCTTAATGAATACCTTGTATCTTCTAACATTTATGAATACTCGCCCTCTTTCCAAGAGCCCATTTTGGGGGTACATAAATCACTACATACTTTTTACTTTTCATGTCACTGTCTTCAACTTTTATCATCATTTCCACACTGTTTTTACCTTTTGTGACCATTACATTTAAGTTTTTCTTGGCCAAAAACACAATTCCTCCTCCCTGTTTCTCGTTTCTGTTTTCATTCCAATAATCCATATCCAACATTATTTAGTGGTAGACCCCTTAATTTCATCTCCACAATTCCCATTGGCCTTTCTTCTGACAGGTAGTCATTTAGTTCACTCAATCCTGAGATTAATCTGTCTGTATTAGTATAACTCCCACAACCTAATGTTCCTTTTCCAGTACAAATTTAAAAAACTCAGTATCTACATCTTGATACTTAGTCCTCAGGTGCAATCCAGATTATGCCACAGCCCAAAGAGCAAAAACAATAGCATTTCACTGCTTCCAAAAACATGCAACCCTCCAAAATAACATAATCTTCAAAAAAACAAAAGCATAAGGTTTGACAAGTAATTCACCAAGCACATTGAGACTCATGCCAAACCTATATCATAAAATCACCTGGAATGTACTTCTCTTTTTATCACCCCTTTAAATGGGATTATGAATTGGCTATAGCACTATAGACATTCTAGTGGAAACAGAAATGATAAGCCACACTGCATTTGCCTACAAACATGTCTGTACTCTATGTATGGAAAAGTATGTGACACAGCCTTGAAATAGTGGATCATACCTAAGCTCTACCTTGTAGGATTTTGGTGAGCTACATCTACCTTCATATCTCAATTCCTAACCCATAGAACATTCTAAGTATACATAGGAACAACCCTATTCTCACCACATACTTAACAAGGAGAAATCCAGCTGGGAAGCATCCTCAGCATTCTTCTTTTCACTGTAGCAAATGATGATATAAAACAAATCCCCAGCTCTGTCCCCTTTGTACCACACACACACCTTTCAACATAACACCCAAATACTCCTATCACATTCCTATATTTACCCAACAGTTTATCCAGGTTCATTACCTCCATGACCCCATATGTTGTTATGGACTGTTGTTTACCAGTACTTCAATCCTAACCCTATTATGATATTCAATTTCAGTATTTTATCCTCAGATGCACTTGTGAATTGCTGGCAATGAAATACTTTCGCTTGGTTATTATGGCCTTATCAATCTTTACACAATTTCTCTTCTTCCAATCAGGTTATATGTCTGCAAGTGCACATACCAAGGGCTTTTTCCCCCTCACAAAGGAAGTAGTCAGTGCCAAAAGGCACAATTCCATCCCCGCATACTCCATTCCCATTCACCACCCCTCCCTCCCTCTTTTCTTGGCTCCTGGATGATGGGTCAGAAGCAATGCAGCAAGACAGCACATCCACAGCAAGGCCACTTTATTTAATCAGTAACCCCCCTCCCCCTCTCCATCCCCTCATGTAGAAAATGAGATGGGGAGAAATTCCTCCAAGCTGCATTAAGATATGTTTCACACACAACCAGTCCTTGCCCCCCATATCCCTTCTATGCATCACATCAGAATTTAAGAACAAACTAGATGCTGAGAGATACAAAGTTGGGTCACTATGAACATAGCTCCCCTTCCCATATAATACAACTAGGTAAACACACAGCCATTCCCCACTCACTGCATCTTCTCCCTTCTTTCTTCAACAGACATTCCCCTCTTTCTCAACACCCCTTATACCCCATCCATCAACCTCATCCTTGGTCACCCCTTAAGTTCACTCCACCATTGCCTTCCACACTTCTTTCATTAATCTTTCTTCACTCATTCTTTCCATGTGTCCAAACCATCCCAATACTCTTTCATCATCCCACTCTGCTCCTCACCACCTTGTTTCTCACTCTATCCAGCCTAGTAACCTTGTGTAGGGAATTAAAAACTATGACAATTCCATTACATATTTTTATTGAGAAGCCACATGTGCTACACAAATTTTTTCACATTTTAATAACATAACAATGTCCTTCTTAGTTGTGGATAAGATTAACAAAGAAATAAGACGGGGAGTGATGGTAACAATAAAAATGGATTTTTATCTAAGATCATGACAGCAGCAGCAATAATAATTGTATATGATGACATAAATAATAATAATGATGATAATAAGGCAAATTGTTACCTTTTCAGTTCCTTTCACCATTCATACCCGATTTATGTATACAGTTGTGATTGACCATGAGGCCTACTGAGGGTCACCCTAGTTACTGCGCATACAGTGGTAACTAAACCAGCAGTCTGGTGACACTGCATCAGTAAATAATTATTCCACTGCAGTCACTTCAACTCTGGCTGATAAAGACCAGGATGCAGTGCAAGCATGATGAAAATTCTCATTTTCTTGACTTCTTCAATCATTTCCTGGGTTGGATTCCAAACACAAAGTTGAATGGATGCAGCAGTGTACTGACAACCTGGTCTGTTTAAACAATTTGGCTCTGATTTTCCCATGCCTGTTGACTGTCTCTTTTGTTAAGATGCTGGGGACGTTTACAAGACAACTGAATACAATGTCATCATTGCTGTTACAGCTAATGGTGGATCCAAACTGGAGAGAAGCCTTTGGCTTGATAATGCTAACAAATGTAATTAATAAATTAATAACAATAATAACCATGATTTTAAAAAATAACCGACTCATTTCTGTTCTCATTATCAATACAAAGTACCTATACTCCCTTCCAAAAGTAAGCACTTGGTCCACTAAAAGTTGTGACAACTTTTAGAACATCCATCCCAAGGCAACAAGCAGAGCCAAAACTTAAATAAGCTGTGGTTTGGGCAATTCACAGTAGTTCAGTCCAATCACTTCCAACTAAAGCTCATTATTCTAAAATGATACAAACAAAAAGGCCCTTCTCAATGAGCAACAGAAACATTCTCAATTACTTAAAAAAATGAATACTGCAATAGTACAGCACATGAATATCATTATGAAAAAATGGTAACATCTTCTGGAGGGGGAGTAGGTGTACAAAGGATGACGACGATGAGATGGTGTGTGGGCACAGAGCATGGGAGATGGTGGAGAACAGAGGACAGTAGATGAGTGTGTCAAAGATGGGAATGAGGTGACGCCAGTGCAGTAATTGCAAAAGGAAAAGTGTAAGGATTTTAAGGAGGAGGAGGAGTAGGAAGGAGGAGGTAGATGAAGATGGAGGAGGAAGTGGTAGATGAACTGGAGGAGGTAGTGAAGATGGAGAAAGAGGAAGGAGATGGAAAAGGAGAAAGATGAAGAGGAAGGAGGAGGAAAAGAAGAAAGATGAAGAGGAAGGAGAAAGGAGGATTAGGAGGAAGATCAGTTTATTCTGGAGATGCTGCATGCATGACTAGTAGGGTCCTAAAATTGGTCAATTCAAGCTAGAATTATTACATTTGTACAAAGTAACATTTGTGACCTCGAGCATTACCATCTTAAGTACATACAAAAATTACATCAGGCTTTCCTCTTGTTTATTCTTTATAATAAACAAAAAAATCCACTCTTTATATATCATAGACTCTACTAACTGGAGTTGACCCATACAAATGGGTTTTCTCTATGTCTTTTATAAACCAATAAATCCAAATTCTATTTATATTGTTCAAGCTACTCACTGGCAGAGGTAACCCATGGATACAGGGGGGGGAGGAGTAAAGATATGGAGGAACATCATCTTTATGTGATGACAAGGCGGTTCATGTTGTCAATAATAATAAGAGCTTCCAATGTCAGAAAAAAAAAATCTTCTCATGGCTATTCACATAATCATGAGGACAATACATCTTCACTCTTGAGTGCATAAAGCACCAACACTCACACCTTCAACTGATTATCATTCTTAAATCACCAGAAAATTTATTTACATTTATATATTGTACAAAAGTTGAGTAATGAGTTAATTGTTACTTGGCTAAGCATATGCTAGGTAATATTATTCAAAAAAGTACATAAGCATAAAACAAGGCTGGCAAATATCCAGATGGCAGCAGTGGCAGCATCATCAGTGTTGTCATGAGTGCTGGCACTGGTGGACACAGCAGAGAAAAGAGCACTACCAACTAAAAGTGCATTCTCTCCTGGCCCCATCTAAAATCTCCTTGGTGACTTCTATGTCAGTTTTTAAGCATATCTACAAACTCAGCATCTTCCTTGAGGGCACTTTCACTCTTATCCAACTGCGGGGGCAACACTATGAAAGCTGCATATCTTGTGCTCTGCTGGAGTCCCCAAAATTACTGATTCCTAATCTTTACAAGTCTGTGGTCCACCCAAAGCAAAATGTGTCTATCATGGACCCCCCGGACAAAATATTATTATTTCTGTAGTTTTCCCACCCCACCTGACCACACACACACACACAAAATGTGATAACTTCCATGATCCCTACATGACTCTGTGACCTCCTGAACAAAAAAGATTACTATTTCTATGGGCCCTTTCTCCATTACCTTTTAAAATAAGCTGTATTGCTGGTGAGTAGATTATTTGAAGTGATGTAATACAAACAGTTTCTGAAACATGTTATGAGTTTTGTCTCACCCTCATTTTCTTTTCAGCTTTATTCAACTTTAGGCTAAACTCACAGTTCAAATTAACCAGTGAAGCTAAGACACATTATTCCCCTTTCATAAAAAGATGTCTCCTTGTGGGTCATCATTACTAATACACTCCCTTACAATAGCCTTTAACTATAATTGATTAATTAATTATATATAACACATCATGAATTAAGTGGAAACTAAATTTCATAAAAACAAAAACAAAGATACCAAAAGGCCCATTGCCCTTCTAAAGGGGTTGGCTGACTCGAAGTACATACCCATTATCTGTCTCAACCACCACTCTTATAAAGGTTATGGGTCTTTTGGTATATGTATAGTTTTAGGGAACTTGGGTTTTCAGTTATTTCTAGTTAATAAAAGGCTATATGAAAGGTACCAAAACACCTAAACAAAAAATACTGGAAAATCTGTAGTACCTATATTAGTTTCATGTCTTCTTCTCATATATTCTCTCAAAACACTGCATCTAGTAAATCTGATAGTATCCATTTTTTGTTGTTGTTTTTTTTTGTAGAAAGGGAGCAAGAAATTATCTTCCTTTTATGGTGGAGAGTAGAGTAGGCTGGGGTGGGAGTAACCAATACCTATACTCATACTGGCTGGGAACACTGTCTTACATTAAAGTTTAGCTTATAATTAAGCTATGGGGCCTGTACAAGGTATACAATACTTGCTGGCCTATGGCAGGAAACAAAGAAAAAAAATTACAGACTCTAAAATTGCTTAAAGCTTAATTTTGAAAATCTAATGAAAATAAATTCACACCCTTTATCTCTTAAAACAAAATAAAAATCTTTGGTATGTTACTATGTATATAAATCTATGATATTATACACTTCACAAAGTAAAAAATATGTCGTGCAGACTCACCACTGGGTTAAGTATCACTTACACAAATCAGTAAGTTCAACATTCAAACATATACAGTCAGCATAAAAAGTATTACAATGCCAGGGGTGTGAAAGAATCTAGACCAGTGGAAGAAGACGTACAATAATAATGGTTTTACGCGAGTGCTTCAGTAGTTATCCCATTCATTTTCTTTCCTATCAGGCATTACAATCTCAATACTTTTTTGGTAACTGAACATAAAGAATATCCTCTCTCTCTCTCACAAACACACGCACTAAGATCAATAAAGGTGGCTTTTAATTACTTGGATGAAGTAAGGGAAAAAAAAAAAATTTAGTCACACTGATAAGACCAAGATTGGAGTACACTGCCACACTATGGACACCCAGCACAAAAAAGAATATGAGGAAATTAAAAAGAATCCAAAGAGCAACGACAAAGATGGCCCCAACACTTTCAAAATGGACATATGAACAAAGATTGTCTAAACTGGAACTACCAACCCTGGCACAAAGAAAAAGAGATCTATTGGCCATTTACAGAATCATGAAAGGCATGGAAGTCCTTGACAGAGAAGACTTTTTAAGGGAACATGAAAAGAAAAGAAAAAAAAGGACAGTTATAGAAGAGATCTGGAAAAAAAAATTCTAGGCAGAGTGGTGGATGTCTGAACAAATTGGATGAAACAATGGTGTGTGCAAACACCATACAAGAATTTAAGAACAAAGTAGATGTTGTGAGATACAAAGATGGGTCAATACGAGCATAGCTCCCCTTCCTGTATAATACATACGTATACCACTAAATACAACTTGGTAAATACACACACACTATGGTCACCCAGTGACACTATGGTCATGCAATACCAAAAAGAATATAAGGAAAATTGAGAGCAACTACGAAGATGACCCCAACACTTTCAAAACTGTCATATGAAGAGATTGTCAAAACTAGAATTACCAACTTGGGAACAAAGAAGAGAAAGTGGCATGAAAATACTTGATAGAGAAGACTTACTAATTTGGGACAAGAGAAACACAAGAGGACATGGAAAGAAACTAAAAAATGATAGTTATAGAAGAGATCTGAAGAAAAACAGTTTTCCACACAGAGTGGTGGACACTTGGAACAAACTGGATGAAACAATAATGTGTCCAAAAACCATTCACAAATTTAAGAGCAAACTAGACACTGTGAGATACAAAGGTGGGACACCATAAATGTAGTTCCCCCTCCCATAATATTTAGGTAAATACACAGAGCATCCACTCCTCTCTAGGTTTGGTGGTGGAGACAAACCTGCTTAGAACTGGCAAATTTGTGTGCAGGTGACTCACTCCAAATGTACTGGCTTCATGCTGTGGTCAGCACAAACCTGCTGCACTTTGGGTGCTAAATGTACATCTTTTGTAATTTCTGATGTAAGCTAGGGTGGTAGCCCCTTGCCATTAGAAGGGTAATCTATACCATAAGCATTAAGGTTAAAACTAGTTGAGTATAAATTAGAAAAACTAAGACAGGATGTGACTTATGACCTGTTCCTGTAAATCATACAAACATTCACACTCATACAATGCACAAACATATACAGCCAAAAATATGACCATGTTCTGCTTTTTTATTTTATATGGTGATAAATATTGTTTCTTTTTAGTAATCCTTTCACCCAGCCTTTTGCCAAACCTAAAATTATTTTTTTAATTAATTTTCAATTAATTGTTATTAGTACATTTATTTATTAACAACTAATCAAAAGCTAAACAGAACATGTGTTTTATTTGACTCTAGAACCATACGTACACTTTAGTGAGATTTCAACAGCTATCACCATTAGTGAAGCAACTTTCAGTAAGATCTAAATGTGCATCTCCCTAGTCTAGACCTTACCACCATTGAGGGCAATCAACAATGTTGTGGCAGCTTACATGATGGCTGGTATAGCCTCTTACTAATGCAGCTGCCAACCTACATGGCACAATACAACTCTGAACACCTTTGTGACTTTGAAAATGATGAGTAGGGCTCCGAGAGGAGGATGGAAGAGTTTGTGTTTGACACACAAATTGCCTATGGTCACTCTATAGATGTTGTTCTGGCTAATACCAATTTTCCTCACAAACAGGAAGCTCCAGGACTGAATGGAGTTCTATATACATAGTATATGGTGTAATATATAAAAATCACATACTATTTCAATTAAATTGGAATTATACACAAACCATTACATTTTGTAATGCAAGAGTGAATGGATCTATTCACTGTATCTGCTACTTTGAATATGATACATACATACATATAACAAGGGCTCTTTCTCCCTTACCAGGGAGGTAGCCAAAGTCAAATGACATAATTCCACTCCCACCTATTTCATCCCCACCCATTCCACTCCCATCCACCACCTCTACCTTCCTCTCATCTTGCCTCCTCCTGGTTGATGGGTCATCCCTACATCTCACCCATCACCTTGGGTCAGACGCAATGCAGCAAGACACAGCACATCTACAGTAAGGCCACTTCATTTAATCAGCAACCCCCCCACCCCTCTACATCCCCTCATGCAGAAACACTGAAGACGGAGAAATCCCTTTGGGCTGTGTCAAAATATCATTCGCATATAACCTCTCCCTAATCTCCCCCTCAATCCCCTACCCACTCCCTTCCATTGAATATGATGGTTTGTAATATTAACATAATTTTAACCATTTAGTACCCAAGCTTTACATTAGCCTAATAGGATTGATATGATACTGGGATTGGCCAGAACCAAATCTTTAAAGTGGTCACAGGGCATTCATGGGTTGATTAGTCACATATGGAGTCAAACAATTCACTCAGATGTCAATAGAATATTGAAACTAAAGTACAATTTGTGATGAGAATTAGTTTGGTATGAAGTAATATTACAAGGACCTACTCTGGTAACAAACCAGTCATAATAAATACCATATAATTGTATTATACCAAAATATATAAATCATTATATAATATTAGTAGGCCAGCAGTAAAGCTCCCATGTCTGCAATGTGTCATGCTTCTTCCCTTCAGTCCAGGAGCTTTCCCGAAAGTGAATGGAAATAATAATAATAATAATTCAGTGACTGTCATACTAAGTTCTGTAAATCATTCTACAGAGTTAATGGGTTGATCAAGATAGTTGTTACCCCTTCCATCATTTCTATGGAAAAGCATCGTCTAGAATTGACAAAAACAAAACCTACAAAGAACGTTATTGGGCTGAAGGAATTAAGCAAACCCTATGGCAGCTTTTGGTGGGTTGGTGCGAGACACACTTCCCAAAAACCAGCACAGCAGCATAGTTATACCCACAACATTGCATGTTACCCCATCTAGCAGTCTGGATTTCAGTCCACATAACATTCATTTCATGGTGTCCATCCATCCCACCTCCAAGCAGACTATCAGGCTCCAGCAAATATAAATGAAAAATAAAAATAAATTGAAAGGGGGAAAAAAATAAGCATAATTTTTGAGAGGTTAGGCAGACAACCTCTCCCACCTGGTTGCAGGAGAGGCACCTATGGTGTGTGGATAGAAAGGAATCGAAGAAGAAAAAAATGTCAGTACCATGGGTTAAGCAAGCCTCATCGATTGCTTTGCACATGACAAGACTCAAATTTGACACAAACATAGTACTATGAAATATCATCCTTCAAATGACCCAAGACAGCAAAAGGTCATTAGTGAACAGAAAAAAATAAAATAAAAATAAAATAAAATAAAAAATAAACATAATTACAATAATTATAATAATGATAATAATAATGATAATCTACATATTACATCGCACACATTTACAACTCATACTGAGGTAAACATAAATTTCGTTAACCCTTGTCTGGGTTATCCTTGGCAGGCTGGTTCAATGGGGCAACAGGGATAGCATTGCTCAAGGAGGAGGAGGACGATGATGACCCTGTACGTTCCTTGAGAGAGGATATGGAAGTAAGAGTCTTCTGCAACCATGTGTTCTTTGTTGCCTGGAGCTCTGTCATGGCTGTTGTCAGCTGATGTGTCAAGTCCTACCAATGCATGGGAGAAGTTTAAGATTATTGTATTTTACCACTTCAGATTTTCCTTCCATTTATATTTTACATTTAACAAGAAAGCAAAAGCTAATTACCAAAAAACAATTGCCAAGAAGGTGAATAAACAAAAATAATATATTCATATATACATTTCTAATTTTAATAATTTAAACTCGATTGTTCTTCTTTAAGGAGCATTATCAGCCTTCCAATAGGAGGGAGTTTGCAACACTCATCCAAATAATCAAACTCAATTGGTAAACTCAATAATAATTCACCTTTATAAAACTAAATCAAAACTCTTTGAAGTATTTAGCTCTCAAATTCAAATAATCTACATAAATTAGAATAATTATATGTTAAATTTTCAGCTAACTCAAATGAGCTACACTAACATACATACATACATATATTAAGGCTTTTTACCCCTTACAAGGGAGGTAGCCTAAAAGGAAAAGGCATAAAATCATTTCCACCCATTCCATCCCTGAATACACTCCACACCCCTCCACCCTCCCTCTTATCTTAGCATCTCCTGGATGACGGGTCATCCCTGCATCCTGTCCACTGCCCTGGGTCAGAAGCAGTGTCGCAAGACACAGCACATCCACAGCAAGACCGCTTCATTAAATCGGCGACCCCCCCTCTCCATCCCCCCATCCATTCCACCTAATGCATCACAACATCATCCATATACAACCATTCACCACTCACCCGTTTTCTGTCCTCTCCCGTCCTTCCTCAACAGACATTCCCCTCTTCCTAAATGCCCCTTTTACCCCATCCATCCATCTCATCCTAGGTCGCCCCCTCATGTTCATTCCCTCCACATCTGCCTTCCATACCTCTTTTACTAGTCTTTCTTCACTCATTCTTTCCATGTGTCCAAACCATCCTAATACTCTTTCATCAACCCTATCTCCCAACTCCCTTTCCACCCCCGTTCTTCTCCTCACCTCCTCATTTCTCACTCTATCTAGCCTAGTAACCCCCATCATACTTCTCAGACACCTCATCTCAAACACATTCAAACTCCTTCTCTCTTATGTTCCATGTTTCTGCCCCATACAGTGCTGTTGGCACAATCACTCCTTCATACAGTCTCCTCTTAGCATCCATTCCCAAATGTCTATTCCTCATTACACTCTTCAATCCACCAAGGCATTTACTCACTTCTCTCAATCTACATTCTACCTCCACCTTCACTCCACCTTTTCCTGCCACATTTGCACCCAAGTATCTAAAACTATCCACTTCCTCCAGTCGCTCTCCCTTAATGCTCACTTCCAGTCTACTGCCACTTTCACCCCTTGTACATCTCATCACCTTACTTTTACCCACATTTATCTTTAGCTTTCTTCTATCACATACTCTCCCAAACTCTGTCACCAACTTCCTCAGTCCCTCCTCCGATCCTGCCACAAGCGCAGTGTTGTCAGCAAACAACAGCTGGCTCACCTCCCACTTTTCTCCATTTTCTTTAACCATCTACAATCCCTGACCCACTACCCTTGCATTTACCTCTCGCACTACCCCATCCATGTAAGTTGAACAGCCAGGGCTAAGCTAAGCTAAACCTAAACAAAATCATTTTATGGCTAAAGAATAAAACAATTTATATCCAAATTATATCCATTAATGATTATCTCTACATGAACTCACAACATCCACACTTCTTTTAATCATCTACATAATAAAACTAAAAGATTTCGAAACATCACCATTTCTCTACAGATCTTTACCAAATTTGGCAACCCACATGCATGATATAAGAACATCCAGGTCTGCACTCCTTTGGGGTAATATAAAGGTTTTGGAATGTTTGTTGTTTGTTCTGAAACAATATTACCATTTCTCAACTAAATTTGGTACAGAGGTCCACAAACATCCCAGAATAATTTATGAAAAAAAAAAAAAAAAAAAAAAAAAAAAAAAAAAAAAAAAAAAAAAAAAAAAAAAAAAAAAAAAAAAAAAAAAAAAGAAAAAAGTATGAATTTCCTCCAAGGTAAATATACACTTTAAACCCATTATCAAATAAATAATATCAGAAGTACAGGAGATCCATATATTTTGACTACTATCTGTGGTCCTCATCTGCTGAAGAGGACTACAGATAGTACAGATCTCCTGTACTTCTGATATTATTTCTCCAATAGTGGGTTTAAAGTGTACATTTACAAATGTGTTATAACATTACAGTTTCCCACAAGAGGTAAAGTCAAAATAAATAGTCATTTGTAATTGACTTTGTCCTTAATACAAGAGCTTTATGCAGACAGACACTATTGCGCTACACTACAGGTCCTCTCCAAGTCTTAACATACCTTGTACTTACCTGAACTATTTTCTATGTAACATAAGACTAGGGAAACGCAAGACTGCATGCACACACATGATGTAAGACTAAGACACTTCTGCATAACTAAACCACAGGAAAGACTAAGGACATGTAAACAGACTAAGTGTACAAGTAAAGAGTAATGATAACGTACCTGATTCTTACACTCAGACTCCACGAGGGCCAATTTGGTTTGGGCCAATTCCAACTCTAGCTCACGAATTTGTTGCTGCAACTTGGTTATGGCAGGTGATTCATCAGTTCCTATTTCAGGGGGGGGCCCTGTCACTGGGGACAACAAGCCACTGCAATGCTCACAGGTAGCAACTTTTGCCTGGGCATGGGTAAAAATAAAATTCATCTTGAGAAACTATCACAACACAGGGATCAGTGATGGGTAACTGCTAGTGGTGGTCCTGCAAGGTGAACAACAGACGTTAGGCATCTCCCTGATACCCATTTTCAAACCCATGAAGCCCCTCACCCCCATCTGGAGGTACACACTTGGTTTCTGGACCCAGCCCAAGATTTCTCTCAACCAACTCCAACTGTATTTCTTCCATCTTTTCATATATAGCAAGGAGAGTTGACAATAAGTGACCTTTCTCCTCCTACTACTTTAAGCCATGGACATAGAGAGTCCCACACCAATATAATATAAACAACCTTTCAAAGTTTCTTTCCAGAGAGATTTATGGGAGGACCTGAGGATGTGTGCCAGCCACTGTGGGACTGTGTGTTTCCAGTCTGTGAAACTTGAGGCAACAAATAATTACTGTATCATCACATCACAACACATATTATTTATCATCCAATATCCATTAGATCTACAAAGAAGTACTTTCATGAACACATACTAAGACTCAAATAAATATCTATATACCAAAATGCTCCTTCCCCCTTATAAGCCAAGGCATGCACCCAACCCCTACCCATCCCACACCTTTGATCTGAGCAGTATGATGGGGGAGAGGGATGACCCTTCATCCACAAGGTGCTAACATGGGAGAGGTGATGAATGGATTTGGACGAGTGTGTGTGGTGTGGGTGTGTGCTTTGACTTGGCAACCCTCCTTATGAAGGGAATATGGTCTTTTAGTATGGAATTATGTACAGGAGCAAAGCCAACCACTAACTCTAATATGCACCACTGATTTTATCTAGCCCCATCAACTGGAGTGCTAACATTTGAAAGAAACTTTTATTCACTTTGCTGTTGTCATCATTATGAAACAGATCCCTAGTTACAGTGATATTTTCAAAAAACTAGTTGTTCACTGCCTCTTCATGCAGTGCCCACCTGGGTCACAGATTTGGAAAGGAATTTCTTCAGGGCTTGGGAGTTATGTCTGAGGTCATTTGTATTGAAATGAAACTTGGCATTCTAAACAATACCCCTAACATACCTTTCCTTATTCCCTCCCAAGAGAGTCATAATCCACTATTTTAAAGAATTATATTGGTATAAATCCCCGGCCAACCTAGCAGGATGCTCTTTATTCTCATATCTCACACAATGCCACACTACTCCTTGACCTTGAAATCTCTCCAATATACTCCTCAGCAGCTTTCAGTTTCATATGTGGAAATGTCTTATGGTTCTTCAGGGTCCTCAAGGGTTCCAAACACTTTGAATCAATTCAAGACTACTACTGCATACTCCAGGGCAAAGGCATCATTCATGAGCTTCTCAAGATGAAATCCTGGTGGATTACATCTCACAATTGTCTTGGACCTAATATGCAGCAACCACAAATCAATGGTCAGTTGCAAAGAATTCAGCATTTCAATAAACCCTGCAGCTCTGTAGGGTCTTCCATTTAGTAATAATAATGATATGCTTAATCTTAGTCAAACCTCTGAAAGCCCTCTCATCTTTAATCAGATCTCTTCTCTCAATGCAATCTATCCACATTAGTAACCTGAACACTCTGATCATCTATTTTTGATGACCTTTTCACAAATTTTTGCTACTGTGCTTGTCAGGGAGACCGGTCTGTAATTTGATGGATCTTCCTTGTTTCCTCCCTTATAAATCAGTATAATCTGAAGTGATTCACAATCCTTTTCAGTATTCACCCTCCTCAGAAATTTTGCATCATCTGCAAAGAAGCTCATGTAACATTCCACATCTTTATCCATGTCATTCACATAAATAGCAATCATTATTGGAGCCAATGCTGATCCCTGTGGAACCCCACTAATCACCCCTTCCCAAGTTGAACTCTTTTCTCTGAGTACTACCCTCAATTTCCTTCCATGCAAGAAATCCTCCATCCAGTTCAGTAGTTTACCTTATATCACTCCTATGGTTTCCAGTTTTCTTAATAACTTTTTATGTGGTACTTTGTGGCTTTTTGTAAGTCTAGGAAAGCACAATCAGCCCATTTGACCCTTTTTTGTATTATATCTATTGGTCTTGTGTAGAAACAAATCACATGATCTTCCCTGTCTAGTATATTGTTTTCTTCCAGATGTTTTATCCATCTATTCTTAATAATTTTTTCACAAATTTTGGCTACAGTGCTAGTAAGGGAAACTGGTCTGTATTTTGTTGGGTCTACTTTGTTTCCTCCTTTATTTGGTACAATATTTGCATTTTTCCAGTCCTTTGGTATTTTTCTTCTTTGGGTGAGCAACTTGTTATATTACATATTTTGTCCATTACTTCTTTACATTCTCTTAGTATCCAATTTGCTATTCCGTCTGGGCCATGTGATTTCCTGACATCAAGTATGTGGGAGTGGTTTTTATGCCTTTCTTTTTTGGCTACCTCCCTTATAAGGGGGAAAAAGCCTTTGGCATATGTACTTACATGTCTATAGAATAGTTTTGGCTGATCCTTACATTTTTCTATTGTCTTTTTCATAGTTTCCTTTTTCTTCCCTGCATATTTTTACATATTTGTTCCTTTGATTAATATATTTGCCACTTTCTAGATTTTTTGTCTTATCCCCATCTTTTCCAAGCTTTATCTCATCTGTCTTTTGCTTTGCTGCACCTTTTATTAAACCAGGACTTAATATACAACTTTTCCTGCTTTTGTTTTGGGACATTTTTATCCACTCCTTTGTAAATTTTCATAAGAATTATCCATTTTTCTTCTAGTGTTTCTTCCTATTAGAATTTTTCCCAGTTTGCTTTAAGAAAAAAATTCCCCAAGTTTCTCAAAGTGTTTCTCATTTCTCTTTATATTTCTTCTTTTAGTTTTAACTCGAGTAGTATGTGACCACTCTTCGCAACTGGTGTGTTGTATTAAATTTTGTCTACTATTTCAGGTTCTGACATAAATAATAAATATATTCTTGATGGTTATTTGTTATTTCTAAATCTAGTGTCATCTTTACCCATTATGTCACTGTATGTTCTATAATCATGTTGAGTAATACATTCCCCATTGATCATCACCTTTCACTGTTATCTTTTCCCAACATATTTCTTTGTAATTAAAGTCTCCCATGAGAACAACTTTATTTCCATCCTTCAGCATCTTGTTTAATGAAGTTGTCGTATCCTCTAATGTTTTGGAATAATCTCTTCCTCTCCAAGACCTCATTTTTGGGGGCACATAAATCACTGCAAACTTTCTGCTTTTCATGTTGCTATTTTCAACTCTCATTGAGATCACCTCTACCCTGTTCTCTCCATATGTAACTTTCGTCACACTTAAGTTTTTCTTAACCAGGAACATGACTCCTCCATTTTGTTTCTCCTCCCTATTTCTAAGCCAGTGATTATATAATCCATGACCATCACCAGGGATCAGTACTAGGTCCTGTACTCTTTCTAATATATATTAACAACCTTTGGATTTTGTGCAAACATAAACAAAGTAGAGTGCTGGTGCCAGCTGAGGATATATTTCTGTATGCAAACCTAGCAGTGTGGGATAAAGGGTTAATACAATTTTTTTTTTTAAAAACTATCACAACCACACTAAGACTTTATGTACTCTTACTCCATTGGCTCATAGGCCTGCTGTCCCATTGCTGCCTTTACCAAGTTTTTTCATACTTTCCAGTCCTGCGTACCCAATCAATGACTTGGGATACCAGTTCCTGAACATCCTTCTTGACATTGTCCGTCCATCTATACCAGGGTCTACCAAGCAGTCCAACCCCATCAACTCTTCCATTCATGGTTTTCTTAGGAATTCTGCTCTCTTCCTTTCTGGCAATGTCCTGCCCACCATAGTCTCCTTGACTTGACTACATCTTGTATTTTACTCTGGCCTGACAACTGTCCTAGTTTGATATTATGTCTTCTCCTCCAATGCCCTTCCTCTTCATCATACACTGCTCCAAGTATTTTATGAAGTATTCCATTCTCAAACACTTCAAATTTTTGCATTCTCTCCTTTGTAAGTGTCTATGTTTTGCATCCATATAGTACTGTTGGTCTTATAATAACATTGTACTGTATGTGCGTAGTTTGGTTCTATGGGATATACTATGGCTGTTCAGTACAGATGATAAAGCATTTGCATACCTGCTGCCAGCATCAATTCTCTCCATCAATGTTTTCTCCATTATGTTATCAATTGTTAGTGTTCATCCAAGATATCTGAAATATTGCACACTTTCCACCTGCAATGTTCCAACTGGCATTTCTCCTACAATCTTGTTCCTTCTAGACAACAGAATAAATTTTGTCTTGCTCTCATTGCACTCTAAGCCCACTCTTTTACAAGACTTTACATACAAATTATTAAAAACATACATGAATGAAAGCCATCAAAGAGGAATAATAAAAATAAAGCAACCAAAAAGCAATAATGCATTAACAAAAACTGACAAAATATATTGTACCCAATGAAAAAAATAAAAGGCCAAATTATACATACACTGAAAATATTCCAAAAACAGTAACAAAGTAATTAATACATAAAACTATAGAGGACCATACCTTGTATAGATTAATAGTCCGAGTATTGGCTGCCTGCTCCTTATCCAGTCTATCTGACAACTGTGAGCAAATTTTCTTGTAATCTGCAATGATGGCTGCATTTCTCTGTGATTCCCCATCACCCTTCTCCACTTCACGTTTGAGGAGTTCCTTCACCTATGTACATCCAAACATTCAATTAGTATTCCCTATTCTGAATCTGCTTATTTACAACATTCATATATACCTATCCCTTGATTTCATGGACAAAGGGAGGACACAATTGGTTAATACAATAATTTCAACATATTTACTGTAATCTAATACCAGATTTATCAAGGATTGCAAAGATGAGTTCTTGATATGACATGACCATATGGAGGAGGAGGAGGGGTGGGGGTGGGGTTCACATATTTATTCTGAGTCACTGGACTTTGACCACTGCCACTGAAATCCATTAATTGGGGGGTCTATCAAATTAAAGGTTGAGTGTACATATGCATACATATATTGCATATATACAAACATCACCTGCAAACTTTGGGAATATATCCCCCATTGAAAAACAAACCACTGTATTTCATGGTTGTTAGGCTGCCCTTGGCCCACATTGGGCAGCCAAATGTTAGGCTGGTTGAAGGCAAACTGATGGAAAACTGGTTTTATTTAGCAATGATGTAGCAACTGAGCTGTGGACTAAGACCATACAGGAAACCATACAGCCTTGGCCATTTGGTTTAAGAGAAATTGTAAAACAAACAATAAATATCTTACCTTTAGAGCCTCATTCTGCAGCCGTCGCTTCTCCTCCTCCACTTCCGCCAGGAGGCAGTTTGCTGTTCCAACATCTTTGTTCAGGTTTTCACATCGATCCTCCAACTGGAAGAAAATCATAGACACTTCATATATCAAGCCTTGAGTTTAATCAAGAGACTAACACATGGACCTCCATCAAGTAAAAATAGGCATCACTCAGGTCAAGTCAAACTGGGGTAGCTGCTTCAAACAGTGAGATGGCAAGTGGTTGTGTTTCAGTGATCAGCACAGAAGAGGTACAATCTCTACATAGTAGAACTGTAGCCTTAGAGAAGGCTGTTAACCATTTCGGTACGATGACGCCTACATAAGTGTCATGAGGCGCGAGTGAGTGCATGAGGATGCATTGGCATCTAAGATTATATATATTTTTTGTAGTTGTACACAAGTTACACCTGGATTCTGTGAACTGGTTTGATCACATACATATATATACCAAATGCTTTCTTCCCCCTTACAAGAGAGGTAGCCAAAAAACAAAGGCATAGAAACCACTCCCACTCATTCCATCCCCTACGTACTCCACTCCCCTCTACCCTCTTATCTTGGCACCTCCTGAATGACAGGTCACCCCTGCATCCTGTCCACTGCCCTGGGTCAGAGGCAGTGTCGCAAAACACACCACATCCACAGCAATGCCGCTTCATTAATTTGGCGACCCCCCCCCCTCTCCATCCCCTCATGCAGAAAAGGAGAAGATGAGAAGAAATCCCTTTGTGCTGTGTCAATTTATTTCTCATACATACTCCCTCACCCCCCATCTCCCACCCACTCCACCTCATGCATCACAGCATCATCCATACACAACCATTTTCCATTCACCCCTATCTTTTGTCCTCTCCCATCCTTCCTCAACAGACATTCCTCTCTTTCCCAATGCCCCTTTTACCCCCATCCCTCCAACTCATCCTAGGTCAACCCCTCATGTTCACTCCTTCAACACCTGTTTTACTAATCTTTCTTCACTCACTTTCCGTGTGTCCAAACCATCCTGATACTCTTTCATCATCCCTATCTCCCAACTCCCTTTCCACCCTTGATCTCCTCCTCACCTCCTCATTTCTCATTCTATCTAGCCTAGTAACCCCTATCATACTTCTCAGACACCTAATCTCAAAAACATTCAAACTCCTTCTCTCTTCCTCTTATGTTCTATGTTTCTGCCCCATACAGTGCTGGACTTTTTAACTAATAATGAGCAACTAACGAGAAATGTAAAGGTGAGAGATTGTCTAGGTTCTAGGGATCATCAAAAAATAAGATTATTATCTGGGATGAATTCAATTGTACACATTATTCAGGAGAGCCAATTTTGATGAGATAAGAAAGTATTTAAGACATTTGGTCACTTACGAGACCAACCCAGGGGGCTGTGATGGGGTAAGATACACGGTCTGTCTGGACATCATTAGCGTGATCAGGTGTCGGATCACGAAGGGGGGTAATATGCATACCTTGGGTCAGGTCACTTACATGCACGAGGTAAACAGCCCAGTCAGCGATTTGGATGAAATGTACAATAACTTAACAGCTTTACTTCTAAAAGCACAGAATAAATTTTTTCCTCTTAGGTCAATATGGAAGAATAGTAATACTCCCAAATGGATGACAGACAGGCTGAAATATGAGTTCAGAATGAAAAGAGGACTTTACACTAGAATAAAAAAATGGGGAAACACACCTTAGATCCAAATATATATGGCAAGACTGGTTAAATAGAACACGTGCACAGCTAAACGTATCTATAAAATTAAGGTTGCCAAACAAGCTAGATCTAACCCAAAGGGCTTCTTTCATTACAGAACAAAAAATAAGGAAAGGATAGGCCCAATTAAAAATGACAGAGAGGTCACAAAAGAATCAGAGAAAAAAATGAAAGAGGCATTTAACAAATATTTTCTCTCAGTATTTACTAAGGAGAGGTTAGATAAGATACCCGACTGCTATCTGATTTTCAGTGGGGATGAAGAAAATAGACCATCTAATATCAGCATTAGTAAGGTAGTAGTCAAACAGATGGAAAGACTTAAAGCTACAAAATTCCTGGGTCCAGTTGAAAGTTTTCCAAGAGTGCTTAAAGATTGTAAATTTGGAATATGCAACCAGTTAACAGAAATATTTAATAAGTCATTAGACTGATTTTGTGCCTATTGCTTGGGGGCAGGCAAATGTTGTTCGTGTTTTCAAAAAGGGAGATAAATCATCTATAGGCAACTAGAGGCCAATCAGTTTGACATCAGTTATAGATAAAATGCTTAAATCAATAACAGTTAATAAACTCAGAGATACATCAAGGGACATAATTTGATTCACGACTCACAGCATGGTTTCTCCATGTGTGACTAATCTTCAATCTTTTTACACTAACGTACATAAGGTGTCAGATAACAATGATAGTTACGATGTTACTTCCTTGACTTTAGCAATGCATTCGACAAGGTGCCACACCAAAGACTACTAAATAAAATCAAAGCCCATGGCATAGGAGGAAAAGTGTTAGAATGAGTTAGAGCTTGGATCAGTGACAGAAAACAGTGGGTCACATAAATGGTGTAAAATCCAAATGGGGGAGTGTTTCTAGTGAAGTTCTCCAGGGCTTGATTTTGGGTCCCTTATTGTTCATTATGTACATAAACGACTTGGACAATGAGATTAATAGTGATGTTAGTAAGTTTGCGGACAACACTAAAATAGGACACCTAATTAGGTCAGGAGACGATGCCAAGATTCTGCAGGATGATCTTATATTGTTCACATGGTCAGTGAAATAGCAAATGGACTTCAATATCTCATAGTGCAGCATGTTAAAAATAAGGCTACAGAACCCCAAAAACAGATATAGCTTAGATAACACATTTTTAGAGAAAACTGAGTGCGAGAGAGACTTGGGAGTTCTAGTGAGTCCTGACCTTAAATCCAGGAAACAGTGCATTAGCACCATAAATAAAGCTAACACAGCATTAGATTTCATTGCTAGAATGGTTACAAATAGAAGTTCTGAGGTAATTATCAAGCTCTAGCATTAGTTAGACCCATCCTTGACAATGTGGTACAGTTTTGGTCTCCATCTTATAGAATGGACATCAATTCACTAGAATCAGTACAGAGGAGAATGGCCAAAATGATACATAGGGTCAGAAATTTACTTTACGAAGAGAGGTTTAGGCACCTTAATTTACACTCTCTGGAAAGATGCTGAGTGCAGGGTGATCAAACAGAGGTGTTCAAATGGATTAATGGATTTAACAAGGGTGATGCAAACAAGGTCTTCATATTAAGACAAATTTAGATTTAAGAAGGAAATAGGCAAGAATTGGTTTATTAATAGGGAGGTCAATGAATTGGAATAGACTTAGTAACCATGTAGTGAGTGCTAAAGCTATCAGTTGTTTTAAGAAACGGTTAGACAACTTTATGGATGGGGATGACAGGTGGTAATGGACATGGAACTGCCTAGTATAGGACTTATCATCTTTTGCAGTCTCCTTCATTTTTATGTCTTATGTCTTATCTATATACCAAGGACCTTTTCCCTGTATAAGGGAGGTAGCCTAGCCATAAAACATGTACACGTTCCCACCCATTTCACTCCCACCCATCACCCTTTCCTCCCTCTTATCTTTGCTCCTCATGGATGATGGGTCATCCCTATATCCCTGTATCACTGTCTGGGGTATTGGCTGCATGTTATTGTGTGGTACAATTTTGCTCAGTAGCATGCAGCCAATATCTTAAGGACTATATGGAGCATCCCTATGGACCAGAGCCACACATCATTTTGTCTGTATTAGATGAAATATCTACTCATAAAGAAATTATACTACTTTATTGTACCATGACTGTACTTCCATTATGCTGGCCCCCCTCTTCATACTGTCTTGTACCACTTTTTTGAGTATATATTATTTTTGTCTCTATTCCCTGTGGTAGGGGGAAGAAAGAATAATGCCACTGAACTTTCCCATTCAGGTCATAAAATGGTACAGTGATGGAACCAGGCATCCTGCTCTCTGTAACCCTATGTAGTATATTCCTATGAGAAGTCAATAAATGAACTAAGTTCCTGAAAAGGTGACTAAATGTGATAACTGTTTTATCATTTCAAGATTCAACTAGATTCATAGCAGGGACCAACAATGGAAACTTGCAAGAAAGCCAGTGATGAGAATTTTTTTCCGATTTTCCCCTACTCCTTGTCCTCAAATATCAACACTGTGGCCCCATAAGGAATGGAGAGAGAACAATAAAGCTAGAAAAATAATTAACATGTAGCAATTGAAGAAAGATCCAGATCTGAAATGGACTGAAGGAATCAAGGACATTTGCTTCAACAAATTGACCACCTAATACCTAACAGAGAAAACTACAGTATCTGATATAAATAATAAAAAAATAAAAAAAATCCTCTAAACACACTCATCCACATTCCAAAATTCCTACCTTGTCCAAACTATGTCTCATGTTGATTTTGCTGGTGACAAGCTCATGTGCAAGGTCATCATTTTCCCTTTCAAGTCTCATGTTGTCTTCTAGGAGTCGTCGGTTCTCCCGCTCTAACCGCACCACCGGATCCTCTCGCATCGCTTCTTGCTCTGGAACAGCAGAAAGGATATCATTATTTTTTTTCTAGCTGATGAAGCACCTTTGGATATAGTGAGAGAGAGTGAAATGTTACTGGTTTCCATTCCCTCGTTTTCTTATTTGGTTTTAATGGCTGACAGTAGATATAATTATATAATGTATGCTATTCTGATTCCTTACTCAGGTGAACATCAACTTACTTAATCCCTTCCCACTTATGAGTATCCCCCCAGCCATATGGCCCACATGGGGGAGACTCCTAAGAGTTATAAGGGTGTGTAATAATATTTGTGTTCCCTCTTTAAAATACAAAATTTGTCAAAGAATGTTGATAGAGCACTTATACAGAATGACTGGCTCTGTACCTTTCTCCTCACCAAATTACCAGAAGCCTGCCTGTAGCACAGCTGTACCAGTCGCTAATTCATTCCCAAAATATTTCCAAGTAAAAACAGAGAGGAGAGAGAAAAAGAGGGAGCAGAAAGAAAAGGAGATGAGAGAGGAGAGGTGAGGGGAGTGCAGGAGAGGGGAGGAGAGTGGCGAAGGAAAATAGAGAAGTGAGGAGAAACAGAAAGGAGAGAAGAAAAGGGGAAGAAAAAAAGGGGAGAGGAGAAAAAGGGAGTGCAAGATAGGGGAGGGAAGGGAAGGGAAGGGAGGGTTAGGTGGAGACGAGAGGGCATACATTAAAAGGAAAGTACAAGATAAACGAGAAAAGACAGGAGAGAGAAGAATAGAATGGAAAGGAGGAGTGAGGGGGGGAGAGAAGAGAGGAGAGTGGATTGGAGGGGGGAGGACAACAAAAGAGAGGAGAGAAGGAGAGGTGAGGAAATGATGCAATTTGTCTCTGATAACCAGCGCTTACAGTATATCATTGGGAACAGAAAGGGGGGCCTGCAGAAAGGAGATGCGAGAGGGGGGGAGGGGTGAGGGCACGATAGGAAAGAAGAGGAAAAAGAGGAAAGGTGAGGAAATGAGAAGGAAGGAGAGGAAAGGACAGGAAAGGACTGGAACGGAGAGGAAAGACAGGAAAAGAAAAGGAAAGGGAAGGAGGGGAGAGAGAAGAAGAGAAGAGAGAAGGACAGGAGAGGGATGGAGTGAAGGAAAGGAGGAGAAAGGTGAGGAAAGAAGAGGAAAGGAAAGGAGTGGAAAGGTAAAGAAAGGCGAGGAATGGGGGAGAAAGGAGAACGGCGAGAGAAAAGAGAAGAGGGAAGGAAAGGAGGGGAAAGATGAGGAAAGAAAAGGAGAGGGAGGAAAGGAGAGGAAAGGAAAGGAGAGGGAGGAAAGGAGAGGAAAGGAAAAGAGAGGAGAGGAAAGGAGAGGAGTACCGACACGTGAGAGAAGAGAACAAAATAGAGAAGAGAGAAGTGAGAAGAGGAGAGACGAGACGAAAAGCAAAAAGAGAGAAGTGAAGACAAAGGAAAAGAAAGGAAGAAAAATGAAGGGAAAGGAAGAGAAGGGAAAGGAAGAGAAGGGAAAAATTGAGAAGAGAAGAGAAGAGAGAAGAAAGGAGAGGAAAGAAGGGGAGAGAAGTGGGAAGCAGGGGTGAGGTGAGATTAGAGAAAAGGAAAAGAGAGGAAAGGAGAGGGAAGAAGAGGGGAAGAAGAGGGGAAGAAGAGAGGAAGGAGAGGGCAGAAGAGGAAAGAGGAGAGGAAGGAAAGGAAAAGAGAGGAAAGAAGTGGAAAGTAGACGAAAGGAGAGGAGAGGAAGGGAGGGGAAGAGAGAGCAGGTAAGAATAGTGGTAAGGAAAAAGGGGAGAGAAGAGGAGAGGAGAGGAGAGGAGAGAAGACGTATGAAGAGAAATGAGGATGACTGGAGAGAAGGTATACCGTCCAAAGCGGCGGCAGGCTAACGGGGTAACGTCAGCAGCAGCAGTCACGAAATTCAATCGTTCACCTACGCAGGTGCAAACGCAAATCAAATGTATAAACATGAAACCTGACATACAAACATCAACCTGCTTGCCTTTACGACAGAGAACACACCTAAGCTGTGCGTGTCCAATAATAAGTAACTTGTAACCATGAAAGCATCTCATTTGAATTCAGGGAGAAGAATCAAATGTGTGATGGAGATGGCAAACAAGCGCGCCACTTACACCCGCACGCACACACAATGCACACCCGCATGCAGAAAAATGATACATCCACATGGACATAGCCACGTGATTCTCGCGGACATAACAGATGATGTGTAATATATAACAGAATTTATGGCATATTATCAAAGGAGACAAATGTGAATAACACGAGCGTAGCACTTTTCCCATTCAATCCATATATACGTACACACCACCAAGAATGTAGCTTCCCTTCCTGTAAGATGCAATTAGGTAAATGCACGCACGTGTACAAATGCACTAACATCCTTCAGTTGCAGACATTCGAAACTGACCCACGCTCTACCGGCATGAAAATCTGTCACCAGTTGTTGCTGCACCGATACGATGTTGCCAAAAGTACCTTCCATGGTAGAACTACATATACACACATGATAACACAGTTATCAACGAACATGTGTTCTGATATTTATCTTTATTGGAATTTTCTAAAATAATAAATATTCCCAATATAGAGAACGAATGTTCCAATATACATAAAATTCCGAGTACCAGAAACAATTATCTTAATTCAAAATAATGGTATTGGAGAAACATTGAAATAGTTGTAATGAATTTCAACTAAAATAAATAAACTGCTAATATATCAGTTACCCAAACGGGTAAATCATGAATTTACTGGAGGAGTGTCAACAAGAAAGTCTTGTCTACATTTGCGAGTTTTTAATTTTGTTCTTCCACTCTCCAAATATATTTTTCTGACACATAATTCCAATAGAACAACGATGCGTCAAAGATCCGAATTCCACAGCTGCGCATGCGCGTTCTACAACACACGCAATCTGACATGCTAACCTCCATCGACGACCTAGTACATTTGTACCTTGAACACTTAAGATATTTGAAAACATGTACCTAGTTTATACAATACCTGTATACGATACTGATTATCCGGCACATTTTCATGTACAGTACATAGTAAAAAGTATACATGAACATGTACGACCAAACACGTACATAAATAATCGTGTGTGTGTACCTAGTTGTATCTTACGGGAAGGGAAACTACACTAGTGGTATACCGTCTTTGAATCTCGCAGTGTCTAATTTGCTCTTAAATTCATGTAATGTGTGTGTGTGCGTGTGTGTGTTTTGTGTGGTTCACCATGGTCTCGGATGAGAGCTCAGAGTTTATATATGACCGCTCTATGGGTAATGCTGTGACCTTACACGTACACACACACCCAACTCCCCGCTCACGAGTTGGAGTAACGACTCGCTGTGCAGCGATACTGAAATTATTTCAGCCCTGTGCGGGATTCGAACTTGGACCGCTGTAGTAGCGGTTGTGAACGCTACCACTGCGCCATCACGCGCTATTATGTGTAATAATACGACCGTAGGAGCAATGAAAATGCAACATCCGGGGTGAAATGTTACAGACTGCACGCATAGTCAATCTACATGCACGATATACAAAACTGTCATCCGTACACATGAAGATGGGATATGTGTGATTCACCACGGTCTTGGATCACGTGTTGGATCATGATCGACAGTTACTAACCTCTCGGATGAGAGCTCAGAGCTCGTATGACCAATCTATGGGTAATACTGTGACCTTACACGCACACACACACCAATTCCCCGCCCACGAGTTGGAGTTACGACTCGCACCGCAGCGATACTGACATTATTTCAGCCCTGGGCAGAATTCGAACCCGGACCGCCGTAGTGGCAGGCGAGAACTCTAACCACTGCGCCACGAGGGTGTGTGTGTGTGTGTGTGTGAGAGAGAGAGAGAGAACGGCATCGTCCCATGTATAGGTCCACTACGACCTATGGAACTCATCCAAGATAGTAATGTCTGCCAATCACAAGTTCAACACGTGATCCAAATTAATGATGAATCCCTTTCTCTCACACACACACTAATACCGACCACAAACTTACTCTTTCTCTGTCTCCATATTAGAGGCATGATTTTTCCACAACCACAAAAGATGTACTGAGCCAGAACAGGCGCCCTCAAAGCCTGGTGGCCGGTGTTGCCACCTCAAAACTTTGTACATATTTATCCTTCTTAGTAGTTACAAATATTCTATATTATTGATCCCTATATATACATAACACCAGGCAATTGATGAATAAATGCAATTAAATAAAACAAATCGCGGTGTGATAATGACTGAAGTTTTGCAGGCGATAATTAAAACATTAATTGTCAACTACGCTCTAGCACCAGCACGAGATAACTGGATAGTTATCGGTTGATGACAATTCCAAGATTACCATCTTCCTCATCATGTACCTCATCGACAAAAATCATATCACCACAAAAGCGCAGAAATATTATGGAAAAATGAAGAATGACAGCCCAATCGAAAAAGCCGTAGTTAATTTCCCTTGAGATGTCTGATAATGCCAAATTACTTAATTCGATGAAAAACTTAAGCGATCTTCTTTCGTTCGGCAATTTACTATTCCTTATTTATTACTTTAGATAATTGTGAGTAAACACACTTACATCTTTCTGATTATCTTGGGAAATAATTACGCAAGGCATTCGTATACATGCAAATGAATGATGTTAATATTGTTAATTCGAAAGTTATGGTGGGCAAGAAAATTCAAGATAACATTTGACAGTTGGAGGAAGGAAGGCATTCCATATCGAGAGGGAACAATGGCTTAAAAATTTGTAAAGCGCCCCATTTCGCAGGTCTGAATAAACCATAAGTAATTGATTATGGTGTAATTGTTGACACTAGACCAAGATGATAGTTAGGGAGGCACAATAAATTAATGGAAATAATATACAATATTATTGATAGTAAAATATTACTACTAATTGTACAACAGTTTTAAGATTTAGTATTGTTTTAATGGCGTTCGTATACCACTATTTGAATACGGGTACATTAGTTCTCTCAACTAATAAGTTTTAAAATTCCGGCATTTCCAATAATGATATAATCGGAATAAGCCTTTTGAAAATATGCCATGATATTAGAAAAATTAATCTGTATACACAATTCTTACTTCGGGACTTTTTGTTCCACATATTCCTAGTCGTAAACGCGTGAGATTGAGAATTACCTCTACTTGTTTTCAAGAGCTCTTATATCATATAATAACAATTTCGATTACAATTTTTAGATTAAGCATATCTACAAAGCACATACCTAACACAAATTAAAAAATAATTACACGAAACGCATATTTCATCATGAACTGCCTCTTGATTTGAAATTACTTTATTTGATTTATACATTTTCCCTTCTTTCATTTTACAGGTACCTGCTGTTCCTGTTCCACGAAGAAGGCTGTTAGGCCCTGCACCGGAACAAATCTGGCGACCGCTGGCAACTGTCAAACTGGTGACGCCTCCCACTAACAATACAATAGTATTAATGACTACTTATTGAGCCCGTTCGCTCCATTTTCCCCAAGTCATTAATCCTAGTTGCTGCCACGCAACTTAATTCAGCTGAGTGAGAGAAAAACTCAATGCATTTGTATATCAAATGCCACGTACAGTACACAAAAGTGCAAGCAAGCGTTTCACACAAGCAATTTGCTAAATATGACAAAGTGAATATCATCCATTTAAATCATAGAGCCTCGTTACTACAGTATACAACTTCCTGTAATTGCACATTCTATCACAAATCAACAAATTCAAAATGTACTAATTCCTGATATAAGAATAACAACCCAGCAGGGAGGTAGAAGTGGAGGTGGTGGGGGTAGTGGAGGGAGCAGAGATGGGAGTGGAAGTGGAGGTGGTGGGAGTGGAGATGAGTGCATGGAGGTACAGGGAGTGGAAGTTGAGGAAATAGAGATGGAGAGGAGTGAAGAGATTAAATGGAGGCAGTGGGAGTGGGGGTGAAGTTGAATGGGCTGAAGATGGAGGTGGAAATAGTGGTGGAGAGGGATGGAGTTGGAGGTGGAGGAGTGAAGACGGTGCTGGTGAATGTGGAGATGGAAATGGAAGAGGTGGAGTGGAGGGGATGCTCGTGGATAGGTTGGAGGTGGAGGGGGTAGAACCGAAGGAAGTGGAGGTGGAGAGACGGAGTGGGACTGTGAGGAGGTAGAGGAAGTAAAAGGGGTGAGGGTCACAGGAGCGAAAGTGAACGGAGATGGAGGCAGAAGGAGTGGTGGAGGGATGAAGGCAAAAGGGTGGGTGGAATGGAGATGGAGGGGGTAGGAAAAGGAAAAGGGGATTGTGGGAGATGGGGATGGAAGAGAAATACAAAGGTAGAAATGAGGTAGGCACAAGCAAATGAAAGGAAAATGGCGGGAAGAAGGGATGGAGAGGAAAGAAAGAAGGAGAAGTTGGAGGAATGAAGAGGGAAGGAAAAGATGAAGAGAAAGGGGAAAGAGGTACAAGAGAAGGAGGAATGGGAGGAAGTAAAGCAGGAGGAAGGGGAGGAGGAAAAGGAGAAGGAAGGGAAAGAAGGGTAGGAAGGGAAGAACAAAGGTGAGGTTGTAGAGGATGGGGAGGAGTAAGGGGAAGGAAAAGGTGGATAAAGAAGGACGGAGTGAGGGACCTAAGGAACCCCTCTGGCGTAGCTAAGGGGGAGGAGGGGGCAGTCCGCTCATGGCAACACATTTTGGGGGCAGCACTTTGACGTAAAACAGTCTCTCACAGTTGTCAGTTATACGTTATGCCTAGATGTGTGCAGACACCTCACAGTGCATTCTAAATATTGTTTATGCACTTCACGCAAGTTATTCTACGAGTATTACTTTTATTTACACATTTTATATTAACTTTCGAGACAAAAGTATACAGCCTTAAGTCACTAGGCCTATAGGCCCAATAATCACTTTCACTCGGTGATTTGGAAACATGTTGCAGAGGTGAGAATGTATTCACAATGCAAGACATGGCATAAAAACCACTCCCACCCATACCATCCCCTACTTACTCCACTCCCCTCTACCCTCTTCCCTTGCTCTTATCTTGGCATCTCCTGGATAACAGGTCATCCCTGCATCTTGTCCACTGCCCTGGGTCAGAAGCAGTATCACAAGACACAGTACGTCTACAGTAAGGCCACTTCATTAATTCGGTGACCCACCTTCTCTGTCCCCTCATGCAGAAAAGGAGAAGACGGGGAGAAATCCCTTCGGGCTACATCAATTTATTTCTCGTACATACTCTCTCACCCCCCATCCCCCACTCACTCCCCATCATGCATCACAGCATCATCCATACACAACCACTCTCTATTCACCCCTATCATCTGTCCTTTCCCGTCCTTCCTCAACAGGCATTCCCCTCTTTCCCAATACCCCTTTTACCTCATCCATCCATCTCATCCTAGGATGCCTCCTCATGTTCACTCCTTCCACCTCTGCCTTCCACACCTCTTTTACTAGTCTTTCTTCACTCATTCTTTCCATGTGTCCAAACCATCATAATACTCTTTCATCAACCCTATCTCCCAACTCCCTTTCCACCCCTGTTCTCCTCCTCACCACCTCATTTCTCATTCTATCTAGCCTAGTAACCCCTATCATACTTCTCAGCCATTTCATCTAAAACAAATTCAAACTCCTTCTCTCTTCCTCTCTTATGCTCCATGTCTCTGCCTCATAAAGTGCTGTGGGCACAATCACTCCTTCATACAACCTCCTCTTAGCATCTATTCCCAAATGTCTATTTCTTATTACACTTTTTAATCCATCAAGGGACTTACTCATTTCTCTCAGTCTACATTCTACCTCTGATAAACAAATAAACAAAACTGTCAGAGAATCCTATAACTTGCTAAGATCAATAAAAGTGGCATTTACTTATTTGGACATAGAAATCATTAAAAAAATATTATTCACACTAGTATGGCCTAGACTGGAATATGCACTTTCAAACTTGTCATATGAAGAGAGACTGGCTAAATTGGAGTTACCAACTTTGGAATAAAGAAGAGAGCCAACTTACTGACCATCGATAGAATCATGAAGGCCACAGAAATACTTAGTTTCATATATGTTTGCCATTTACTAATTTTTCTTTTTTATCTTTCTTCCATCTTTTCCAAGCTTTGTCTCTTTTATCCTCAGCCTCATTACATTTTTTGCTGTACCAGTTTTTTATGTATACTCTTTCTTGTTTCTGTTGTGGTACATATTTGTTCACTCCCTCATTGTAAATTTCTTTTCGTATATTCCATTTCTCTTCCATCTTTGTTTCTTCATTTAGGAAGTTATCCCAATTTGTGTTTTGAATTTTTTGTTTCTCAAAATTAATTTTGTTGTACATTAGTCTTCCTTTTCTATGTTTCTCATTTTCTCCATTTGCCCTTTTAGTTCAAATTCTATTAGTACATGGTCACTCTTCCCTATTGGAGTTTTGTAATCAATTCTGTCCACAATTTCAGGTTCTGATGTAAGTATTAATTCTAGTCTCAATGGTTCCTCATTGTTTCTGTATCTGGTATTTTCCTTCACCTACTGAGACATTGTGTATTCAATGGTCATATCAAGTAGTATGTTCCCCAGAAATATTCTCCACCCTTCACTGTCATTTCTTCCCAACATATTTCTTTTAAGTTAAAATCACCCATGATTACTATATTTCCTCTTTCTTTCAGTAAATTAGTTAGTTCATATTTTGTGTCTTCCAATAGTTTGGAATGATCGCTTTCTGTCCAGGACTGTGTTTTGGGGGGCACATACATTACTACAAATTTTCTACTTTTCATGTTGCTGTTTTCAACTTTTATCATAATTGATTTCACATTGTTTTTTCCTTCTGTTATTTTTGTCACATTTAAGTCTTTCCTAGTCAAAAATAATAATCCACCACTCTGTTTTTCCTTTCTATTTTTCATCCAATGGTTGTATAGACCTTGTCCCATAGTATTTGGTGGTAGAGGACTTTTTAATCTGGTTTTTCTAATGCCAGATAGTCATTTAATTCATTTAGTCCTGAAATCATTCTATGTTGGTATGAGCTATCTTTAATTTTTTCCTTTCTTATCCTTTTCTGTCTATTTTCCATCCTTTTTCTTGATATACCATTTTCTCAGCCTCAGGTCCATCACTCTCAAAAAAAAAAAAAAAAAAAAATCATTCTTTTCAGTCTCAGTTCTCTTTTCATTTGCTTCATTTCTAAGTTCCTTTTCTTTCTCTTTTTCTTCATCACTCATTTCTTTTTTTATCCATACATTTTTGTAATGTTCACTATTTGCTAGTTTTGTTGTTCTAGATAGTACTTCCTCTGCTATCATTTGAGACCTAAGTTTTACTTTTAGTGGCCTATATTGTTTTTCTTTTGAGTATTTTCCTATTCTATACGTTTCCTCAATTTCTTTATCTATATTCTGTCCTTCCTCTTGAATCTCTTTCAGAATTTCTTTAGCGATCTCTTTCTCCTCTTTTTCTCTCTGATATCTAGGAACATCATGTTTCTCTTTAATACCATAGATTACAATGCATTTTTTTATATCCACCATGTCCCAGACCAAATTTCCTTTCTCCTTAATTACTTTAATTACTGTTTCCTTAGCATTTTCCTTGAGCTGTTGCTCTACTATTTCTTTAAAAGATCATTTTTGGTTATCCTGTTCTACTTTCCACTGTTTCTTTATTTCTCGGAAATAATTTTCTTTGATCTTCTCTTCTACTTTCTCAGTCACTGCCTGTATTTGGTCCTTCATTTCTTTTTTAATGATTAATTTTTATTTATACCTTCATTTTCCAATCTTTCATTTTCTCTCTTGATCATATTTAGTTCCTTTTTCAAATCATCTAGCTCCTCCCTGTTAGTCTCTTCATTTGCATTTCTTAGCAGATAATGACTAGGCATTACACTTCCATCTCTGAATAGGGGCACAACATTACCTATGAATGCCCTTTCAAAAACCCCTTTACATTGCCCTAAGCTCACTTTTTAGTTCAATTATTTCATCTAATACATCGCTGATCTCTCTATTTCACACTATATTTCTATACCTGGGCTCTCTATCTATTTCTATCCCTCTATTCATGATTCCACCCTCTCTGTCAAAACCGGAAAATAAAAAAATTTCAAACCTTTGGTACGTCTTCAGGGTTTCATTCAGGCATGTCCTTTTGGGGATCACCTCCCCATGGTGATTCCAACCTACTTACATCCAGGCATCTCTTTGTTGGTTCTTTTTTCCTAAAATTGCCATTATTTTCTTCCATTCTTAGAGTAATTGATATCAAGAAAAAATAAATAAATACATACATACATGCATATACCAAGGCTTTTTCCCCCTTACAAGGAAGGTAGCCAAAAAGGAAAAGGCATAAAATCATTCCCACCCAATGCATCCTTGAATACACTCCACACCCCTCCACCCTCCCTCTTATCTTAGCACCTCCTGGATGACGGGTCATCCATAAATAAATAAATAAATTAATAAAATAAAATAAAGACACAAAGACTATTGCATTTTGGTCACTCATAGTACACTTCTCCTGTCCCGCTTTTGTAAACACAACTAGCACCGTTTTCAAATTCATCTGTCAACGAAGCACTGCTTAGTGCTTCAGAGCTCCTTTTTGTACATCCTACTTCAACCGCTGCTAGTGTGTGTGTGCATGTGTTATATTGATCAGAAGATCACTGTTTCAGAAACTACATTTGTAAGTGCATATGGCCTTGGTAGTTAGAAAAAAAAAAAAAAAAAAAAGAGGATAAAGAAGTGTTTTGGAGTGATTTAATAAATGTGTAGAGTTTGGAGAGAAATAAAAATATAGTGGTATTGGGGGTTCATAATGCTAAAGTAGATGATGAGCCAACAGATGGAGTAGTAGGGAGGAACAACAGCAGAGAGATGTTGGAGATGTGTATTGAAATGAAAAGTGTAAATGTTCAAGAAGAAAACATGTATTCAAGGGCCAGGGAGATTGATGGAAGGGGTTTTTGAAAGGGCATTCATGGGTAATGTGGTGCCAAAAAATGAGAATTGAAAGAGTTCTGGATATGTATTCATAGATGGAAGTGTAATGCCTGGTCATTATCTGGTAGAAGGAACACTGCGAGTGGTGGTTCACTGGTGAAGAAAGAAAAATAGTGGAGGCAGAGACATGCTGAAAGTGAGCAAGTTATATGAAAAGGAGAAAGAAAAAGAATAGCAAACAAAGTAGAGGTATGAGATGTAGTGAAAGATAAAGGAGAAACAGAGGAGGAAGAAGAATTAAAATGTTTCAAGGAAGAAGCAATGTAGAAAGACAAAGTACATCCACAGCAAGGCTGCTTCATTTAAATGTTGAGCCCCCTCTCCATCACTTCATGCAGAAAAAGAGAAGACAGGGAGAAATCCCTTCAGACTGCGTCAATATATCATTCACATGTACTCTCAACCCCCATCCCCCGCCCACTCCCTTCCATGCATCACACCATCACCCATACACAACTATTTTCCACTCACCCCTATCTTCTGTCTTCTACCTCGATTCCTTAACAGATATTCCCCTCTTTCCCAATATCCCTTTTACCCAATCCATAGATCTCATCCTTGGTCATTCCTTCATGTTCACTCCACCTCTGCCTTCCACACCTCTTTTACTAATCATTCTACACTTATTCATTCCATGTGTCCAAACTATCCCAACAAGCTTTCATCAACCCTGTCTCCCAACTCCCTTTCCACCCCTGCTTTCCTCCTCATTTCTCACTCTATCTAGCCTAGTAATCCTTACCATACTTCTCAGGCATTTCATCTCTTCCTTTCTTATGTTCCATGTTTCTGCCCCATACACTGCTATTGGCACAATCACTCCCTCAACTTCCTTCTTTCACACACCTTCCCAAACTCCATCACTAACTTCCTTAATCCCTACTCTGATCCTACTATAACTGGCTTATATCCCATTTTTCTTCATTTTCTTTATTTAACCATCTCCAATTCCTGGCTATCCATGTATAAATTGAACAGCCAAGTTGACATAACGCATCCCTGGTGAAGTCCCACCTTTACCTCAAACCACTCACTCAATCCATAAGACACAGTAAAACATTGATTGTATCTGGGACATTTGGTGTTTGGTGCCTGTTAATTTTGTGTTGGTATGGTTTTTGCACTGGTCACAGGAATGTTAGTGTTACTCATGTGTATTGAGAGTAATCTCTCCTCTGGGTTAATATCAGCAAGTACATGGCTGAAGTACTGAATTTGTAGATCTAGTGAGAAGAGCTATTTTGTGACCTGTGTTTGTATGTTTCTAGATAGATGTGTCACAGGATAGTGGGAAAAGACTTGTTAATGTGCAAGTATTATGTTCCTGGGGTTGGTTTCTTGTTGTATCCTATGGTCTGTGTGATGTGATACAATGAGAGTGGATTTGAGAGTGCTTGCATAGAGCTAGGTACCAATCATTCTTACCTTAATGTATATTAAGCACTCAATGACTTCTTTGTGCTCAAATCTACACTCATGTATCCACACGAAATACTAGTTACATCTTGATTTCTGTCATTCCCTGATCCATACATTTTCATCCCGTCTCTCCCTCATACTCTCACCTTTTAAATTTGTTTCACTCACAGCCATATGCCCAACCTACTCCAATTCAGGTATCTCTATGACAGACAGACACACACACACTTGGACAAACACAAAATATTCTATGGATACCAACCTTTCATGGTGAGGTACTCCTTCTCATACTTTTTGAGCTTCTTCACCTTGATGGATGTGGCAATCTTGAAGAGCTGCCGGGCCACATCCTCATTGCGGTACTTCTTGGGTAGAGACACTCGGAAGTACTTTAGAATCCCCTCAAAATCTGAAGACAACAATTCCTTCCTGGACATCTGTTTAGTTGGTGAAGGTAATACCTTTCTTTAGAATAAGGTCAGTCTGGTAGATCTCTATTTGGTACATGAAAGTTTGTTGAAGTATTCTTTTTATAATAAAGAGTACACATATAGTGAGATATGATCTGTACAGTTTTATCTTTCAATGTGGAGCCTTCCCTAGTTATGTCACTGTTGTATTTTGTCATTGAATTTTTTCATACTCTGAGATATTTGTTTGGTTGTGTGGCATACTCTGTAAACTATAGACAAAGCTGTCTGGCTACGTCGTCAGAGTCTGTTTGGGACCAGTCGGAGTAACAGTCATGACTCTATATAAGTTGATTCCTTTCCCTTACTTATTTAATCATTATGTGGACATCATATACTATGTCTTATATATTATGACGTGTCTACTCATATAATGAGTTCTATATGTTCAGTAAATGATGTGTAAGAAATATTGTATAAACTATGGCATTTTCTGACTTCAAGTATATTATATTATGTAAGTTACATTCTCTAAAGTATTTTCAGGTCTATTGGTGTTCCAGTTGATTAAAACTTGGAAGTAGCAGCCAAGTCTCTTATTGTTATCACAGTCACTAACCCACCAACAGCAGGATTATCATTTTCATGAATGTTGCCATGTAATTCTATTCTATCTATATACCAAGGGCTTCTTCTCCCTTATAAGAGAGATAGTAAAGTCAAGGCATGTACCCACCCCTACCCATTCCACTCCCATCCACCATCCTTGTTTCCCTCTCATGTTAGCTCCTCTTGGATGAAAGGTCATCCTTATATCCTGCCCACTGCCCAGTTCATAGGTAATGCAGAAAGACACAGTACATCCACTGCAAGGCCATTTCATTTACACAGTGACCCCCACCCCAGCTACCTGTCCCCTCATACAAATAATAGAGAAGACAGGGAGAAATCCCTTCAGGCTGCATCAAAATATCATTCATACACAACCACTCACCCCTATCCTCTGCCTTCTCCCTTCCTTCCTCAACAGACATTCCCCTTTTGGTCAAAGCCCGTTTCACCCCATCCATTCATCTCATTCTCAGTTGTCCCCTCAAGTTCACTCCATTCACATCTGCTTTCCACACCTCTTTTCCTAATATTTCTTCACTCATTCTTTCCATGTGACCAAACTATCCCAATAATCTCATCAGCCTTATCTACCAGCTCCCTTTCCACCCTTACTCTCCTCCTCACCATCTCATTTCTCACTCTATCCAACCTTTAAACCCCTACTATACTTCTTAGACACTTCATCTCACTTTTAAAAATGTCTTTCTGCCTTTCTTAAATACCAAGTCTCCACTCCATACAGTGTCATGGGCAGTAATTCCATTCATTTGAAAGAAACCCCCACCAAGTGATCTTATCTGAATTAACCCTAAACTACCAGTAATTGTTCTTATATATGTATTTTTCTACCTACCACCAGTTTTAATAAGTTGCAAGATCACCCTTCCCATAACTTAAGGGTTAGAACTGTCTCAAATAATTCACTGTAACATTATGCATATAAATATTATTTGGGCAAATATGTGGCTATTTCATTCAACCAATAATTCACTGTAACATTATGTATATATTATTTGGACAAATATGTGGCTATTTCATTCAATCAAAGAATATGACCCTCACCTGAAGAAGTGCCAAAGCTACTTGAAAGACTGAATCAATGCCTGTGAGGAGGAAGACATCCAAATAGTGGAAAACCATGAAGAGGGGGAACTTGGCTGTATACAGGGTCAGGAACCACTGGCTGGCAAACATGTGAGATTCAACACCCTGGTCTTGGAAGTGGTTGTAGAGGTCTGGTAAATGTTCCTGAAAATTAATTGCAGAAAATCATGAGTCAAAATTTCATTTAAAAATATATGCATGTACACACACACATATATATATATATATATATATATATATATATATATATATATATATATATATATATATATATATATATACCTATATATATATATATATATATATATATATATATATATATATATATATATATATATATATACCAATGGCTTTTTCCCCATTACAAGGGAGGTAGTCAAAGTCATAAATCCACTCCCACCCATTTCATCCCCACATACTCCACTCTCATTCACCACCCCTCCCTCCCTCTTTTCTTGGCTTCTCCTGGATGATGAGTCATCCCTGCATCTCACCCACTGCCAGAAGCAATGCAGCAACACACAACGCATCCATAGCAAGGCTATTTCATTTAATTGGCGACCCCCACTCTCCGTCTCCTCATGCAGAAAGAGAAGATGGGAAGAAATCACTTTGGGCTGTGTCAAAATATCATTCACACATACTCTCTCACCCACTCCCTTCTATGCATCACACCATCATCCATATACAACAATTCTCTACTCATCCCTATCTTTTGTCTTCTCCCTTCCTCAACAGATATTCCCCTCTTTCCCAAAGCCCCTTTTACCCCATCCATACATCTCATCCTTGGTCGCCCCCTCATGTTCACTCCTTCCTCCTCTGCCTTCCACACCACTTTTTCTAATCTTTTTTTCACTTGTTCTTTCCATGTGTCCAAACCATCCCATCCCAATACTACTCCATCAACCCTCTTCTCCCAACTCCTTTTCCACCCCCACTCTTCTCCTCACTTCCAACTCCATCCAGCCTAGCAACCCCTACCATACTTCTCAGGCATTTCATCTCAAACTATTTAAACTCTCCCTTTCTTATATTCCATGTTTCTGCACCATACAGTACTGTCAGCACAATCACTCAAGATTTCTTGAATGGGAGAAAAATGAGGGTGGTACTTAGAGACAAGAACTTAAATTGGGAAGAAATGATAAGTGGAGTCCACAAGCCTCTGTATTGGCTCCGATAATGTTTGCCATATACATAAATGACATGGATGAAGGAGTGGAATGTTATATGAACTTCTTCCCAGATGACGCAAAATTACTAAAGAAAGTAAGTACAGAGGAAGATTATGAATCATTACAGATAAGCCTAGACAAAATCTGGAAATGGAGTCAAAAGTGGAAAGTAAACTTCAATATCAAGAAATGTAGTATAATGGAGTTTGGAAAAAGTAAAAATAGAATATTGAGAAATTATAAAATTGGTGAAGAAGTAAAAAAAGTGAACTTGGAAAGAGACCTTGGAGTAATAATCAGCAAAGACATGTCACCAGACAAACATATCAATAAAATAGTCGGAGAAACCTTCAACCTATTAAGGTCAATGAAAGTGCCATTTGACTATTTGGATGAGGAAATTATCAAAAAATATTAGTTACACTAATAAGACCAAAACTGGAGTACCTAGCAACACTATGGACACCCAGTACTAAAAAGAATATAAAGAAATTAGAAAGAATACAAAGAGCAATGACAAAGATGGCACCAACTCTCTCCAAATTGTTATACAAACAAAGATTGTCCAAATTGGAACTACCAACTCTGGAACAAAGAAGAGAACGAGGAGATTTACTGACTATTTATTGAATCATGAAAGGAATGGAAATCCTAGACAGAGATGATTTATCAAAATGGGAAACAGAAAACGAAAACATGAAAAGAAACTCAAAAAGAATAATTGTAGAAGAGATCTGAAAAAGAATAGCTTCCCACATAGAGTGGTGGATACCTGGAAAATATTAGATAAGGAAACAGTGTGTGCAAACACTATTCAAGATTTAAAGAAAAAACTTGATGCTGAAAGATACAAAGACGGGTCACACGGGTCACTCCCTTCCCATATAATACAACTAGGTAAATACTAAAGAGAGTAAGTACAGAGGAAGATTGCATATCATTACAAGAAGACCTGGACAAAATCTGGAAATGGAGTCAGAAGAGTGAAGTGAATTTCAACATCAAGAAATGTAGTATAATGGAATTTGGAAAAGGCAAAAACAGAATATGGGGACAATACAAAATTGGTACAAAGGAAATTAAAAAAGTCAACTCGGAAAGGGACCTGGGAGTAACTATCACCAATGACATGGCACCAGACAAACATATCAATAAATTAGTCTGAGAAACTTTCAATTGACTAAGATCAGTGAAAGTGGCCTTGACTACTTGGATGAGGAAATGGTAAAGAAAATAATTACATTGATAAGACCAAAACTGAAGTATGCTGTGACACTATGGACACCTAATACTAAAAAGAACATAAAGAAATTAGAAAGAATTCAAAGAGCAATGTCAAAGATGGCACCAGCACTCTCCTAATTGACATAAAAACAAAGATTGGACAAAGTCAAACGACCAACATTGGAACAAAGAAGAGAAAGAGGAGACCTGCTAACCATCTACAGAATTATGAAAGGGATGGAAGTCCTTGATAGTGATGACTTACTAAAGTGGGATAGAAGAAAAACAAGAGGACACGAAAAGAAACTTAAAAAGGATAGTTACAGAAGAGGTCTGAAAAAGAATAGCTTTCCACAGAGTGATAGATACCAGAAACAAAATAAATGAAGAAACAGTCAGTGCAAAAACTATAGAAGAATTTAAGATCAAACTGGATGCTGAAAGATACAAAAGTGGGTCACTATGAGCATATCTCTCTTCCCTTAAAATACAACTAGGTAAATACAATCTCTTTTTAGCATCCATTCCCAAATATCTATTTCTCATTACACTTTTCAATCTACATTCTACCTCCATCTCCACTCCTTCCTTTCCCATCACATTCATACCCAAGTATCTAAAGCTATCCACTTCCTCCAGTCTCACTTCCAATTTGCTGCCATCCTTCCCTGCATATATGTATCCAATAACAATCCTTTTTAACCTTTTCTAAAAGATTATTTTACACCAGATGTCTATATCCAACACCAAGAATAATATATACATACATATATCGACATCTTTTTCTCTCTTACAAGGGAGGTAGCTAAAAATCAAAGGCATAAATCCACTCCCACCCATTCCATCCCCACATACTCCACTCCCATTCAACACCCCCTCCGTCTTTTCTTGGCTCCTCTTGGTCATCCATGCATTTTGCCCATTGCCTTGGGTCAGAAGCAATGCAGCAAGACACAGCAAGGCTGCTTCATTAAATCGGCAACCCCCTCTCTCTGTCCCTTCATGCAGAAAAAGAGAAGACGGGAGAAACCCCTTCGGGCTGGGTAGTAACGAGTCTAATAAATAACATACACATATATCTGGGTGAGGGGTCACCCTGAGGCAGATGGTTTGAATCTGCTAATCAACATGTAACTGCAATGAGGATATACAGTCTCAAACCCACATTCAAACAAAGACATTCATGTCTAGCCACCTAGCAGAACAAGTAACATCTGAAATGTTACAAGAAATGAAGAAGAAGAAGAAAATTGTACAAAATGAAACATTTACAAATTGTATCATATCCAATGCCCATTTACTCATGAAAACTTGTCTGCTGTCAAAATATCAATCAAGTTCAATGAAACCAGTCCTCAAAGCATTAATCCTGCCTTGTTTAGCTCACATCACATGATCTGGATTGTACACACCTTAGTCTTGGGATTCCATCAGGTGATTTCTTTCACTTAAAGAAAACACTTTCAAAACTGAGGTGCTGGTACATGAATTTCCCCTTGATCACCTTCACAAATTTTCTACGTGTGAAACATCTTCAGTATGATGACATACATACACATACATATACCAAGGCTTTTTCCCCCTTCCAAGGGAGGTAGCCAAAAAGGGAAAGGCATAAAAACACTCCCACCCAATTCATCCCTAAATACACTCCACACCCCTCCCACCCTTCCTCTCATCTGAGCACCTCCTGGATGACGGGTCATCCCTGCACCCTGCCCACCGCCCTGGGTCAGAAGCAGTGTCGCAAGACACAGTACATCCACAGCAAGGCCGCTTCATTTAATCGGCGACCCCCCCTCTCCGTCCCCCTTTGCATATAAGGAGAGGACGGGGAGAAATCCCTTCGGGCTGCGTCAAAATTTACTCACACATACTACCCCACCCCCCACCCCCCCGCCCATTCCTCCTCATGCAGTCACAACATCATCCATATACAACCATTCTCCACTCACCTCTGTCTTCCGTCCTCTCCCTTCCTTCCTCAACAGACATTCCCCTCTTCCCCAAAGCCCCCTTCACCCCATCCATCCACCTCATCCTAGGACGTCCCCTCATGTTCACTCCCTCCACATCTGCCTTCCATACCTCTTTTACTAGTCTTTCTTCACTCATTCTTTCCATGTGTCCAAACCATCCTAATATTCTTTCATCAACCCTATCTCCCAAATCCTTTTTCACCCCTGTTCTCCTCCTCACCTCCTCATTTCTCACTCTATCTAGCCTAGTAACCCCCACCATACTTCTCAGACACCTCATCTCAAACACATTCAAACTCCTTCTCTCTTCTTCTCTTATGTTCCACGTTTCTGCCCCATACAATGCTGTTGGCACAATCACTCCTTCATACAGTCTCCTCTTCGCATCCATTCCCAAATGTCTATTTCTCATTACACTCTTTAAACCACCAAGGCATTTACTCGCTTCTCTCAATCTACATTCTACCTCCACCTTCACTCCACCTTTTCCTGCTACACTTGCACCCAAGTATCTAAAACTATCCACTTCCTCCAGTCGCTCTCCCTTAATGTTCACTTCCAGTCTACTGCCACTTTCACCCCTTGTACATCTCATCACCTTACTTTTACCCACATTTATCTTTAGCTTTCTTCTATCACATACTCTCCCAAACTCTGCCACCAGCTTCCTCAATCCCTCCTCTGACCCTGCCACAAGCGCAGTGTCGTCTGCAAACAACAGCTGGCTCACCTCCCACTTTTCTCCATTTTCTTTAACCATCTCCAATCCCTGACTCACTACCCTAGCATTCACCTCTCGCACCACCCCATCCATGTATAAGTTGAACAGCCAGGGCGACATAACACATCCTTGACGAAGTCCCACCTTTACTTCAAACCACTCACTCTCTCCATTTCCAATCCTAACACATGCTCTACTACTCACATAAAAACTCTTGACAGCTCCCAAAAGCTTTCCTCCTATCCCATAAATCTGCATAACCTCCCACAGTGCCTTTCTGTCTACCCTATCATAAGCCTTTTCCAGATCCATAAAAGCCCAAAAAACATCCTTCCCCTTTCCTATAGCTTTCTCACATATCTGTCTTACCACAAAGATCTGATCTACACAACCTCTACCCGTCCTAAATCCACACTGTTCCTCACCAATTACTCCTTCTGTTCCTCTCCTTCTGTTCCTCTCCAGGTATGTAATCATTTTACTTATTTATTCAACTGAAGGAAAGACTTTGGGGTGAAGGTTGGCTTAACCAAAGCCTCTTCAGATAGTAATCCACACCTCAATTGAATAAAAACATCTGGCATCAATCAAAACAAAATATAGACTGCATGCCACTTTTGTGAAGGGATACAATATTCAAAACCCATAAAATTTCTACTAACCTCCATAAGTTTGTCAAGCTGATAGAACCGCATGTGCAAGATCTCAAACCCATCCTTGAACAGGTCCCGCAGTCCATACTCAAACATGATCTGCACCAATACACAGAAGGTCTGCTCCTCTGGCATCTGTTTGTATAAGCATTGCAAAAAAATAATAATAATAATAATAAAATAAAATAAGATAAACTGCAAGAGGAAATTTAAACTGGAAATTAAAAAGTACCCATCAATTACTCATCTAACCCAACAATCTACCGGGAACCCTTAGTAAAGTTTACAACATCTCTTTAGGTAGCTGTTGCCAGTTACCTGAAGGCTGCAGGTCTTTTGCAAGAGAGACCACAGGTGATGGATTGATTGATAGATACAGCATTTTTCCACCTCCCACTCTCTCCTACCAGTCTCTATCTCTATTGTAATCAATCAACTGATTGAGTGATCAGTTCAACCACTGCCCCAGTTCTCTCTTGCAGGAGATCCATGACCCCTAAGGAAAATGGCTACAGCCACTGGTTCAGTCCACAAATCACTCAGTGAAGATATTTTGTGGAACTGACAAGAGGGAGTCAGTGCATAAAGTGTTCTGTCTTTGTCTATGGTGATTGTACCAAGGGTATTTAATGTCTATTGCCAGGCCAGTTTTATGATGGGACAGTTTCTGTGAAACCTAAACATAGGTATACCAGTGCAATTCTTGCTTGTTTTAGGAGCAATTTCTCTGCTGTATTGATTTCTGGGAGAGTCTACTGAGGTATAGAATCTGTTAGCCTGTGAAGAAGTGATTTTTTTTGTGGTCTGTGTTTAAGTTTTTGTACGAAAGTGTTGAGATATTAGGTGTAGGTTGTTATAGATATGTGAGCAGAATGCACCTGGACTGTTTGTGTGGTGGAAAAAGTGGGAGGTCTGCCAGGTGTTTTTTCCAGATGACACTGTGCTTGTGGGTAGGTCAAAGGAGGATCTGAGGCAACTAGTGGAGTTAGGGAAGATGCACAATGGGAGAAAGCCAAAAGTAAATGTGGGTAATAGTAAGGTGATGGGACATACAAATGAAGAGGGCAGCACCTTGTGGGTGAAGGGTCACCCTGTCCCCCATTACACTGCTTAGGTCATGAGCAGCACTGTGAGGCACAGCTCTTCCACAGCAGGCCCTACAGCATACAAATGTGCATAAATACAAATACATAAGACTTATATCAATGCCTTACACTATGTATATAGTATACATGTAATATCTACAAGTATGCAGCTACCAATGCCCTAAGACTACAACACAGACAAGATTTGTAATGTGACACCATAAGTAAACATTAAACATCAAAGAGAAATATATCTTTGAAGAAAAAATATATATCTACAATAGTGAGTTTATTTCTCAATAATGTGCTCATTGTGCTTACAACAGCTATGAAAATATGCCTAAAAAGTGGCACTAACCTGAGAGACAAAGTATAAAAAACAACTGTTACTGTATCATATACTCACATACTAGTATAAAGAACCTATTGAAAAAATCTTTTCCATGAAGAACAACAATGAATGTACTAGTGTATGTGCCCTCATCTTGCAAGATGCATGAACATGTCAGTAAAATCTAGGCCACTACTATTGGGAAAAAGATAAACAAACTTTTTTATGCTAAGAAAAAAAAAAATGGGGGCCTACTTACATGCAGAAGGAGTGCAGCTGCTAAGAAGGAGAGGCCTTGGCAATAGCCCACCTCCTCATCGTACACTGCATAAGCCTTACTGATCTTGTAGAGGGCATCCTGGCCAATTCCGCCTGTTTCTTTGAAGTAATTGTGGGCTGGAAAGGTTCGGTTGATGTCCCGGAGGATGACCTGCTCACTTGGACATTCCTAAATAAAACATAAATGAGAAATATATCAGCTAAGCAACTACAGTCACACTACTATCAAGCGGATACCATTCCTACACTGAACTATGAACTAAGGGACCAAAAATGGCTACCTGCCAGAGGTTGTCTTGCATGATAAATCAATTAGATTCCTCACTGTCCATTTTCAAAACCATCCATACCCTCACCTTCATCTTGAGGGTGATACTTGATCTTTGGAAAGGACACAAGCTTTCTAGCAACTATAACAATTTCCCCACTTTTTTCCACATAAGAAAGCTTGAAGCTACCATGTTGCGCCTGCAAGAAGCTGCTATCCCATTCGGGAGAAAAGAGAACCAACGGAGAGACCCCCAAAACCTGTCTTATGGCAACACCTTCTCCCCACCTCCAGAAGTTCTGGGCAGGTACCAGGTCTCTGCATCAGGCCAAAAACTTTATTCTCTCTACCAAGCCCTTCCAAACTAACTCCTCCTCTTTTTATTTTTGTTTATTCACATATTTCCCTCACAATCCTCTCAATTAACACCCTTCCATATGTGTAATCAACTATGCTCCATAGACTGCTTCCTCTAAAGCTACTACATTCGTATCTGTCTTTTTATATTTTGGGGTCATGTGTGGCAGGAAAGGGAGGAGTGGCAGTGGAAGTAAATTGTACATTGAGAGAAGCAAGTAAATGCCTTGAAGGATTAAAAATTGTCGTGACAAATATGCCTTTGGAAATGGATGTAGAGGAGATTATATGAAGGGGTGATTGTCCCGACAGCACTATATGGGGTAGAAACATGGAATTTAAAAGGGGGAAAGAATGGCTGGATAAATATGTGCCAAGACAAAAACAGGGAAAGGAATATAATAAATGCTGATTTAACAGAAAGTGCAGAGAGGGAAAAAATAAATAAATAAATAAATAAACAAATAAAGCTTGGAAAAGATGGAAGAGAAAAATCCTAGAAAGTGGCAAATATATATCAATGAAAGGAATATGTAAAAACATGCAGGGAAGAAAAGGAAATCATGAAAAAGACATACATACATACATATACCAAAGACTTTTTCCTCTTAATAAGGGAGGTAGCCAAAAAACAAAATCATAAAAACATTCCCACCCATTCCATCCCTATCACACTCCACTCCTCTCTACCCTCTTCCGTCCCTCTTATCTTGGCACCTCCTGGTTGACAGGTCATCCCTGCATCTCACCCACTGCCCTTGGTCAGAAGCAGTGTCACAAGACACACAACATCCACAGCAAGGACGCTTCATTAAATTGGCAACTCGCCCTCTCAGTCCCCTCAACTAGAAAAGGAGAAGACAGGGAGAAATCCCTTTGGGCTGCGTCAAATTATTTCTCACACATACTCCCTTATCCCCACATCCCCCCACCCATTCCACCTCATGCATCACAGCATCATCCATATACAACCATTTTCCATTCACCCATCTTCTGTCCTCTCCCATCCTTCCTCAACAGACATTCCCCTCTTTCCCAAAGCCCCTTTTACACCATCCATCCACCTCATCCTAGGTCGACCCCTCATGTTCACTCCTTCTTCCTCTGCCATCCACACCTCTTTTACTAGTCTTTCTTCACTCATTCTTTCCATGTGTCCAAACCATCCCAATGCTCTTTCATCAACCCTATCTCCCAACTCCCTTTCCACCCCTATTCTCCTCCTCATCTCATTTCTCACTCTAGCCTGGTAACCCCTACCATACTTCTCAGACACCTCATCTCAAACACATTCAAACTCTTCCTCTCTTATATTCCATGTTTCTCCCCATACTCGTACAGTGCTGTTGGCACAATCACTCCTTCATACAATCTTTCTTAGCATCCCTTCCCAAATGTCTATTTCTCATTACATTTTTTAATCCACCAAGGCATTTACTCGCTTCTCTCAATCTATATTCTACCTCCGCCTCCACTCCTCACTTTCCTGCCACATTCACACCAAAATATCTAAACTATCCACTTCTTTCAGTCTTTCTCCCTTAATGCTCACTTCCAGTCTGCTGCCACTTTCACCCCTTGTATATCTCATCACCTTACTTTTACCCACATTTATCTTCAACTTCCTTTTTTTGCACACCTTCCCAAACTCTGTCACTAACTTCCTCAATCCCTCCTCTGACCCTGCTACAAACAGTGTCGTTCACAAACAACAGCTGGCTAATCTCCCAATTTTCTCCATTTTCTTTAACCATCTCCAATCCCTGACCCACTACCCTTGCATTTACCTCTTGCAACACCCCATCCATTTATAAATTGAACAACCAGGGTGCCATAACACATCTCAGATGAAGTCCCACCTTTACCTCAAATCACTCACTCTCTCCATTTCTAATCCTGACACACATTCTACTACTCTAGTAAAAGCTCTTGACAGCTAAAAGCTTTCCTCCTATCCCATATATCTGGAAAACCTCTTCAGAGTGCCTTCCTGTTTACCCTGTCATAAGCCTTTTCCAAATCCATAAAAGCCCAAAAAACATCCTTACCTTTTCCTATAGCTTTCTCACATATCTGTCTTACCACAACCCCTACCTGTCCTAAACCCACACTGTTCCTCACCAATTACTCCCTCTGTTCCTCTCCTAATCCTCTCAATCAAGACCCTCCCATAAGCCTTCCCAACTACACTTAACAAACTAATCCCTATGAAACTACTACACTCAAATTTGTCCCCTTTTCCCTTGTAAAGTGGAACTATACAGGCACTCCTCCAGTCCTCCAGCACTCTACCCTCTCTTAAACAAATATTAGATAACCTCACCAGCCAGTCCATCACTGTACCTCCTTTTTTCAAACCTTTTGCATGACATACATCCAACGCAGGTGCCTTACCTGCTCTCATCTTAACAACTGCCTTCACTTCATCCTTCCTTATTTCTCATCCATTTTCCTCATTCATCAGTCATTTTCTTAGCACTTCCCACTGCAACTACCTTTCCCTCCCTATCCTCCTTCACATTTAGCAACTCCCTAAAATACTCTGCCCATCTTCCGCTCACTGCCTTCTCTTCCATTATCATCTCTCCATCTGCACCTTTTACCTTTTCTTCTCTACTTGATTTGCCTCCTCTTCCTCTCTTAATTTCTTTCCAAAACATCTTTCTATTACTTTCAAAATTTTCTGTCATACTCTTAACCCATTTCACATTTGCTCTCCTCTTTGCCTCCTTTATCTTATGCTTTAGTTCTCTTCTCTTTTCTTTGTACCTCTCATATGATTCTCTCATCCTATTTTGTAACCAATCTGTGAAAGCTCACTTCTTCTATTCTACAACCTTCTTTGCTTCCTCATCCCACCACTCACTACCCTTCCTTCTATTTCCTCCTGTCCTCCTTGTTCCACACACCATCTTTGCACACTTTGTGGCTCCCTCTTTGAACCATCCCCTTTCCTCCTCCACTCCTAGTTCTACTCTATCCTTCACTCCCTCTCACTCTTCTCTCAGCTTCTTCTTGTACTCCTTTTCTTTCTCATTTCCTCCTACTATACTCCTGGTTACCACAATATAGTCCATTTATGCTCTACCACCCTTCCATCCACCACCCTCTCCCATGTGTACTTATGCTTGACTTTCTTCCTAAACACTGTATTTACTATCATCAACTCTCTAGACACATTTCCACCATCAACTCTCCATTACGTTTTTTTCCTTGAACTCCACACTTCACAACCACTCCTTCTATTGGTTCATTTCCTACCCTAGTTTTAAGGTCTCCTAATACAACTACATTGACATTTCTCCCTAATCCCTCTATGCACTCATTTAAATCTATCCAAAAAGACTCCTTTTCCTCTACACTCTTCTCACTACCAGGCCCATATGCACTTACAAAGACCCACATCTACCTTCCTAGTTTCACCTTCATCAACATTAACCTTGAAGAAACCTCATTCCATTCCACCAGACACTTACCTATCTCTTTAGTTACTAGTATAGCCACACCTTCTCTCCCTCATCCTCTCTTCATTTCTGACACACTTCCAACTACACACCTAAACTCAAACTTGCCCCTTCCTTTAAACTTAAGTTTCACTCAATATCAACACATCCATCTTTCTTCTCACAAACATATTGCCTATCTCTTCACTTTTACTCTCATCTGTACCACATTCACGCACATTAAAAGACCCAAACTTTGGGGTTATGGTTGGAAAACTCCTCCCAGACCCTCTTATGCCTTCACTTTTTATAGGAATGCCCCCTTTGAGGTTACAGAGAGTAGAATGTCCTGTTTTTGTTGCCTTTTACAGCACAAATGGAAACACTCAGTGGCAGTATTCTTTCTCCCCTACCACAGGATTCGGCAAAGAAGGAAACGAACATTCAGAGAGGTGGTACAGGCCATAATTTTAAGAGTGGGGGCTCAGCATAATGAAGGGACAGTCACAGTATAATACAGTAGCATCATTTCTCTATGAATTGATATTTCCTCTACCACAGACAAAATGATGTGGCTATGGTCTGTAGGTACCCATATACACCCTAAAGTATCAGCTACATACTATTGAGCAGCTTTTAATGCCACATTAACATGCAGCCAATTCTCCAGACCCAAATACCCCAATAAAAATATCATAAAAAGTAATAATAATAAATGACTAAATAAAAATAAATAAATATATAATAATACATGATGGGAAAAATTGTGAAAACTGATACAAAGAGATACCCTAGGCATGTCCCACTACCAAGTACCAACTCCTTGGTGCTGAACCTCCAAGTGAATCTGAGGGTCTTGGTAAGATTTGGAGATGGACAATGGGACAATGACCCTTTCTGACATGTGCCAAATGAACAGCACATGGAGCTGCCTATCACAATTTCCCTAAACAATCAATATCAGATTTGGTCACAAATAACCCTAACACCTTATTCAAATAAACATCCTTACCTTTGTGAGTAGTACCCTATAGGTATCCATCATCTCACAATCATCCAGGCAGGCTGCCAGAAGCTGCCATACTTCACCACGCAAGGCCTCAGGTACTCCCTTCTTCACCAGGCTTGCAACACCCTTTGGCATCTGCTGTGGGGTGGCTTGCCATTTAGGCAGAACCTGCAAGAGAAGGAATTGTGGTTCAAATTTTAGCTTCGCTTTATGGCAACAGCTTTAGCCAATCTGTCAGAGATATAGCCAAAAAGTCAGTTTAACTTTTATACATACATATACCAAGGGCTTTTTCCCCATTACAAGGGAGGTAGCCAAAGTCAAAAGACATAAATCCATTCTCATCCATTTCATCCCCACATACTCCACTTCCATTCACAACCCCTCCCTCCCTCTTTTCTTGGCTCCTGGATGACAGGTCATCCCTGTATCTCATCCAATGCCCTGGGTCAGAAGCAATGCAGCAAGACACAGCACATCCACAGAAAAGCAGCTTCATTTAATCTGTGACCCCGCCTCCATCCCCTCATGCAGAAAAAGAGAAGACAGGGAGAAATCCCTTAAAGCTGGGTCAAAATATCATTCACACATAACAACTCCCTAATCTCCCAATCCCCCACCCACTCCCTTCAATGCATCACATCATCATCCATATACAACCATTCTCCACTCACTCCTATCTTGTCTTCTCCCTTCCTTTCTAAACATAAATCCTCCTCTACCTAATGAAATAGAGAATAGAGAAAGCAACAGGCTACACAAAAAACTAATGGTGATTCATCTGTTTTAATATTAAATCAATTAGAAGTAGACTACAGCTGTGCCTTTGATATCATAATGCAATGCACTCTCATCTTCCCGATGATCAACACTACAATCTCTATACAAATTCCACAATCTATATACAAATTCCACAATATAACGTAGTTCTCACTCTGAATAAATGAAAATACCTAACAAATAATACTTAAGGGAAGATCTACAAACAGACTAACAATCACTGAAATTCACAGGGCCACAAACCTGCCGCCACATCTCAAGTTCTCCTTCAGGACAATCTTTTGATACTTCACCAGATCCACTAAGAAGAGGTTCATCATCATCTGAAAACAATCAAGAATCAATCATGATTTCATATAAATGTCAAACATGTTTCATGTAAGACTTGATACTGCCATCACAGATACTATCAGATTAGGTCTAGGTTAAAAAATAATAAAAAATTCTTCAATTCTTCAGACATCTTTTAAACACCCAGGATATGGGAGATTCTACCTCTGCTTAAATGTCTGGAAGCAGCAATGATTTAGTGCAATACAAATGTACAGAAATGGCATACAGTACTGTGATAATGCACAGAAATGTCTTTCCCAAAAATGTCTGGTAGGAAAATCAGTGTTAAAAAACAAATTGAAACCAGTTTGAATTCTTTATCATGAAATTTCAATTTCCAATCCTGTATGAAGTAATATATGTATATGTATATGTATATATATATATATATATGTATATATATATATATATATATATATATATATATATATATACAGTATATATATATATTGTAACACGTATGACAGAATGAGTGGAAAGTATAGTGAGGTAAACACCAAAAAACAGTAGGAGTTTTATTACTAACGTTTCGTCCTTAAAGGACTTCTTCATACTCTGAAGTACTTTAAGGATGAAACATTAGTAATAAAACTCCTACATTTTTTGGGCATTTACCTTACCACCCTTTCCATTCACACACACACGTTCGTCGGAGTGACGGCAAAGATTGGAGCTCCGAAGAAAAAGTGAAATTTTCGTGGATCTCAACGTCAAGAAAGTACCTTTTTGTATTTACAGGGAAGGGGAAAGCTTGTGATGTAGTGGGAAGGTGATGAAAAAGGAGAAGACTTGGTCCAGGCAGGCAGACGCCATATAAACAAACGCAGGCCAGATCAATTTAGTGACGATGAAGGGACTAACAAAAATGTAAAGATTAGAAATATACATAAGAGCAGCACAATGGAAAGTGAAGATAACAATTTCCAAGGATTTAATGTGGGGGGGAAGCCAAACCTCCCCGATTAGCAAGCCTAGAAGAAAAACTTGAGAAAATTGTCAAACATTGGGAGGATAGGTTCGGTGAACTCACGAAGATCACGCAGAGAGTTGAAAAATTGGAAGAAGTAGAGAAGGTCAACCAAAACTAACTAAAGAAATAGAAGTATTAAAAAGACAGTTAAAAGAAGTAAAAGATGAGAATGAGGCATTAAAGAAGAATAATAAAGCTAATAAAGAGTCCATAGCAGAAGAAGCACAAGGTTGGAAAAAATCCAAGAAACATCAAAATTGCATTTAATGATATTGTAAAACAACAGATGAAAGAACAAACTGACGACACAGTTATTAAAGTGATAAGACAGAAGGAGAATATGGTAAGAGACTTAGCAGATAAAAAGAAATGTATAATTATATTAGGAATGGAAGAGAAGTATAATCTAAATTGAACCACAAGAATCAAAGAGGAAAAAGAAAAAGTAAGCAGTTTACTAGAATTAGTTCAGGAAGATGAACCTGAAATTGGGAAACAAATTGAAGAAATGTATAGGCTTGAGAAATATAGTACGGATAAGACCAGACCAATTAAGGTTAAATTCAGGTCACAAACGACAGCAGATAATATCTTAGCAAAAACAAGGAAACTAGCAAACAGTGAACAATATAAAAAGGTATGGATAAAAAGAGAAATGAATAAAGAGGAAAGAGAGGAAGAACAAATGAAAAGACAAGAAGCTAAGGAAAAAAACAAGAACAGAACAGAGTCAGAAAAAGAGGAATTCTATTGGAGAGTAGTGAATATAAAAGTGAGGAAATGGGCCATACCAGAGAAAAACAAAAGGGAAACAGAGAATACAATGGAAGTAGCAGATAATTAAGAGTGTCTTACATAAATATAGATGGATTAATAACAGGATTGAATGAACTGAATGATTATCTGAAGAAAAAAGAACCGAGCATAATGGGAATTGTAGAGACAAAATTAAAAGGTCTACTACCACCCAACAGTGTAGGACATGATGCATATAATTATTGGATTAGAAACAGAGAGACAAAACAAGGGGGTGGAGTTATGTTCCTGACTAAGAAGGATATAAACGTGAGGAGTGTCACATATGGAAAGAATAGAGTAGAAATGATTATGATCGAAGTGGAAGACAGAGATAAGAAGAGCAGAAAGTTTGTAATAAATTATGTGCCTCCAAAAACAAACTTGAGGGAAGAGAGTGAACATAAAAGTATGTTAGAAGACACAAGGATAACATTAAATAAGATAATAGAAGATGGAGGAAGAATAGTTATGATGGGCGACTTTAATTGCAAAGAAGTCTGCTGGGAAGAGATGACAGTAAAGGGTGGAGACAACTCATGGGGAAATGTTCTACTTGATATGATTATTGACCATACAATGACACAATGAATTCAAGAGAATACTAAGTATAGAAATGAAGAAGAACCATCAAGACCAGACCTAATAATCACATCAGAACCTGAAATAGTGGAAAAGATTGAATATAAGACACCAATAAGTAAAAGTGACCACGTATTGATTGAACTGGAACTAAATGAGGAAAAATACATGAAAGGAAATGAACAATATAGAAAAGGAAGAATGATGTATGAAAAAACAAATTTTGATAAAATAAGAGAATTATTTCAAAAAGAAAACTGGGAAAGAATATACAAAGAGGAAACAACAGTGGAAGAGAAATGGAATATTTTGACAAAAATTTATAAAAAAAAAAAAAAAAAGGAGTGGAAAAGTATGTCCCAAGACAAAAACAAGAAAAAGAATATGTAAAGTGCTGGTACAACAAAAGTTGTAGGGAGTTAAAAGACAAAAGAGATCAAGCTTGGACCAAATGGAAGACAAAAGACCTGAAAAATGGAAAATATATACTTGTTATAGAAATGAATATGTACAAGTGTGCAGAGGGGAGAGAGGAAAAGAGAAAATATGAAAAAGATGCCATAGAAAAATGTAAAGATCAACCAAAACTATTTTACAGATTTGTAAACAACTGAAAAACAAACAAGAATTAGAGAAATTAAGACAAGGAGTTGAATACACAGTGGAAATAGAAATGGCAGAAATTATGAACAAGCATTTTAAATCGGTGTTTATAAGGGAGAACATACAATCTGGAGAGATCGAATGGGAAGAGAAAGTCCCCCCTATGAAAGAAATAGAAGTAACAAAGAATGAAATAATGAAACACTTGACTAATCTTGATGTCAGAAAATTGCATGGACCAGATGAAATAGCAAACTGGATTTTGAAAGAATGCAGGAATGAACTGGCAGACAAAATACATAGCATAATAAACAGTTCCTTGAAAGAAGGAAAAGTTCCAAAAGATTGGAAAAACAAAAACAAATATAGTACCTATATATAAAGGGGGCAATAAAGAAGACCCTACCAACTATAGACCAGTCTCTCTAACAAGTACAATAGCAAAAATTTGTGAAAGAATTATCAAAAGTAGATGGGTAAAGTATTTAGAAAAAAAACAATCTGCTAAATCCAAGGCAATTTGGATTCACACAAGGACGCTCATGCATCACCAATTTAATATGTTTCTATTCAAGGCTAATAGATATAATACAAGAAAGAGATGGATGGGCTGATTGTGCATTTCTAGACCTAAAAAAAAAACTTTTGACAAAGTACCACATAAGAAGTTGCTTAAGAAATTAGAAACTGAAGGAGGAATACAGGGCAAACTGCTTAAATGGATGGATGACTAATTGCAAGAAAGAAATATGAGAGTAGTAATAAGAGACAAACACTCTAATTGGGATGAAGTAATAAGTGGTGTTCCACAAGGAACAGTTCTGGCCCCAATAATGTTTGCTATATATATTAATGATATGGATGAAGAAATTGAAGTTATATGAGCTTCTTTGCAGATGATGCAAAACTGTTAAAAAAGTGAACACTGAAGAAGATTGTGAGTCACTACAGAGTGATCTAAATAAAGTATGGGAATGGAGTAGGAAGTGGGACATGGTGTTCAATACTAAGAAGTGTAGTATAATGGAATTTGGAAAAAGCAAAAAAAGAATAATAGGATCATATAAATTGGGAGAAGAAGGAATAAAAAAAAGTAGAAAATGAGAAGGACCTGGGAGTCATTATTATGAATAATATGTCACCTGAGAAACATATAAACAAGATTTTTGGAGAAACTTATAATTTAATAAGAACAATCAAAGTGGCATTTACATACCTGGATGAAGAAATGGTGAAGAAAATACTAATCACTTTGATAAGACCAAGATTGGAATATGCAGCAACGATGTGGTCACCAAATACAAAAAAATGTATAACAAAACTTGAAAGAATACAAAGAGCAATTACAAAATTGGCACCAACACTCTCAAAACTGTCATATGAAGAGACACTAGCAAAACTTGAGCTACAGACATTAGAGCAAAGAAGAGAGAGAGGAGATTTGATAACTATTTACAGAATCATGAAAGGCATAGAAACTATTGATAGAGAGGATCTAATAAAATGGGATGATAGAAATACAAGACACGGAAAGAAAATCAAGAAGGACAGCTATAGAAGCGATCTGAAAAAGAACAGCTTTCCTCACAGAGGAACAAGTTAGATGAGAAAGAGGTGTGTGCAAAAACAATACATGAATTTAAAAACAGTTTAGATAAAATGAGATATGAAGACGGGACACCACGAGCATAGCTCCCCTTCCCATAAAATACTAGGTAAAGACACACACACACAAATATATATATATATATATATATATATATATATATATCTATCTATCTATCTATCTATCTATATATATATATATATATATATATATACGTTGTAAGGGGAGAAGCGTAAACACCAGACTCAAAGGGGGAAGTTTAATGCCCGATGTTTCCGTCCTAGTCCTAGGACCATCTTCAGGGGCGTTTAAAATGTAGTGTTCAAATGAGCTATTATGCTGTCTGTGGTTGGAATTGGGAGAGGTATTCCACACTGCCAAAGTTGTGGGAGAGAGTGAAGGATAAAGTAGAACTAGGAGTGGAGGAGGAAAGGGGATGGTTCAAGGAGGGAGTCATAAGATATGCAAAGATGGTGTGTGGGACAAGAAGGATAGGAGGAAATAGAAGGAAGAGTAGTGAGTGGTGGGATGAGGAAGCAAAGAAGGGTGTACAAGAGAAGAAGCAGGCTTTCATAGATTAGTTACAAATTAGGATGAGGGTATCGTATGAGAGGCACAAAGTAAAGAGAAGTAAAGTATAAGATAAAGGAGGCAAAGAGGAGAGCAGATGTGAAATGATGTGAGAGTATGACAGAAAATTTTGAAAGTAATAAAAAGATGTTTTGGAAAAAAATTAAAAGAGGAAGAGGAGGCGAATCAAGTGGAGAAAAAAAGGTAAAAGGTGCAGATGGAGAGATGATAATGGAAGAGAAGCAGTGAGAGGACGGGAGTATTTTTGGGAGTTGCTAAATGTGAAGGAGGATCGGGAGGGAAAGGTACCGGTAGTTGCAGTGGGAAGCACTAAGAAAATGACTGATGAGTGAGGAAAATGGTGAAATAAGGAAAGATGAAGTGAAAGCAGCTGTTAAGATTATGAAAGCATGTAAGGCACCTGGGTTGGACGGATGCCATGCAGAATGTCTGAAAAAAGGAGGTACAGTGATGGTGGACTGGCTGGTGAGGTTATTTAATGTTTGTTTAAGAGAGGGTAGAGTGCCGGAGGACTGGAGGAGTGCCTGTATAGTTCCACTTTACAAGGGAAAGGGGACAAGTGTGAGTGTAGTAGTTTCAGAGGGATTAGCTTGTTAAGTGTAGTTGGAAAGGCTTATGGGAGGATCTTGACTGAGAGGATTAGGAGAGGAACAGAGGGAGTAATTGGTGAGGAGCAGTGTGGGTTTAGGACAGGTAGGGGTTATGTAGATCAGATTTTTGTGGTAAGACAGATATGTGAGAAAGCTCTAGGAAAAGGTAAGGAATAGTGATTAACTTTTTTGTGAGCTCTCAAACTTTTGAAAAGTAGATTTCTAGTGGGGATAGTGGGAATGAATCAAATTTCCAATTCCTAGGAAATACAAAGATTATAATGATCACAAAAATACAGAATACATCAAACAAAATACAAGAAATTAAAACAGGCTATAATAACAGACATCAAGACACTTTGCACATCTTTCTGCATCCTCAGTTGAAGTGAAGAAAATGGAAAAGGGAGCACACTTTAAATGATAAAAAAAAAACACAGGGAGAGGTCGACGAAGATATTAGGGGAGATCACACGTAGGACCACCGAGCACCAGGAGAGGTCACACACATACAAGACACCAATTATGAAGATGACCACATATTACTTGAGTCAGAACTAAAGGAGCAAATATATATTGAGAGAAATGAGAAATGCAGAAAAGGAAACTTTAAGAATTTTTTTTAAGCAAGCTAGGAAAAATTCTACAATGAAGAAACACAAGTGGAAGAAAAATGGGTTCTTCTGATGAAAATCTATAAAGTAGGAATGGATAAATATGTCCCAAAGCAAAAACAGGAAAAGGTGTATATCAAGTGCTGGCTTAACATAAGGTCCAGTGAAGTGAAAGATAAAAGAGATAAAGCTTGGAAAAGATGGAGAAAAGACAAAAACCTAGAAAATGACAAATGTATATTAATCAAAGGAATGAATATGTAAAAATATGCAGGGAAGAAAAAAGAAACTATGAAAAAGACATAACAGAAAAATGTATCAGCCAAAACTATTATAGTGAAACTACACCAAGGGAATATAGAATACACAGAGATACAGAAATGGCTGAAGTCATGAGCAAACACTTCATGTCAGTTTTTACTAGAGAAAATGTACAACATTGGGATGATGGGAGAGAAATTAAATCCCCCCCCAAGAGGGAAATAATAGTAACACAGAAAGAAATAATAGACCAAATAATGAACTTTGATGTCAGGAAATTGCAAACTGGATACTAAAAGAATGCAAAGAAGAACTAACAGACAAAATATATAACATAATAAGTTGCTCAATCAAAGAAGGAAAAATACCAGAAGACTGGAAAACTGCTGATATTGTACCAATTTACAAAGGAGGAAATAAGGAAGACCCAACAAATTACAGACTGGTTTCCCTTACAAGCATGATAGCATAAATTTGTAAAGTTATAAAAATTAGATGGATACAACATCTGGAGAACAACCTACTAAATCCGAGACAATTCAGATTTAGTCAGGGAAGATCATGTGCCAAAAATTTGATCTGTTTTTACTCAAGACTACTAGACATAATACAGGACAGGGAAGGATGGGCTGATTGTGCTTTCCTAGATCTACAAAAAGATTTAGATAAAGTACATACATGCATATACCAAAGGCTTTTTCCCCCTACACAGGGGGGTAGCCAAAAAGAAAAAGGCATAGAAACCACTCCCACCCATTCTATTTCCTATATATTCCACTCCCCTCCACCCTCCCTCTCATCTTGGCACCTTCTGGATGACAGGTCATCCCTGCATCCTGTCCACTGCCCTGGGTCAGAAGCAGTGTCGCAAGACACAGCACATCCACAGCAAGGCTGCTTCATAAATTCAGTGACCCACCCTCTCCGTCCCCCCATGCAAAGTACCACACAAAAAATATTAACAAAACTGGAAACCATAGGAGGGATACAAGGTAAACTACTGAAATGGAAGGTGGACTTTTTGCATGGAAGAAAAATTGAGGGTAGTGCTCAGAGATAAGAGTTCTACTTGGGAAGATGTGGTTAGTGAAGTTCCACAGGGATCAGTATAGGCTCCAATTATGTTTGCTATTTATGTGAATGACATGGACAAAGGTGTGGAATGCAACATGAACTTCTTTGCAGATGATGCAAAACTGTTAAAGAATGTGAGTACTGAAACAGACTATGATTTACTGCAGAGAGATCTGGACAGGGTTTGGGAATGGAGTCAGAAGTGAGAAGTGGACTTCAACAATAAGAAATGTAGCTTAATAGAATTTGGAAAAAGTAAAAAAAAAAAAAAAAAAAAAAAAAGGATACCGGGGCAATATCAAATTGATGCAAAGGAAGTAAAGAATGTGGGATCTGAAAAAGACCTGGAAGTTATCATCACAACAGACATGTCCTCTGACAAAGAATTACCGGCTCTGGAACAAAAGAGAGAAAGAGGCGACTTGTTGACCATCTACAGAATTATGAGAGGTATAAAAGTTCTTGATAGAGAAGACTTACTAAATTGGGACAAGAAAAATATAAGAGGACATGGGAGGAAGCTCAAAAAGGACAGTTGTAGAAGAGACCTGAAAACAAACAGCTTTCCCCACATGGTGTCACCATATTGAAGAGTTTAAGGAATTATGATACTTTTTATGCTGTCTCCTTGAATTGCTACTTTACCACAACTGACTACCTTTTTCTGATATTCCTGTGATGGGCTGAAAAAAAATTTGGCACTGCTTTTCATGCATACCATATAAGGTGACTCAATGGGATGGAGTGAGGTAATCAGGGTTCTTTCACTGTATCTTCCTCCTATGAAGAGTCTAGGCATAAGAAGGTATGGAAGGAGGATTCCAATGAGAACACTAATAACCGAGTCATTAAATGTACATATGTTGTTGTCAGATAAATAAGAAAGACCATGCTGTAACCCAATGGATACCATATTGAACTTATAAGCTTGCAAATTTGATTCCCGGGACCTGCTGAATACTTATTTAAAAAGAAAGAAAGAAAAAAAAAAAAAAAAAGACAGGGCTTGCCCCACCAGGGATTTCTCACTTTCCACTTTGTGGTAGTGGGATGTTGAGTTAGACAAATGAGAGTAAAAGAGAAGAGATTGGTGGCATATTTGTGAGACAGAAGACAGATGTGTCAGAGTTGATTGAAACTAAGTTGAAAGAGAAGGACAAGTTAGAGTTTGGAAATAAGATGTGGTAAAGCAAAATAAGCAAATAAGATTCTGGGATTGATTGCGCGATCTTTTGATTTCAAAAGTCCATCACTCATTAACAAGCTATATAAATCGTTAGTTCGTCCGCATTTGGAATATGCTGTTTCCGTATGGTCACCGAATCTCATCAAAGACATTGACAGACTGGAAAAAGTACAACAGCGAGCCACAAAACTCATTCCAAATATCAAAAATAAATCATACAAAAATCAACTAAAACACATGAATCTGTTTTCCCTAAAGAAGCATAGACTCAGAGGTGACTTGATACAGGTCTTTAAGATTTTAAAGGGAATTGACAACATCAAAAGTGACCAAATTTTCACATTGAATGAGAATCAGACAAGAAACAATGGTCTCAAACTGTCTGGAAATAGATTAAATTTGGAAGTAGGTAGAAACAACTTTGCCAACCGTGTAGTTAATGAATGGAATAAACTTCCTGCACAGGTAGTGCAATGTAGTTCAGTTCGAAGCTTTAAGAATCATTTAGATAAATACCTAAGTAAGATGCTGTAATGATTATAAGTTATCTTATAATATTTGTTTTCATTTATTATTAGTTATATGTCAATTTATTATCATTTACTATTTACCTGTTTGTTTATTATTTAACTATACCTATGCATTTATTTATGTATTTTATTTGTTATTTACATTATTATAGTTTTTATTTATTATTTTATTATTAATATGATTTTTTTTTCGCATCCGACCTAGATATGGATCAAAAGGTCTCCTGTCGGCATGCTCCGCCTTTGTAATCCTTTGTAAATATCAGAAGTGATGAGTGGGTGAGGGAGGTAAGGAGCAGTTCTGTTGTTAAGTGATGAGATGGGAATGTGCATGCAGTGGATGGATTATCTTTAAGAATAACATGAGCAAAAGTGAAATTGGGATAGGAGATGTGGGCTTTTATGAGTGCATATGGTCCTAATAGTGAGAAAAAGGAAAAGAAGAGGGAAGTTTTTTGGAGTGATTTAAGTGAATGCATTGTGTAAATTTAATGGTGTTAGGGGATCTCAATGCTAACTGATGGATGGAGTAGAGAGGTTCAAGGTGTCAGGTAAGAACTACAGTGGAAAGATGTTAGAAATGTGTTTAGAAAGGGAGTTGATGATTGCAAATATATTATCTAAGAAAAGAGACAAGCATAAGTATATATGGGAAAGGGTGGGGGAGTGAGGTGGAGAGGGCATCAATGGACTATGTAGTGTACTCAAAGGCAAGATTGGAAGTGGAAGAGTGGAAGAAAAGTGGAGAGGAATTTTTTCCAGTACCATAAGAGTCAATGAAGTAAATAGGACTTCTTTTGTTGAGCTAAATATTAGTGAAGTTATGTATGGCCCTTTGTAAGTTACGAGAGTGTTAGTGATTTAATAAATGTTTCCATCCTTGTGGTACCTAAGTACAAAAGGAGTCACAGCATCTGTCCTTCCAGAATAAATTTAATATCTGATGACAACAATAACTGTTCTCTCAAGTTTCACTAACTGGAAAACAACAGCTCCAGGCCCTCACAAAGATCTACTGGGAAGAAACTTTTGGGTCATTGTCTGTGTTGCATAAGTGAGGGACTGTCTCCGTTATCAGCTTGTTATCAGTTGTAGGAGGAGGGGGGGCAGCTGTCAACTCTCTTCAGGTGTAAAGATGTAGGAAATACAGTTAATGAATCAGACCCTCAGGATGGAGGTGAAGGTGTTTACAGGTTTTGAGGTTGAGCAGCAGGGAGATTCTTTGCTCCAACATTCACTTTGCAGGACCACCATTTGTAGGTACCAATCACCGATTCCCTGAGAGGTGATAAGTATTCTCATAATTTTAGTGTCACACAAGTCACAGCCTCTAACCTTCCTATGTTACTTTAGCACAAGCAGAGTGTGTGTTAGTTCAGTGTTTATAAAGTCTGCCAGAAATGCAACCCTATAATCTTTTCTGTATTATTCATACCACCCATTCCTGTTGCCCATATCCCAGTTAATCTGATGGTTTAGCTGAATGAACTTTGTTTATGGTCAGTGTTAATATGGTATGTACATGAACAAACCTGTGTTAAGCTTCTCTGAAAGAAGACTTGGGTTGTTCCAGATTGTGGCCACATATAGGTTTTCTTCAAGACTGAAATCCATGACAGTGAACTGGTTGCTTGCAAAATCTGTGTGTTCAGTGTTACCTTCAGTATTCTATGTTTTTACCATAGTAATTATGCACAAGGTAAGGGTACTGACTTCATATCTTTGTGTGTTCATGCAACAATATGCTAAATAGCCTCCCCCCCCATTACTGTCTCTATAGTGAAAGTAACCACTGGTAGAACTAGTACCCATGTGGGGGTACAGACTGCATAAGACTTATGCAGTCAATAATTTAGGAACTCTAGTTTCATTCCTATGGACTGCAGTCACAGAACATTGTTTTAAGATTGGAGACTAATATCCACCCAAATAAGAATGTTTATTATTTTTCTAGCTTCCACTATCCCTCCTTTCTGCTGCCCTTCTTAAATTTTTCATTTACCACCTCTACAACTCCACTTCTTTGGTGCAATACTGTCCCCAAAGATGGAAGCACTGGTCACTGACTACAATATACAAATACGTGTCATGAATGGGAGGCATTAATCTTTAACTCATAGATGCTTGTTCAGAAGACTCCAGTTTGAATTTTTTTAATGTGTTTTATATAAAAGTGTCCTTGCACAAGTGCTCCAGCTTATAGTAGCCTACACACAAAAGCCTTTCTGCATTGCCCAAAATACATGCACAGTTGTTACATCCACAAATCTACTCAAAGAAAAAATTATGAAGTAATACAAACACAATTCAAGCACATCAATTAATGAAAACAATAGTTAATAAACAAAGAATTCATTTCCTTTATGACATCACAGCTAAAAGCAGTCACAGATATGAGAATCTGCCTTACCTGTGTCTTCCTCAGCACCAGGTGTGTCGATGGAGGCAATAGAAGGCGATCGACCAGAAGAGAAGGAGGAGAGTGTCGAGGAGGTGAGGGAGGACAGATTAAGGGAGAGGGACATGGATGATGGTTTGGACCGGTCTGCTTCACCTAGGTTGTCCACACTCATCACCTCGAAGTGGTGGTCGCCCTGAGTATTTTCAACCTGGTTATAGAATAAAGCCTACATTTTTCTCTTTAAATACTATAATCAAATTTTTCCTTGTGTTAGGGTAATATATCTTAATAATTAAAACATGCATCGTATCCTTAAGTAAACAATTTCTAAACAAGTATTTCTTAATTTGGAATACACCCCCACTACTCCCACAAGAGGGGATGAGTTATCTGGGGATACAAATCCAGTAAGGCAAAAATTGAAAAAAATGTAATTTTCGCAGGAAAATTAATTTTTTCCTGATACAAACCTGAGGTACTCCTTACAATAGGGATACTTTCACGTAGCGCGAATATTTCTACTGCGAAATTAAAATCCTCACTCTGTGGGTCTGGGCAACGCTTATCCTCAGTAAGGGGCCCCATTGGGGCAAGGGGGGGGGGGGGCCTTGCCCTCCACCACAAGTCTCACACACTATAACCATTCTCTGAGCCAGGTATGAAATTAAGCACAAGGTTTGACAGGCAAGGAGAAGGAACTGTTTAGAGGGGTGGTTGAGGAGGGCCATTAAAGGTAAGGAGTACCTCAGGTTTGTATCAGGGAAAAATTAATTTTCCTGCGAAAATTACATTTGTTCCAAAGAATACAAACTCTTCGGTACTCCTTACAATAGGAGACTCGGACTTAGGAGGGAAGGAAGTTGTTATCTAGCCTGGGAAACTGCCGTAAGGAAAATCTAGTGTGCTAAGACTATGTTGACCAGACCCCTATACATTCCCCTCACTTTGAAGTGCACCCCTTTCTGTTCCCTGGAGTGGAGACAGACAGGTTATAATCACTTTTGTACCACTGAAGGGCTTGAATTGATTCCCTTGGAATGCTTGAGAGCCCGCGGGTGAGGTAAGGGAATGTAAGAGTATGAGAAGGACTTTGGAAAGTTATCCCTGCAGTTGCCGAGCCAGAACCTGGATGAGTTGTCAGGGTCGGCTGTGTGCTCTTGAGGAGGGGCATATCATTTTCAGGACTTCTTGGGTGGCCACTATGGGGCCCAAAGATAAGTTCCCTAAAGATTCCCACATAACTTCTTTGAGGTAAAAGGAAGTGAACGTATTCTGGCTCTTCCATATACCTGCTTGAAGAACCTGGTTGACTGACAGATTCTTTCTGATGACTAGGGAGGTCCCTACTGCCCTCAGGTCATGGGCAATCTGTGTGGTTCATGTCGCAGGCTCTGCGGATGACTACCATTGTCCAGTAAGAAATGGAATTCTTAGTGATGGGCTTCGGTCTACCTTTAGTAGAGATGAACAACCTCTTTAATTCTGGTCGAAGATGTTCGGTTCTCTTGAGGTAGGTCCGGATGGCTCGTACCGGGCATAGAACTGTTTCAGTGTATTCTCCCCCTACAAATTTGTCTAAGGACGGAACACTAAAGGACCAGAATCTAGGGTCGGATTTGGCAGGATCTTGGTTTTTTTGGCAATGAATTGAGGCATGAAAGTGAAGGAGACCTCTTTCCATCCTTTGGAATGGGCGACTCTATAAGAGATGGCGTGTAACTCCCCTACTTTCTTGGAAGATGCCAGGGCTAGCAGAAAAAACTGCCCTCAAGGTGAGGTCCTTCAGATGTGCCTCTCGGAGAGGTTCGTAAGGGGGACCCCTCAGGGAGTTCAGGACTAATGCCACATCCCGCGGAGGAGAACTGATTTCCCTGGGGGGGGCATGATCTTTGAAGTGCCTGAAGAGCATGGAAATTTCCAGTGAAAGGGCTAGGACCATGCCCTTCAGAGAAAACACCTGATTTAGAGCTGCCCTATAGCCTTGTACTGCCGAGAGGGAGATCTTCTTGGACTTCCTGAGGAAGTGGAAGGAGGCGATCTCAGGAATGGTGGCTCGATCTGGGACCAACTTCCTGGAGTGGCACCATTTTGCAAAGGCATTTCATTTCCCTTGATAAAGGTTAGCTGAGGAAGAGCGAATAGGAGCGGACATGTCCTCCGCCGCTTCTCTGAGAAAACCCTTCTTTAGGAGGATCCGGACCATAGTCTGAACGCGTGAAGATTGAGTGCTGAAGGGTTCTTGTGCCAAGCCCCATTGATGGGTGGATGCAGAAGATCTGGTCTTCCCTGAAGGGCCAGAGGCTCTTCTACTGCTAGCTCGAGGGCGTCTGGAAACCATGGGGTTTTGGGCCACCAAGGAGCGATCAAAGTCATCCAAAGGTAAGATGCGTGTCTTGCTCTCAGGAGTACCTTCTGGAGCAAGGGAAATGGTGGGAAAGCGTAGGAGTCCAGGTTGTCCCAACTTTGCAGAAGAGCGTCTTTTCCTGCTGCCAGAGGATCCGGGAAAGGGCTGAAATATATTGGGAGTTGGTGATTCCATCTCATTGCAAAAAGGTCCACTAGAGGGGAGCCCCATTTTCTGAGGATGAAGTTCGCTACCTCTCGATAGAGGGACCATTCTGTGTTGATTATCTGATTCTTCCTGCCGAGGTGGTCCGCCCAGACATTCCTCTTCCCCGGGATGTAGCGGGCTTTGAGTGACACCTGGAGATTCTTGGCTAGGTTGAGGATGTCCATCATCAGAAGGCATAGTTCCTGGGAGACTGTGCCCCCCTTGCTCATTCAGGTAGGCTACTACCAAGGAATTGTCCGACATTATGCCCACTACTTTTCCTGAGACTTGATCCTTGAAGTGACGGAGAGCCAGGAGTACTGCTTTCAACTCAAGCCAATTGATATGGGCTGTCCGCTCGACTGTGGACCAGGATCCGCTGATGTGATCGTCGTTGAGGTGGGCTCCCCAGCCCTCCTTGGAGGCATCGAAGAACAGGAGGACTTCGGGGGGAGATGGGCCAAGGGGCATCCCCATGAGAAGGTTGCATGGGCCTTCCACCAGAGAAGAGAATCCTTGACTTCTTCAGTGAGGGAGATGTGTTGTAGGGGTTCTCCCTCTTGCGGGGCCCACTGAGACTTGAGGAGCCACTGTAGCGGTCGCATTCTTTGTCTACTCCTGGGGATTAATTTCTCTACGGAGGCCATATGGCCCAGGAGGATTTGGCAGTGTTTCGCCGTCAGGAACCTGGTCGATAGTGCCTGTGCAACTAGAGAAGCGAGATTCTGGATCCCCTTTTCTACCGGGAAGGACTTCATTAGGGAGGAGTCCAGGACCATACCCAGGTACGTGACTCTCTGTCTTGGTAAGAAATCTGACTTTTCCGGGTTGACTACTGTGCCCAATTTCAGGACAAAGGTTAGGACCATTCTCAGGTGTTCTTGGCATAGCTGGGCAGAATGTGCAAGGATCAGCCAGTTATCCAAGTAATGGAGTAGTTGAATTCCCCTGGAGTGGGACCACGCTGAAATGAGGTTGAACACACTGGAGAAGACTTGGGGTGCTGTGAAAAGTCCGAAGCAGAGGCAGGGGAAGTGGAAGGTGTTGCCCCTGGGGACGATTCTGAGGAATTTCCTGGAGGAGGGATGCACTGGTATGTGGAAATAGGCATCTTGGAGGTCCAGCGACACCATGAAGTCCCCTTCCCTGATAGACGCCCTTACGGACTCTGGGGTGTCCATTCGGAGCTTCGTCAGGGAAAGGAACTTGTTGAGTGGAGACAAATAGATGACTGGTCTCCACACCCCTGTTGTCTTTTCTACTAGGAATAGCCTTGAGTAGAACCCTGGGTCCGGAGTCGAGACTTCCTCTAAAGCTCCTTTCTGGAGCAGAACGGAGGATTCCTCCGCTAGGGCCCGCCCGCGAGCCGAGTCCGGGTGGTAGCTGCTGACTTGGATGGGATAGGGGGATAGGTTTGGGACATTGTGAAAGGGAAGACAATAGCCTGTCTTAATAACTTAGTAGGTCCAGTCTTCCACCCCAGCCTCTTCCCATACTCTCCAGTAGAGGGAGAGGCAACCCCCTATCTTGTGCGGAGGGGCTGGCGAATTCCTAGGATTCCTGTGGGGGAATCCGGAGCCTCTATAATGTTTGCGTCTAGGATCTCTAGTCGTAAAGGGACGGGGCTTTCCTGTCTGCCTTTTCGACTTGGAGTGGAGGGGTAGGGAATCAGCATGCGGGTTAGAAGGGGGGCCCTCTTCAATGGAGCATAAATTTCTCTGAGGAGGGGATCACTGGGGTCTCCTAGGATGGTGTCTCTCCTGCGGGACTCAATGTTGGCCAAAGACGTTAAGAGGCAGGCCGCTTGATGCTTCAGAGCTCTGCTCGAGCTTTCCCATAGAGCCTGGAGGTTGCATTCCCCTTGGGGTTGCAGCCCGGGTAAAAACTCCCTTACTGAAGCCAAGACGCGTTCCAGCCAGGAGTGCACCGCAAGAGAGAGAGCCAGGCCCTGAACGAGGTCCCTGGATTCTCTGCCGGAAAGGATGACGTTTCTGCTGAGCAGTGAATCCACGTCCGCTTTGACAAGCTCTGGTAACCGAGCTGGGATCAAGGCTTCTTAAAGGTTTGTCCCTGATGGCAAGTAGAAGCGTTTTTGCTGTTCCACTGGAACAGAGCGCCAGCACGGTTTTTCGGTTGCCCGGTTTGTGAGTGCGTCGGAGGCCTGGTTCATGGCTCATACCGTCTGTACTCCATGGGAGGTGGATTTGTTGTTTGAGAATGGCCCGTCCTGAAGATTTCAGACTCGAACGTGACTTCCTCTTCTTGTGGAAGGCTCAGTTGATTAGCTCTCCTAACTTTAGAGAGGATCTCTGAGCAGGAGGGTGTAACAACCATCGGGGATTCTGACTGGGAATCCTGCGAAGTTTGGTAACTTGCCCTCTCATCCCCGGCGCTGTGGACGCCGTCGCCATCGTAGCTGGTGCCTGTCTGGTCAGCGAGAAACACCGCGTCTGCAACCTCGTCCCTGATCTCTGTCCTCGTGAGCAAAGGGCATGGAAAGGTCACCGTTGATCACCCGGCTCTTCCTACGGTGGGTGTTATGCGTACTGCGGGATTCCTGAGTAGAAGAGACTAAGGGGCTCTTTGTCTTTGAACCCAGGTTCTCTGTCCGTGCTGGCGTCGAGTTTCCGGGATGGGTCGGGGGCAAGCCGCAAGCGACCTCATCCGGGAAAAATGTCATACAGGAGCGGTAGCTAGAGGTGGCCTGAGGCGCATGTCCGTCTACGCTAACCGTCCTGGTTGAAGGAATAGAGGACAACTTGGCCTGAGAATGACTCGAGGTGGATGTTGTACCACTTTCCTGTCTACTACGCTTTAGAGGAGGGACCGTCGAGTTTCCGGGATGGGTCGGGGGCAAGCCGCAAGCGACCTCATCCGGGAAAAATCTCGTACAGGAACGGTAGCTAGAGGTGGCCTGAGGCGCATGTCCGTCTACGCTAACCGTCCTGGTTGAAGGAATAGAGGACAACTTGGCCTGAGAATGACTCGAGGTGGATGTTGTACCACTTTCCTGGCTACTTCGCTTTGGAGGAGGGACCGTCGAGTTTCCGGGATGGGTCGAGGGCAAGCTGCAAGCGACCTCATCCGGGAAAATTCTCGTACAGGAACGGTAGCTAGAGGTGGCCTGAGGCGCATGTCCGTCTACGCTAACCGTCCTGGTTAAAGGAATAAAGGACAACTTGGCCGGAGAATGGCTCGAGGTGGACGTTGTACCACTTTCCTGTCTACTACGCCATGGAGGAGGGAGAGAATTGCCCGTCTCCTCTGAAGCCGTAGTCTGCCTTCTCTTGTTTTTGGGGGGTGAAGAGGGAAGCCATTTTCTATGCTTGCGCACCTTTTCCCCTGCATGTGCTTTCCTGTGAACATGAAAGTACACGGAACACTGACTATCATCTCACTGAATGCACGTCTCACACGGGGATGAAGGTGAACACTTAAGAGCTATACACTTGAAACATCAAATGTGAGGATCCACTTGGGCTGGCGGTAAGGGGGTGAGACAAAGGTATCTCCCTTCGGCGAAGGCACACAACCCATCTTGAACAACAACAATACTGGAACCAGATTCCATACTTACAGTGAAGAGTAGGATACCCAGTGGCGGTTAAGGGAATAATACAGGAAAGGGAGAAGGCACTTAATAAATTCCAGGACACAGGATGGCGTAGGGAAAACCCCGATGAAATTGAAGGACGACGAACTCCTTAGCGTCCTGGGAGTGAGCTGGCGACAATCGAAGCGGGTTGCTTGATTTTCGGCACATACGTAAATATAGAACCGTTGATTAATTAACGGTTCGCTGCCGTGCTAATAATGGAGTTTGACTGAGAATCGGCCCATTAAGGGGGAAACCGATAAAAACTAAACATGTATAGTTGAGAGATGTTAACTTGTTCACTACTGCAAAGAGAATGGTTATAGTGTGCGAGACTTGTGGTGGAGGGCAAGGGCCCCCCCCCTTGCCCCAATGGGGCCCCTTACTGAGGATAAGCGTTGCCCAGACCCACAGAGTGAGGATTTTAATTTCGCAGTAGAAATATTCGCGCTACGCGAAAGTATCCCTATTGTAAGGAGTACCGAAGAGTTTGTATTCTTCGGAACAAATCATATATAACTAAACACTGAGACAAAGATAAAAAAAATTCAGTTTGTTTCCTTTTATCACAAGACAATTTATCATAATAACAATTATATCTATTTATGTTTCATGGGCTTCTTCCCCCTTATAAGGGAGGTAGCCTAGTCAAGGGCATGCACACACTTCCATCCATCACACTTGTTTCCTTCTCATCCTAGCCCCTCATGGATGAAACAATTACTCCCTTGAATTTCACACTAGAAACCTACAACCCCACAGCAACTAGCAATTGTCCTTGGGCCCTCCCATGGACCTGAGAAGAAACATCAGACTGTCGTCTGTGTATTAGTGTGGGAGAAGACACCAGCTGTCAGGTCCCCTTTTTTGAAAATTTGGAGAAAATGGAGCCAAATTTGATACCAAAATATCTTGAAAATGGAGGCTAAGGCTAACTTCTATGGGAATGAGAGGTATAAAGACTAAGAACCACTGTTCTAAACAAATATTAGAATGTATCACAGTAAAAAATGTATGTATGCCTACAGTAAAATTACAAAATATCGTCTCCCTTCAATGAAGTAACTAGGACTTCTTTTGTTGAGCTAAATATTAGTGAAGTCATGTATGCCCCCTTGCGAATTATGATAAAGTTAGTGATTTAATAAAGGTTTCCATCCTTGTGGTACTGTGTTAGTTCAATATATTCTTTCTTTGTAATCCTTTATAAAATCCCATTCATGTCCTTTCCTCTGGATGAAGGTTCATTCTTGTCCCCTGCCACATTGTTTTGTTCTGGGGCAACACAACAAGACACAGCACCACAGCAAATCCCTATCAAAATTGGTTTATCCCCACTGCTTTTTTACATAGCAACCCCCAACACCCTCATCCACTTAAGAAGTTTATAGATCAGACAAGAAACTCTGGGGCCACATCATTTCTTCATCCATTTACAACCACTTGCCACTCACACTTTTTTTTCCTCTCCTTTAATAGTTTGACAGACACCTCTTGCATCCAATGCCCTTTTCACCCTATCCATCCACCTCATTCTTGGCCATCCCGTTAAGTTCCCTCTCTCCACCTGCTTTCCACCCTGATTCTGCCAATCTTTCTTCACTCATTCTGCCCATATCATTAAAATATCACAGCACTCTGATCCATCCTCAAATATTCAAAATTTATACTCTTATGTATGTAAAGTATAGAGCAGAAACATGGAACATGAGAGAGGAAGAGAAAAGGAGTTTGAATGTGTTTGAGATGAGGTGCCTGAGAAGTATGATAGGGTTACTAGGCTAGATGGAGTGAGAAATGAGGAGGTGAGGAGAACACGGGTGGAAAGGGAGTTGGGAGATAGGGTTGATGAAAGAGTATTAGGATGGTTTGGACACATGGAAAAAATTAGTGAAGAAAGACTAGTAAAAGATGTGTGGAAGGCAGACGTGGAAGGTGTGAACATGAGGGGGTGACCAAGGATGAGACATATGGATGGCGTAAAAGGGGCATTGGGAAAGTGGGGAATGTCTGTTGAGGAAGGATGGGAGAGGACAGAAGATAGGGGCAAATGGAGAAAGGTTGTGTATGGATGATGCTGTGATGCATGAGTGGGAGTGGGTGGGGGATTGGGTGTGTATGAAAAATAAATTGATGCAGCCTGAAGGGATTTCTACCCATCTACTCCTTTTCAGCATGAGGGGACGGAATTAATGAAGCAGCCTTGCTATGGATGTGCTGTGTCTTGCAACACTGTTTCTGACCCAGGGCAGTGGACAAGGGATGACCCGTCATCCAGGAGGGGCCAAGATAAGAGGGAAGAAAGAGGGTAGATGGGAGTGGAGTATGTAGGGGATGGAATGGGTGGGAGTGGTTTCTATGCCTTTGTCTTTTGGCTACCTCCCGTGTTAGGGGGAAAAGAGCCTTTGGTATATGTATGTATGCAAGTGTTTTTGCATAGTATCCAGAACACACACATATGCAAATGCACAAGTATAAACCAAGTATAGAATCACCAACAACAAATTATATAAAAGCAATGACATATACCAAAAAGCTTTCCCTCTTTCCCCCTTGATGAGGGGGTTGACCAAGTCAAAGCAGCACCCATTTGTATTCTTAACTTCTGGGAACCATGCTGTGGAATAGCATAGTTGAGTGTGGTTCTTAAAAATTGTAGACTGTGGTTAAAGTTTCCTTCTCCTGTCCAAATTTTATGCTTGTGACTGATTTTATGTTTATTTTCTTGCCGATTTTCACTATCAGATCTCTGACATGCAAGATGTAGGTCAAGCATGTATAAAAATGAAGCCCAGAATTTTTGGATTCTTTAGCAATGGAAGGATTTGATGGTTTAATTTTACTACTGGATGTTTCTTTGATTTGTAGTTGTCTTGAGTGAGCATAAATAAATAAATATATAAATAAATAAATCTATCTATCTATCTATCTATCTATCTATCTATCTATCTATCTATCTATCTATCTATCTATCTATCTATCTATCTATCTATATATATACCAAGGGCCTCTTCCTCTTTATAAGGGAGGTAGCCAGTCAAGGCATGCACCCGCTCCCACCCATTCCACATCCATCCATTAACCCATTATTTCCCTCTCCTCTTAGCTCCTTGTGGATGAATGGCCATCCCTGTCTTCTGCCCACTAACCCCCAGGTCAGAAGCAATTCAGCAAGACACAGGAGCACATCCACAACAGGGCCACTTCACTTACACAGTGACCCTCCCTCCTCATCCCCTCATGAGAAAAAATAGAGAAGAAAGGGAGGCTTTTGGATAGATTTAAATGAGTGCAGAGAGGCATTAGGGAGGAATGTCAATGTAGTAGTATTGGGAGACCTTAATGCTAGGGTAGGAAATGAACCAATTGATGGAGTGGTTGGGAAATGTGGAGTTCCAGGAAAGAATTGTAGTGGAGAGTTGATGGTGGAGATGTGTCTAGAAAGAGTTGATGATAGCAAATACAGTGTTAAGGAAGAAAGTCGTCAAGCATAAGCACACTTGGGAGAGGGTGGTAGATGGAAGGGTAGTAGATAGAGCGTTAATGGATTATGTAGTGGTAGATGGATAGGAGTATAATAGGAAGAGTTAAGGATGTACATGTGCTAAGGGGAGAGAGTAGGGGAATATCAGAAAAAATTTTGAAAGGTAAGTTGAGAGTGGAGGATAGATGGAGAAAGAGGAAAAGGATAAAAGGTAGGGAGGTGCTTAGAGTAAACTCTTTAAATGAAAATGAAAAGGAGGAGTACAAAAAGAAGCTGAGAGAGGAGTGGGAGGGAGTGAAGGATAGAGCTAGGAGTGGAGGAGGAATGGGGATGGTTCAAGGAGGGAGTCACAAAGTGTGCAAGGATGGTGTGTGGAACAAGAAGGACGGAAGGAAATAGAAGGAAGGGTAGTGAGTGGTGGGATGAGGAAACAAAGAAGGTTGTAGAAGAAAAGAAGCGAGCTTTCACAGATTGGTTACAAAATAGGATGAGGGAGTCATATGAGAGGTACAAAGAAAAGTTAAGAGAAGTAAAGCAAAAGGTAAAGGAGGCAAAGAGGAGAGCAGATGTGAAATGGGTTAAGAGTATGACAGAAAATTTTGATAGTAATAAAAAGATGATTTGGAAAGAAATTAAGAGAGGAAGAGGAGGCGAATCAAGTAGAGAAGAAAAGGTAAAAGGTGCAGATGGAGAGATGATAATGGAAGAGAAGGCAGTAAGGGGAAGATGGGCAGAGTATTTTAGGGAGTTGCTAAATGTGAAGGAGGATAGGGAGGGAAAGATAGTTGCAGTGGGAAGTGGTATATGTATGTAGGGGAAGGTGGGGTAAGACGGACCCCTGGGGTGAGATGGACCCCCCCCTCTAATTTGAATTAGAAAGGGCATGATTAAGATTGTTGCCGCTAGATGTCCTCAACATCAACTGTAACTCACGCGGGTGCAACCGGAAGCCAGGTTCAGTACAGCATTTGCGCTCGATGTGAAGGTTTGTGTTTTTGGACAGTGCTGATGTTATTTGGAGAAGGTAAGATAATTATTTTTTTTGCATTGATATACTGGCTGTAATGATTTAGTAATCATGCTGCATATAGCCAATCGTGTGTGCATAATAGGTATGTGCCATAAAATGATATATCAAACATAGATGTTTTATTAAAAAATGCATAATGCGAATATTTACGTATGGGGTGAGATGGACCCCGAGGGGTCCATCTCACCCCATACTCTAAATATTTTACAAACACTTAGCATTTTCTTTTTTTTTTCTTGTAGATGCCCTGGAAATACATGAGGATAAGTAATAGAGGGGGATGGAATACAGAAGCAATGCAGAATGCAATATCTGCAGTTAAAGAAAAAAAGATGGGTGTGAAAGCAGCCTCCAAGGAATTTCCTCATCTTTCCATGGGTTCGTATGAAGCAAGAACTAAAGGATGGTGCTCCACCAGGAACCGGATTTGCCTGTCATCCATCTGGGTGGATGCAGCTCCCTATTTTTACAGAATGGTTTCAGCACTTTCTTGCCCACACCAAGCCATCAGTGAATGATCCAGTATTGCTGATTATGGATGGACACATGACCCATATCAAGAATCTTGATGTTATCAATCTTGCCAGGGATAATTATGTCACGATTGTTGTTTTACCACCACATTGCAGTCACCGAATGCAGCCACTGGATATTTCATTTATGAAACCACTGAATGCCTACTATGTGAGGGCTGTTGAAACATTCCTCAGAAACAATCCTGGCAGACTTGTGACAATCTACAAAATAAGTGCTTTGTTTGGTGAGGCCTATCTCCATGATGCTGTTCCAAACACAGCCATTAATGGGTTTAAGAAAACCAGTATCTGCCCATTGAATAAGCATGTTTTCGGAGAAGCTGCATTTTTACCTGCACACCCAACAGACTCTCCATTAGATGCTGATCAGGAAGAGGAAGATCTGAACGACCATGTCGCCCCTCCTATCATGGTCACTGAGGATGAACCTGAACTGGAAGTAGCTGACATATCGGAAAACCCACGTGCTGTTCCTGTTCCTGAAAAACCAAGTCTGTTCAGGCCAGGTAGTTCACCCAAGGAAATTGTTCCCTTGCCAAAGGTGACCATAACGACACAAAAGAAAAGACCTAGGACTCAAGGGGGACCCCTCAACATGACAGGATCCCCATACAAGAATGACAGGATCCCCATACAAGAATGAGCTCGAGACAGAAGTTCAGAAGAAAAAAGAAAAAGAGGTCAGTCTAGAAAAAAAAAAAAAAAAAAAAATAGAAGCCAAAAATAAAAAGCAACTACAATGTGAAAAAAGGAAAATAAAACCAAAAACTCAACAAGAAAAAGCTGGACCATCCTGGCTTCATGAAAGCAGTAGCGAGAGTGAAGAGGGAGATGGAACTGTCTGCCAGTACTGCAGTGACAAGTTTGGAAATTCTAAAAGAGGTGAAGGGTGGGTTTGCTGTTACAATTATAAACGATGGGCACACGAGCAATGTGCAGGGATACTGGATGATGAGGATGATATTGAGTGTTTTATTTGTGATCTATGCAAGGAATGATCAGGCAATTTGGCATAATATAGCACTATAAAGTATCCCTGTAGATGTAAAATGGGCACAGAAGCAAATGTATGATGGTAAAGGATGCTGAAAGAAGGGTTTTCTTTGTCATTTATTCCAGGAGGGATCTCTTTTCTTATTTTTTGGTCGAGGATTGTGATGAACCCTTAGGAAGTACCCAAAAAAATGACGGGGTAAGACGGACCCCTGGGGTCCATCTTAACCCATCATTTTTTTTCGGAAACAATAAAAGTTACCTTTTTTATTTTAATCATAGTTTAATTTTTTTCCTCAAATAACCGTGCCTAGGTTGCGTATTGGAATCATAAGACCCCAAAGTACCACCACAACCCCTAAAACATTAAAAAAATATCAAAATGTGGCTTCTAGACCCATTTCTTTCTTAAGGGGTCCGTCTTACCCCACCTTCCCCTACATACATACATACATATAGCAAAGGTTTTTTCCCCCTTACAAGGGAGGTAGCCAAAAAGAAAAAGGCATAAAAAACATTACCACCCATTCCATCCCTAAATACACTCCACTCCACTCCCCTCCACCCTCCCTCTTATCTTGGCACCTCCTGGATGACGGGTCATCCCTGCATCTTGTCCACTGCCCTGGGTCAGAGGCAGTGTCACAAGACACAGCACATCCATCTTTCTTCTCACAAACATACTACCTATCTCTTCCCTTTTACTCTCATCTGTACCACATCCATGCACTTTAAAAGATCCAAACCTTAGGGTGCTGGTTGGAAAACTCCTAGACCCTCTTATGCCTTTACTTTTTTTAGGAATGTGCCCTGTGGGGCTACAGGGAGGAGGATGGGTAACTATTGCAACAGAACTTCTGTTCAATTTAGGGCACTCTAATTGTAACATCTCTGGTCTACATCTCCATTAAAAAAAATATAGATGTGCAGACTTCAACAAGCTATTCATTGTGGCATTCAATAACAAAGCCTTAATTTAAAATATCCCACATGAAAATGAAACTTAAGAGAAAATTTTGTTAATAAGTACAAGTACAATGATCCCTACATTGAAACTCTAAAAGATCTTACCTGTTTTAGTTTGAGTGAGAAGAGATGAATAAGAGGTTTCTTGCTAAAATACCAGAACCTTTCATTCTGTGGATACACACGTACTTTAGTTTCGATTACAAAACGAACTGGTTCCTGGATACCTCCTGTTGGAAATGAAAGAAGTGAACAGAGATTTAAAAATAAAACAATGATGATAAATTATAAATTTGAAGAGACTTTCCAAAAGCAATTGGCTTATTTAAGTGGAGTGGAAAAAAAAAGGGAGAGTAGCGGGGAAGATGATGGAAGCAAATGAGACAGACAGAAAGACAGACAGACAGACAGAGAGGGAGAGGGGGACAGAGATAAAGAGAGAGAGACTGACAGACAGTGAGAGAGAGAGATAGAGACACAGACAGAGAGGGAAAGAAAGAAAGAGAGAGAGAGAGAGAGAGAGAGAGAGAGAGAGAGAGAGAGAGAGAGAGAGAGAGAGAGAGAGAGAGAGAGAGAGAGAGAGAGAGAGAGTGCGAGAGAGAGAGAGAGTGCGAGAGAGAGAGAGAGTGAGAGAGAGAGAGAGAGAGAGAGAGAGAGAGAGAGAGAGAGAGAGAGAGAGAGAGAGAGAGAGAGAGAGAGAGAGAGAATGAGAGAGAGAGAATGAGAGAGAGAGAATGAGAGAAAGAATGAGAGAAAGAATGAGAGAAAGAATGAGAGAAAGAGAGAGAGGGAGAAAGAATGAGAGAAAGAGAGAGAGGGAGAAAAAACAGAGACAGAGTGAGAGGTACAGAGATAGAGGGAGAGGCACAGAGAAAGAGGAGAAAGGAAAGAAACAAGACAAGATAGACTAGAGAGAGACAAGAGATGAGAAACAGAGAGAGAGGACACAGAGAGAAGAGAGAGAGGACACAGAGAGAAAGAGAGAGAGGACAGAGAGAAGAAACAGAGGAGCCAGAGAGAGAGAAAGAGAAAGGATACAGGGAGACAGAAGAGAGAAAGGAAGGAGAGAGAGAGAAAGGAAGGAGAGAGAGAGAGAGAGAGAGAGAGAGAGAGAGAGAGAGAGAGAGAGAGAGAGAGAGAGAGAGAGAGAGAGAGAGAGAGAGAGAGAGAGAGAGAGAGAGAGAGAGAGAGAGAGAGAGAGAGAGAGAGAGGGGGGGGGGAGAGAGGGGGGGGAGAGAGAGAGGGGGGGGGAGAGAGAGGGGGGGGGAGAGAGAGAGAGGAGAGAGAGAGAGAGAGGGGAAAGAGAGAGAGGTGAGAGATATAGATAGATAGATAGGAGGTAGTTTGTGACTTTAAACCACATAATCATCATCATATCATCATCATCATCTTTGCATAAGATTACATGATCACAATGATCTGTGGGGTGAAGCTGCTGAATTCACTTACATAATTAATGGTAGTATAGGGTGTATGATAAATAATAAATCTGAAAGTATAGGAAATGCTTCAACTTACGCATGACAAGATCAATGGCCACAGTCATGAAGACTCTCATGTCCTTGGGTGTCTCCTGATTCAGGACCTCAAAGACGGGATCAGAGGGGTCCCACTGACCTGATATGATGTAGTTTTTACCATCACCTCCATTGCTCCCCATGGACACCTGAAATGGAAGGCACAATTTGGCCAAAAATAAATTGACCAAACTGAAATTTCTTCCCTCATTTTCTATTTTACTACTTGCTCAGATATCCTTATTATCTCTGTTTATTCATTCTTCCCCATATGGAATGCTGACAATAAGTTTTATAAAGTCAATAATTTTGGGACTTAAGTTATTTCCCTACAGATCAGTCATGCAGCATTCTTTGAGAGAGAAAAAATAAAATAAAATAAAATAAATACATAAATAAATAAACCTGTTTACCAAAGGCTTTTTCCTCCTTATAAGGAAGGTAGCCAAGTCAAAAGGCAAATACCCATCCCCCACCCATTTCACTCCAATCTACCAGCCTTTCTTCCCTCTCATCTTAGCTCCTTATAGATGACAAGTTGTCCCTGTATCCAGCTCACTGCTCTGGGTCAGAAGCAATGCAGTAAGGCTACAGCAAGAAAAATAAACAAGCTTAGAGCTTGTATATCACTGATCTATGGGTAATGCTATGACCTTACACGCACAGACACACCCAACTCCCCGCCCATGAGTTGGAGTAACAACCTGCATCGCAGCGATACTGAAATTATTTCGGCCCTGGGCAGGATTCAAACCCAGACTGCTGTAGTGGCAGCCAGGAACTCTACCAACTGCACCACAAGTTGTGTGTGTGTGTATATATACATACATACATACATATACCAAGGCTTTTTCCCCCTTACAAGGGAGGTAGCCAAAAAGGAAAAGGCATAAAATCATTCCCACCCATTTCATCCCTAAATACACTCCACACCCCCTCCACCCTCCCTCTTATCTTAGCACCTCCTGGGTGTGTATATATATAAATAAATAACAAAACAATTAAGCTGAATAATTCTCATCTGTGAGTATACTAACAACCTTAACAATAAAATAACTCACCATCTCTAGTAGGTGCATGTCTGCATGCTTGACTCTCCTGCCTGGGGCTACAAGGAGACCAAAGCATCTCTCAATAACCAATTCTTGGTGATTACTAGTGGTGCTATGGTTAGTACTATCTGGGGCTGGATTAACTGTGAGTACCAACTGTCTCTCCACATTACTTCTTAGCTTGAAAAATTCTTTGTCACGAGGTACATGGCTGAAGTTGCCCTGGGAAAGAAAAACAAACAAAAATAAATTAACTTAAAAACTTTCTATTCAACCTGCATGCCATTTTCTGCAACCCAAGGTGGCTAAACAAGGGAAGAAAGAAATAATTACCCTTTTCAATCCCGTTTCACTCATCCCATCATTCCTTCCTGCCTTCACTATGAATATATATATATATATATATATATATATATATATATATATATACAAATATATATATATATATATATATATACATATATATATATATATATATATGGAAATAAACTCCTACTGGGATTCGAACCCTCGCCTGAGCAGCTTGCTTCTTACAAGACGAACAAAAATAATATATATGACACAATACTTTCTGGAAGCACAGCCTTCATCCACAGTTTGTATCTTTAATCTATGCACTTTTGTTCTGGTGGCATAATTAGAAGTGTGCTGGTCTCAGACTTGCTTAGTTATGGGTTTGAATCCCACACTTCTCTCCAATCCCCAGCAGTGCCTGTTACCTGCCCCAACAGTCCAAGCACAGAGCAAAGGTGACGGCTTCAGCTGCAGCTACATCCCTCCTGGCAAGGCTCCTCACATTCCCCCCCCCACCAAGTTCAGAGGCTGAGTGCCACTATATTTCAAGATGGAGGTGATGATAGGATTTAAAGACAATTGACTGAAAGATGATTCTCTGATATCCATCTCACTAGACTACCATTATCAGCCAGAACAAAATTATTATGAATATCACTAGATTCAAGTTGTTAATGTGTGATAATTTTGGTCATAAAGAAAGCAGTCTCGATGAGATAGCTACCCTTTCATCACTTAGACCAATTTATTTATCCTCTTCTTTAGAAAGGAAAAAAAAACAAACTACAATGCTAGATGTAAGTTGTGCCATCTCACCTTGCTATCCTCCTCCTTGACCTCTAATGATATGTCGAAGAGATATTCATGTTTGGCATGCTGTTTGTCCTGGTTCTGCTCCTCCTCCTTCTTCCACTTGCTCTTTGGCACTCGACGGAAAGCTGCTGCAAAAGTTCCTAATACTCTTGCCACCTGGTAAAGAAAAATAGCAGTGAAAAAAATAAATAATAACAATGAAAATTACTGAAGAAAATCTATAAATGACTTACCCACCCCCAACTGTGTGAATGACTTCCCCTTCCCAAAATTTGAACATACCATCAAAGAACTCATACACATAGATGACCTAAAATAATAGCGTGCAAAAAATCAGTGGATGGATTTACTCCCACTTACTCTGCAGCAATTTATAGCTAAATGAATAATTTATAAAAAAAAATTATGTATTTTGACAAGTAAGTATATACCAATACATTATGCATTTTGGATTAATAGTTCTCGTTTTCAAAAATACAATTTTTGTAAGACTTTAGTCTTAAAAATTGCTAAATTAAGAACATCTGGCATCTTTATAAATAATATCACATGTATTTTATTAGTGTTTTTAAAGTTTATATTAAGGTTTGTTTTGTCTAATAAGTTGTTGTTCATCAACAACATAATAAAAAGTATTATTTAAATTTTTTGTTTTATGCATTTATGTATTGTTTTAGTGATTATGTACTACTGGCTTATAGAATAAAACCACTAATTAATTATGCTTAGTGATGCCGGTTTAAAAATATTTGTACATACATACATATACCAAGGCTTTTTCCCCCTTACAAGGGAGGTAGCCAAAAAGGAAAAGGAATAAAATCATTCCCACCCATTCCATCCTTGAATACACTCCACACTCCTCCACCCTCCCTCTTATCTTAGCACCTCCTGGATGACGGGTCATCCCTGCACTTTGTCCACTGCCCTGGGTCAGAAGCAGTGTCACAAGACACAGCACATCCACAGCAAGGACGCTTCATTAAATCGGCGACCCCCCCTCTCCGTCCCCCCATGCATAAAAGGAGAAAACAGGGAGAAATCCCTTCGGGCTGCGTCAAATCTTGCTCACACATACTACCTCACCCCCCATTCCACCTCATGCATCACAACATCATCCATATACAACCATTCACCATTCACCCCTGTCTTCTATCCTCTCCCATCCTTCCTCAACAGACATTCCCCTCTTCCCCAAAGCCCCCTTCACCCCATCCATCCACCTCATCCTAGGACGTCCCCTCATGTTCACTCCCTCCACATCTGCCTTCCATACCTCTTTTACTAGTCTTTCTTCACTCATTCTTTCCATGTGTCCAAACCATCATAATACTCTTTCATCAACCCTATCTCCCAACTCCCTTTCCACCCCTGTTCTTCTCCTCACCTCCTCATTTCCCTCTCTATCTAGCCTAGTGACCCCCATCATACTTCTCAGACACCTCATCTCAAACAGATTCAAACTCCTTCTCTCTTCCTCTTTTATAATTCCATGTTTCTGCCCCATACAGTGCTGTTGGCAAAATCACTCCTTCATACAGTCTCCTCTTAGCATCCATTCCCAAATGTCTATTCCTCATTACATTCTTTAATCCACCAAGGCATTTACTCGCTTCTCGCAATCTACATTCTACTCCACCTTCACTCCACATTTGCACCCAAGTATCTAAAACTATCCACTTCCTCCAGTCGCTCTCCCTTAATGCTCACTTCCAGTCTACTGCCTCTTTCACCCCTTGCACATCTCATCACCTTACTTTTACCCACATTTATCTTTAGCTTTCTTCTATCACATACTCTCCCAAACTCTGTCACCAACTTCTTCAATCCCTCCTCCGATCCTGCCACAAGCGCAGTGTTGTCCGCAAACAACAGCTGGCTCACCTCCCACTTTTCTCCATTTTCTTTAATCATCTCCAATCCCTGACCCACAACCCTTCCATTTACGTCTCACACTACCCCATCCATGTATAAGTTGAACAGCCAGGGTGACATAACGCATCCTTGACGAAGTCCCACCTTTACCTCGAACCACTCACTCTCTTCATTTCTAATCCTGACACAAGCTCTACTACTCTCATAAAAACTCTTGACAGCTCCTAGAAGCTTTCCTCCTATCCCATATATTTGCATAACCTCCCACAGTGTCTTTCTGTCTACCCTATCATAAGCCTTTTCCAGATCCATAAAGGCCCAAAAAACATCCTTCCCCTTTCCTATAGCTTTCTCACATATTTGTCTTACCACAAAGATCTGATCTACACAACCTCTACCTGTCCTAAATCCACACTGTTCCTCACCAATTACTCCCTCTGTTCCTCTCCTAATCCTCTCAATCAAGATCCTCCCATAAGCCTTCCCAACTACACTTAACAAGCTAATCCCTCTGAAACTATTACATTCACACTTGTCCCCTTTTCCCTTGTAAAGTGGAACTATACAGGCACTCCTCCAGTCCTCCGGTACTCTACCCTCTCTCCAGCAAACATTAAATAACCTCACCAGCCAGTCCACCATTACTGTACTTCCTTTTTTTAGACATTCTGCATGGCATCCATCCAGACCAGGTGCCTAGATACAAGTAAAAATCATAGTTAAATCACTTTATATTACAATTGATATACCGTAATTATAAAAAGTGGAATCAGCATCGGCAACTAAGAGTGAATAGGAATCGGCACTGACATCAGCAATTAATGGTAAGTAGGAATCGGCATTGGCACCAGTAATAAAAATGGAATCGGCACACCCATAGTTCCATGAGATGTACAACAGGGATCAACCAGCTGTATTACTGGAAATGTTATGAAGTGGAATCATTACATGGTCTGAATGGGAAGGAGTGAAATGGATGTGTAATTTTTATTTCTTTCTTTATTTCTAGCCCGGACCTTAACCTTGCGGCATGGGGCATATATGAATGAGGCTTTTTCTCTCCTATGCCTTGCTCTTTCAATCTGCAGGTAACAGCTAACTAATTGTGAGATAAAAATGTATACATCACTTACAGCTTCTGGAATCTGACATCGAAATACATGGCACTGGAAGATTGCAGTTTCCTGGGTATCCCCATGAGAACAGGTGAAGGCAAAGCATCGTGCCTCAGGGGTGTCTGCTTTCCCTCGAGCACAAAACAGAATTCTATGGATCTTGAACCTTGTCATCTCTTGAGAAGTGGCAGCATCATATATGCTAAAAGAAATGATAGGGAAAGTCAAAAATCTTCAAAATTTCTATAAATACATTCTAACAAAATTTCAAGACACTGCCCCTGAAGTTCAAATGAAACAATATTTGTGCTGCAAATAAAGATAAAAGTAATTATTCAGAATTTACTTCTTAAAATCATATTCTATATTAGTAAAACTCATGGTGGATGTTACACTTTCTCCATAATTCTCTCCACTGATATAACTCCACTGTTTCATTACATGGCAACCCTCTCCCCAATAATCCACTCCAGGATTTACAAAACAGACAGGAAAAAATCACTCTGTACAGTGTCAATTTATCATCCATTCTAAACTACTCTCCACTGACATGGAGGATGGCAGCAAATCGGAAGTGATTTAGGGAGAAAGACTACAGGAAGTGGATAGCTTTGGATACTTGGGGGCACATAGGGCAGGAAAGGGAGGAGTGGAGGTAGCATGTAGATTGAGAGAAGCAAGTAAATGCCTTGGGGGTTAAAAAGTGTAATGAGAAATAGACAATTGGGAATGGATATTGAGAGGAGAATATATGAAGGAGTGATTGTGCCAACAGCACTTTACTGAAGGCTGGATAGAGTGAGAAATGAGGAGATGAGGAGGAGAGTGGGGGTGGAAAGGGAGTTGGGAGATAGGGTTGATGAAAGAGTATTGGGATGGTTTGGACACATGGCAAGAATGAATGAAGAAAGATTAGTACAAGAGGTGTGGAAGCTAGAGGTGGAGGGAGTGAACATGAGGGGGCGACCAAGGAAGAGATGGACAGATAGGGTCAAGGGGCATTGGGAAAGACGGTAATGTCCATTGAGGAAGGGAGAAGACAGAAGATAGGGATGAGTGAAGAATGGTTGTGTATGAATGATGCTATGATGCATGGAAGGGAGTGGGTGGGGGTTGGGAGGTGAGGAAGTATGTATGAATTGTTGACACAGTCTGAAGGGATTTCTCCCCATCTTCTCTTTTCCTGCATGAGGGGACAGAGAGGGGGGGGTTGCTGAGTAAATGAAGCATCCTTGCTGTGGATGTGTGTCTTGCTACATTGCTTCTGACCCAGGGCAGTGGGTGAGATGCAGGGATGACCAGTCATCCAGGAGCCAAGAAAAGAGGGAGGGGTGGTGAATGGGAGTGGAGTATGTAGGGATGAAATAGATGGGAATGGATTTATACCTTTGACTTTGGCTACCTCCCTTGTATGAGGGAAAAACCTGTTGGTATATGTATGTAATGCAAATCATAGTACATACATATACCAAAGGTTTTTTCCCCCTTACAAGGGAGGTAGCCAAAAAAAAAGGCATAAAAACCACTTCCACCCATTCCATCCCTATCACACTCCACTCCCCTACATCCCCTTCCCTCCCTCTTATCTTGGCACCTCCTGGATGACAGGTCATTCCTGCATCTTGTCCACTGCCCTGGGTCAGAAGCAGTGTCACAAGACATAGCACATCCACAGCAAGGCCGCTTCATCAAATCGGCAACCCCCCCTCTCCATCCCCTCATGCAGAAAAGGAGATGGGGAGAAATCCCTTTGGGCTATTTCTCACACATGCTCCCTCTCCCCTCAACCCCCACCCATTCCACCTCATGGATCACAACATCATCAATACAAAACCATTTTCCATTCACCCCTATCTTCTGTCCTTCCTCAACAGACATTCCCCTCTTCCCCAAAGCTCCTTTTACCCCATCCATCTCATCCTAGGTCGTCCCCTCATGTTCACACCTTCTACACCTCTTTTACTAGTCTTTCTTCACTCATTCTTTCCAAGTGTCCAAACCATCCTAATACTCTTTCATCAACCCTATCTCCCAACTCCCTTTCCACCCATTCTCCTCCTCACCTCCTCATTTCTCACTCTAGCCTAGTAACCCCTATCATACTTCTCAGACACCTCATCTCAAACACATTCAAACTCCTTCTCTCTTCCTCTCTTATGCTCCATGTTTCTACCCCATACAGTGCTGTTGGCACAATCATTCCTTCATATAACCTCCTCTTAGCACCCATTCCCAGGTGTCTATTTCTCATTACACTTTTTAATCCACAAAGGCATTTACTCGCTTCTCTCAATCTATATTCTACCTCCACCCTCCACTCCTCACTTTCCTGCCATGTTCACACCCAAGTATCTAAAACTATCCACTTCCTCCAGTCTCTCTCCCTCAACACTCACTTCCAGTCTGCTGACATTTTCACCCCTTGTAATTCTCATCACCTTACTTTTACTCACATTTATCTTCAACTTCCTTCTTTCACACACTTTCCCAAACTCTGTCACCAACTTCCTCAATTGCTCCCCTGATCCTGCTACAAGAGCAGTGTCATCAGCAAACAACAACTGGCTTATCTCCCACTTTTCTCCATTTTCTTTAACCATCTCCAATCCCTGACCCACCACCCTTGCATTTACCTCTCACACCACCCCATCTATGTACAAAGTGAACAGCCAGGGTGACATAACACATCCCTGATGAAGTCCCACCTTTACCTCAAACTACTCGCTATCTCTATTTCTAATCCTAACACAACCTCTACTACTCTCGTAAACACTCTTGACAGCTCCTAAAAGCTTTCCTCCTATCCCATATATCTGCATAACCTCCCACAGTGCCTTCCTGTCTACGTTATCATAAGCCTTTTCCAAATCTATAAAAGCCCAAAATACATCCTTACCTTTTCCTATAGCTTTCTCACATCTTTGTCTTGCCACAAAAATCTGATCTACGCAGCCTCTACCTGTCCTAAATCCACACTGTTCCTCACCAATTACTCCCTCTGTTCCTCTCCTAATCCTCTCACTCAAGACCCTCCCATAAGCCTTTCTAACTACACTTAAAAAGCTAAACCCTCTGAAACTACTACACTCACACTTGTCCCCTTTTCCCTTGTAAAGTGGAACAATACAGGCACTCCTCCAGTCCTCCAACACTCTACCCTCTCTTAAACAAACATTAAATAACCTCACCAGCCAGTCCACTATCAATGTATCTTCTTTTTTTCAGACATTCTGCATGACATCCATCCAGACCAGGTGCCTTACCTGCTCTCTTCATCTTAGCAACTGCCTTCACTTCATCCTTTCTTATTTCTCATCCATTTTTCTCACTCATCATGGTCATTTTCTTTGCACTTCCCACTGCAACTACCTTTCCCTCCCTATCCTCCTTCACATTTAGCAACTCCCTAAAATACTCTGCCCATCTTCCTCTTACTGCCTTCTCTTCCATTATCATCTCTCCATGGTATATCACCCACAACAAGCTGCTATGGTCCACCAGTCTGACAATAATGTACTATTACAATAGTAACACGTAATGACTTACATTACATAGCCCTCTGAAGTTGAGGGAACTGATACAGACACTTCAATTGCTTGTTCCTGCTCTTGTTCATTGAGTATTGCCATGTTACGCTGAATCTCACATTCACTTCTAGGTGCATTTATTGATGCAGCACCTAGATAAGCTACTCGATTAAATATTGTATACTCTCCTCCTCCATCCATATTGAGATTACATTTCTCCAGCAGCTCTGCAAAACAAGATAACCAATTTCATATATGAACCAAAGACTGATGTCGTAAAATAAGAAGCTATGCCTATTACCATTTTGTGCTTATTATATCTTTTATGTTTTATTCTGCCAAACACAAGATGAATCTATGTAGCACAGGGGCAAATAGGCTCATAGTCAGCATAGCATACACTCTAATCTGTATTAAGGCAGTCCCTCAGCTGAGTACAATAAATCAGTATTATACACACATACCAAAGACTTTCTCTCATTATAAAGGGGGTGACCAAACCAAAGCACACTTTCTACACATTAAAATCTATTTTATGTCCTTCCCATCTCAGCACCTCATTGAAGAAGGGCTATCCCTGTCCCCAACCACATTGCTCAGGTTATGTCAATAAACCATTGTTAGTGTGTGGATTCTCCAATTAAGCAAAACAAAACCAACTATGTCATCATACTCCAAGGATTAATGACTCCTCACAACTCCTACATTCTTGAAATCATCCTATATGTGAATAAAATCAACTGGCCTCATTCAAAATAAATTATAAAGTATTCTACCATGTCAAAGGGATTAGTAGAAATAAAATCCTTCAAATCTGGGGCCACCTCTCAGCTGGATGAGTGTGTCTGGAATTAGCTACAACAAAATTCTAAAAGAAAATAATTATGCTGAAGAAATTAAAGCATCAAATTTTGAACTATTCTTACGTTCATCTGCTGGTGTATTGACTGAGAATGATGGATTACTTTCCCCAAGCCTCTTCTCTTCTATCTTCTCTTTATTGGAATCCTTTTTGTCCTGAACTTCGTTAACTGTTGTAGCTGGGATGTTTGGTGTATTTGTGGTCCCAGTGTTGCAGGTTGCTGGAGGAGGTTTTATGGTAGGTGTGATGTGGGTGTTGCCCTTCAACTTTGCTGGCCCTGTAAATGCTTCATTTCGTTTGTTCTTCAATTCTTTGTCGACTGGAGATGTGTTTCCCGGAGACTTCTCAATCATAACCTGAAAAAGAACTTCATTAATAACTGCATTATATCCTGAACTTCCCAATGATATCCTGGAAAATCAACCACTATCAATAACAAGTGTGATTATTGCCTGAAGTTTCATTGACTAGAATCCCACATCCTCAGAGCAGATAACAAGAGTCCTCAGGCACCTAATACTACCTCTCCTTTCTGCTACCTTCCTTAAATCTCTCCTTTATCACCTTCATACTCTCAAGGACACAAGTGCCTAAATATTACTAGAGACAAAGTATAATACCATCTTCAAGGGATCATGACTTGAATTTTGGTCCATACATGTTGTACAACACTAAACTTAAAAATCTATACCACAAAGAAATCAGCAATACCAAAGCAATCTTAAACTGAAATACACAATGAAATTAATTTCTATGCAATGTAACTACAGCTAAGCAACACAAACTCAGTAAATTTTCAATAACTCATTCTAATGCAGAGAACTTGCTCACCTCACTTAGCTCCTGCTTGAGGTCTTCCATATTGCCGTTGTTGGCGATTTTCAACTCTGGTTCCGAGTGTTGGCAAGCGAGGCCCTCCACAATTTCATACTCTTCACTCGTACCTGCTGAATCACTAGACTTCAGACTGGAACTATCTTCCATACTTAACTGTTTACAAAAGAAATGCTTAAGTTCAAATGTGTTCCTTTTTGCATTCATCACAACACAAGGTATATCATCTTGTAAAATAATTAGTAATGGCACAGATCTAAAACTGTTCCCCTTCACCTTCTTGAAGCACAAGGTACAGTTGAACCTCGTATAATGCAACAGAAACTTGATCAGCAGAATAAATTGTAGTACAAGTATGTAAAAATTTTCCAAACTGTCTAAATATGTAGAAAAGCTACTGCTACAGGTACCAAACAATTAACTTGTGTCTTTCAACCCAATTTAAATCAATGCCACTGACTACATCATGAAATTGTGATATGGTGAAATGAACAATACAAATATGATACGTTACAATAATTACAAATAATTTTTTTTGAGCTATTTACTCATGAAATCAAGTACAAATGAATATATTACATATAACAGGAATCTGCCATGTAAGAGGTTCAACTGCACATAATCTAGTAAAATATTTAGCACTGGTAAAGGTTACAATTACAGTCAACCTCTACAAATACATACTCATATGCAAGATCAAACCAACACCAATTAAAGCAAAAAAAAAAAAAAAAAAAAAAAAATGCAAGAGCTACAACACCACATCAACCAAGTAGAATGGGAGAGATGGAGTTGATAGTTATTATGTTTTTTTTCAGTACACTACTTCTATTTAGTGTATATATCTCATGAAATATCTTTTCTGTATTTGACTAATTCCAAATATAAACTATTTGAAGTGAGCGTACAACATTCTAATGCCGCACAACAATCATATGCCTTCCTTGAGAAACAATTGCAACATTAAACTATTTTCTAAACAATGAAATCTCATCTATAACCAAAGTATTGAAGCACAGTGACACATTTATTTAAACTACAATTACATTATCAATGCAACCTGGTTAATATGTATGTTACAATCTACTATTCCACCAAGATGATCTCGGTATCTTTGATATCCCCAGCAGGAATTTTCTTAACAATCTCTAGTTTACTCCTGCACTTTACTTGGAACTTTACCATCTCAGCTAAGTCAAATGTACTTAAAAGCTGCACATACCGGTAAGTCAACATAGCAACAGCACATATGATATGTACAATATACACCTACCTCCAAAATTCCTATTCACAACTAGATAAATTTCATTTTTTCAATGAACACCACTTGCAAACACATTAATTAGACAAAAACATGCTACTGCCCATACAATAACAACTGTTACATGAGTTTCACTAACTGGATATCCACAGCCCTACAGTAGCTGGCAACAGTCTTCAGGCCCTTCCCTAGATCTCTCTTGGAAGAAATGTGTTGGACTACAGTCTATGACTATGTTACATTGGTGTGGGATATTTCTGTCACCAGCTTATAATAGTTGCAAGGGAGCAGCCACAATTTGTTAAATTGCTTTATGTGAAAAGATGGTGCAAATATAGTAAAAGCTAATAAATTATAAAGTGAGATATTGGCCGGGCATGGTCCAAAGACTGAGCATCAGCCCCAAAGGGCTGCACCTTTCAGACAGAGGTAGAAGTATTGATGGGTTTTGAAGGTGGGCAATAGGGAGACGATTCTCCCTGATGTCCATCTTGCATGAACAATACTTGTGGGTACCTGCCATTGGCCACTGCTATTTGTACTGTAACTGTTGTAATGTATACAGAGAAACAAACGTGACTAACAATAAATATGGATTTAGAACATTACATGCTCATTCTTATTCGTCCAACAGATATTAAACCACTCCTCAACATGTAAAACTGCCAGCAAATAAATTATATGCAACAATAAAATACCTTTGTTAATTATATCTTATGTAAACCTACATCCTAGTCTCAAAGTCTGGCTATTTAGATACCTTTAGTTTAGTTACATTACCAACACTTCAAATGTTTTCTATTAATCCACATCACAAATACACATTTACATGGTACCCTTCTAACTCTAAGTTGATTATGAAGCAATATCGTCCACAATTTTATTTTCTATTTAGTCCTAAAATCTATAATGCTAAACTTTAAAATTATCGGTCAAACAAATGGAAATAGACTAACGTAACACCTATCGGCACCAAACTTAACACAATATATATATATGGGGAATACGCTCATAATGTCATGATGACACCGAAGTAACATTTGTCATATCCCTTACAGCCCAAAAATTCACTATACGTGCCCACTCCACTGGTCAGCAGTATCAATCCTCAAATAATCACGGTCCTTCTTCGTCGAAACGTCATGCATTACAGACTTTGAGGTTCTTTAACAAACCGGCAACTTCCACCATATCAAAATTAAATGTCGTTATTTTATTAGTTTTTGTATGCTCCATATTCATGATTGAACAAATGCAGGTACTAAAAATACAGACAAGTAAGTTTTTCGTACCTATATACAACGCAGACATCGGGGACGATCATCTGACATTTGTCAACAACATCTCCACTGGTCTAACCACCCAAAACACTGAGGAATAAACAAAATAGCATCGTAAAATAGATCTAATTGTTTTATTACTGGTATATTTCTGCCTTGAAAACCTTTACATTTCGAATTCATGCCTCTTCTTAACCAACACAATGCCTTATTCCTTCTTCGATTTCGACCATGGTCGAAGTAATCCTTCTACTTGTTTAACATGCATTTAGTGCGACACGCTTGTCATCGCAATAAAAGTATTCAGCTACGCAGTAAACACTAGGGTGTGGAATGTACACCGCTCTTTTTGATATTCCTAGTGTTATCGTAGAATGTTTTGAATTGTTACTCCTTACTATTCCTCAATATACGCCCAAATTTGCCGCATAGAGACCAGATGGAAGCAAATTGTTAATTTTTACGATGTTTTCGCCAACAATTCTTTATACGCCAGCGACAATCTGCGAGGGTTTCATAGTCAATGAAGCTTCACCCTTAAATAAGATATATTGAATACAATCATGATCTTAAACTGAAAATCCAAATGTAGAAAGCTGTTTATCATGTTTAAGATCTTCTGTATGAATTTGTTCTACATGATTTTCCAGTATCACAAAATTGAGAATTCCCATTTATAAACACTAACATCTCCATAACAATTTGTTTTTCAATCCTTTCACAGAGAGCTTCTCAAATTGAATGGAATCCTTGGGCGTAAGCTCAAATAAAACCTGTAAACCCAGGGCAAGTAGAAGTCAACATTAGCTTTTGGATTCGAACGCAGTTCAGCGACGCGCGATTTGTGACCGAAACACTTTATACAAGTTTTATACCCTAACACTTTTTATTTTCTAGATATAACATTGGTCCAAAGCGTTCACTCTGATACACATGAGTAAGAAATATTTGAAGAGGAAAAGAAATATGTAGCGTTTATGAATCTGGAGACTGTTCATAATCAAAGAAAAACAAATAATTTTGTCAACCTTAATTGGCGTTTCCATCCTTGAGGACAAAATCGCACCGAAGAGATGGTGTCATAGAAGTGATAGAGACTGAGATATGTAGAAGAACGGAAGGGCACATGGTAAAAGTGATCAGCCTTATTTGTGTGAATAGAAGCGCAACTTGGGTATTTCTAATGACAAATGGAATAAAAATAGGGCAGTGGTAGAAAAGAAAGTCCATGAAGGAAGAAATAAGAGATAGATGGATTCAAGCAAGGTGACTAATACACAGGGAAGTGTCGAAGAGAATTGCGGTCACTGTATAATTTACACGAAAGGAAAATGTTACGAATTAATTTAGAGCTGTGAATATGGACTAAGAATATGTCTGAGATTGAAGTGTCAAACATACACATACACACACGCGCGCGCGCACACAGAAAAAAAATAATGGAACATCTATCAAACCTTAACGTCAGGAAATCACATGGCCCGGACGGAATTGCAAATTGGATTCTAAAAGAATGCAAAGAAGAACTAACGGACAAAATACATAACATAATAAGTTGCTCACTTAATGAAGGAAAAATACCAAAAGACTGTAAAAATGCTAACATCGTACCAATATATAAAGGAGGAAACAAGGAAGAACCAACTAACTACAGGCCAGTCTCACTAACAAGCACTATAGCCAATTTTTGTGAGAAAATCATCAAGAATAGAAGGGTAAAGCACCTGGAAGACAATGATATAATAAATCCAAGACAATTTGGGTTCAGACAAGGAAGATCATGTACCACAAACTTAATATATTTTACTCAAGATTAGTAGACATAGTGAAAGAAAGGAATGAATGGGTTGATTGTGCCTTCTTGGACTTACAAAAAGCTTTTGACAAAGTACCACACAAAAAGTTATTTAAAAAAAAAAGGAATATATAGGAGGGATACAAGGAAACCTACTAAAATGGATGGAGGACTTCCTGACCGGTAGAAAGATGAGAGTAGTGCTCAGAGAAAAATATTCAGGTTAGAAAGAGGTGATCAGTGGAGTACCGCAATGATCTGTATTGGCTCCAATAAAGTTTGCTACTTATGTGAAATGTGATGTGAAATGTTACATAAGCTTCTTTGCAGACGACGCCAAACTATTAAGGAAAGTAAAAACTGAAAAGGATTGCGAATCACTGCAGGAAGACCTGAATAAGGTATGGAACTGGAGTCAGAAATGGGAAGTGGACTTTAATATTAACAAGTGTAGCATAATGGAATTTGTAAAAAGTAAAAATAGAATATCAGATAATCAGGACAATATAGAATTGGAACCAAGGAGGTAAAGGAAAGAACCGAAAAAGATTTGGGTGTAATTATCTCAAACGACTTGTCGGAGAATCCTACAACTTGCTAAGATCAATAAAAGTGGCATTTACATATTTGGATGAAGAAATTATTAAAAAAATATTGGTCACACTGATAAGGCCTAGACTAGAATATGCGGCGACATTGTGGTCACCCAGTACCAAAAAGAATATAAAGAAAATAGAAAGAATCCAGAGAGCAGCCACAAAAATGGCATCTGCACTTGCAAACTTGTCATATGAGGAGAGATTGGCTAAACTGGAGTTACCGACTCTGGAGCAAAGAAGAGAGAGAGGTGACCTACTGACCATCTACAGAATCATGAAGGGCACAGAAATACTCGATAGAGAACTTGTTAAACTGAGACAAGAGAAACACAAGAGAACATGGAAAGAAAAAAAAACCATAGTTACAGAAGAGATCTGAAGAAAAACAGCTTTCCACATAGAGTAGTGGACACTTGGAACAAACTGGACAAAAATAGTGTGCGCAAAAACCATTCATGAGTTTAAAAGCAAACTAGACACTGCGAGATACAAAAGCAGGACACCACGAGCGTAGCTCCCCTTCTCGCAAAATACAACTAGGTAAATACACACACACACACATACACATGTCGTGGTGCGGTGGTTAGAGTTCTCGCCTGCCACTGCGGCGGTCCAGGTTCGACTTCCGCCCAGGGCTGAAATAATATCAGTATCGCTTCGCTGTGGGGTGTTACTCCAACTCTCGTGGGCGTGGAGTTGGGGTGGTGTGTGCGTGTAAGGTCACAGTATTACCCATAGATCGGTCATGCGAGCTCTGAGCTCTCATCCGGGAGATTAATAACTGTCGATCACGAGTCCAACACATGATCCAAGACCATGGTGAATCACACACACACAACTTGTGGCGCAGTGATAGAGTTCGCGCTTCCCACTACGGTGGTCCGGGTTTGAACTCCGCCCAGGGCTAAACTAATTTTTGTATCGCTGCGCTGCGAGTCATTACTCAAACTATCGTGGGCGGAGTTGGGGGCGTGCATGCATTTCCTATAGATCGGTCATATAGGAGCTCTGAGTTCTCTTCCGGTAGGGAAATAGCTGTCGATCACGAGACCAACACGTGATCCAAGACCATAGTGAATCACACACACACACACATACATTCTCTCGAGTCCAACGTCGATCCCGAGTCCAGCACGTGATCCAAGACCACGGTTATTCACACTGGAAATATGGAGGAACAGATGATTGGTAGGTGCAAATAAGTTCAGCTATTGAGAATAACTAAAACTTAGAATGCATTTCCAATATTCATAAAAAAAAATCTGAAATTTCCTAGATATTGGAAACACTTTCTTATATTCTGGTACATTTTACTGAGGCCTTTTTCGTTTCGAATATCAGTAATTTCGAATTTTAGATTTCCCATAAAGACCTGGAGCCATGATCATAGGGTATTGTCTCTGTCTATAATTATCAAAATTTGCTTTAAACTTATTCATAATGTCTTCTTGGATCATTTCTTCTTTTAGTTTATATCACAATTAGTGTATCTGGCCAGTTTATTTTCATTTATTTTATTTATTTACTTTTTTTTGCGTGTTCTCTATAATGTCCTCCTTAATCTTTATTTTACCAAATGTGTATTTTGAATTATCAAATTTGCTTTTATGATTTTCACTTTGTATACCTCGTTTATATGTCTTACCAACTCCATTATCAATACCTCTGAAGGTGAAAATTTATAATCCAAGGGCGCGTTTACATCGGTGCAACTTTTAGTCCGCACAGGAGGCATACGCCTATTTCATGGAGAGGCAAGCAGAGGCACGCCTCAAATCTGTGTACAACACAGACCAATGTGCACACACGTACGTGTAACATAAAGTTACTAGACTGGTGACGTAGGGAGTAATTGACACTCGGTGTGGCTTGGTGATTTATTGGTGGATCCTTGTACATCAGCCTACGGCCTGACATGGCGCGGTCCTCCCACGTAGAGGGGACCGACCGCGAAGGCCTAGCGGCGAGCTACTGAACAGACGGCTGAGTAAATTGCCAGGTCGTCTTCGTACCTCCGTCCACTATGCCCACCATCTCTTTTATGCTTAGACAATTGGGTGTTGGCGTCGGTTGAATGAAATAGTTTGATTAAATGTGACCCCGTCCGAGGAGATCCCTCAGCTGAATCATATCAGCTGACGGCAGTCAGATAAGCATAACGATCCCTAGCGTGTACGAGTTAATTTTATTTGCTCAGATGAGTTGGGGAGGAGATAACAGCTGGCTCCCGACCAACAGAGACGTGGTAAAACAAAGACGTTGGCATTTCCTCTTCGTGCAGCCGAATAAAACAGTCTGGCGGGAGCCACAATAATATGAGAAGCACTACTCAATACAATGGTTGTCGCAATAAGTAGGGATATGGGAAATAGAGACATTTTCCCAGTATGTATGTGTAGGTGGCAAATTTCACGAAGAATTGACCAAAGTGATTGTTGTGTAGGTGACAAGAAATGGAGGCAGGGACGAATGACTGGGAAATGTAAATAAAAGAAGGATAGGGAATGGAGAGAAGCTTCGCGACGTTGGGGAATTACCCATGTAAGTGGAGGGACACTCGAGATGGAGGGATGTTGCGAGAAAACGAGATAATGGGTACTATATATAACCTTGGCTTTAGTCGTTATCCAGAGGAACATGACTGAATGATTCGGTTCCACATGCATTCAAGAGAAACTATATTTTCTTTCCTTTCATTGCATTTCATTTTCTTTTAGTATATTTATTTTTATCTTTATTACGACAGTAGCACCGCAGTCAGGGGAAGAGTTCTTGAGAAATGACAGGAGAGAAATGGAAGACTCGAACGCACAAATTTAGGGCGCGGGCCAGTATGCTATTTAAAAGCTTACATTCTGTTGAAGTTCCTTCGTCCAGAAGCTTACCCACAAGGAACTTAGTTGGAACCGAAGCAGTCACATTTGCCTCGTGCTCAAACTACCAGGGCAAGTAGCACTCACTAGTGGCCATTGAGGATTGAAGATATGATGTGAAGCTGATAACAGCAGATACTACACTGTAGCAGACGCTTGACCGCATAGTTGGTCCACATTTGAAATATGTTGTTTCCGTACGGTCACCATTTTATGCCCCCTACTTTTTGGTTTATGTTGTCTTCGGTAGCTATGGATAGGGCCTCAATTACCTTTCTCTGTCTCCTTGCTAGGCATTTTCTTAACACTTTTGACTCTTGCCAATTAGGTAGATGATCTTCTTTGTCTACGTAGCCCACCAGCACATTTGAGAGGCGATGGTATCTCAGATCCGCTTTGTGTTCCCCTATTCTCTATTGGAGACCTCTATGGCTCTCGCCAAAGTACGCCTTCTTGCATTTGCTACAGGTGATCTTGTAGACTACACTTGGTCGTTACTTACTTTCGTAGTTGGTGTTACCATATTTCTTATTTTCTTACCTGTGTCACTGATAATTTCCAGACCAAGCGGCCGTAATGCGGCTCCAAGTGTGTGTGTATAAGACTAGATCCCGGAACAATTAAGTATTGTCTGTCCCGTTTGACTGGGTCCTTACATTGTCTGATGTTTTGTGCTTTTTTTGAGAGAGAGAAGTGGACAAAAAAGCCTCTGGATAGCCCAGTTTCCTAAAATGGTTTTAATGAGTGAGATTTCTTCGTCGAGGAACTTCTGACTGCAAATTATCAGTGCTTTGAGGAAGAAACCTATTACCACTCCTGTTTTTGTCCTCTCATTATATGCGCTGTAGTAGTATATTAAATCGTCTTTATTTGTGGGCTTCCTATAGACTCTGAAAAGAGCTTCTTTACCATTTCTGATTATTTCCAAGTCTAGAAAGGGTAGGCAGTCGTGAGACTCGATTTCCATAGTAAACTGAATATTCCTGACAACCTTATTCAATTTTAATACATGATTTGGGAAACACATTTTCATTTATTTTAAGCAGATTATTTATTTATTAATTTACAGGTCTTTGTTCACCAACCAGCGTCCCCCGCCTAATTGGCGTCGGGTCTTCTATGCATACCGCCTGCTTCATCCAGGAGTGTCATTCCTCTGATCCGTCCACTCAACCAACACAAACACAAACTTCACATGAGATACCTAGAAAGACTGCACGCCAAACACAAACACCTAATTTGACACATCACACCTAGACCACACCGTACAGACTATTTGTCAGTTGCGCCTCTCCCACGTGCGGTGTACACGTGAAATCGTGTATAGCAGCACATATCAATAATATATCCATTCACCAGCTTTGACTGATCGTGACCAGACATGCCGTGATGTGCTGGGTTCTGTCTAAGAAGCACGGACATGAGTCCGTCTACATACAGCGGCAAGCGTGAGGAAAGTTAGCAGATTCTCAGTAGACGTGCTATGTCTGGCCGGGTTCACTCCTCGCTGGTTATAATGATAATAATGATAATAGTATTAATGATAATAATAATAATAATAATAATAATAATAATAATAACAATAATGATAATAGTAATAATAATAGTAATAATAATAATAATAACAATAATAATAATAATAATAATAATAATAATAATAATAATAATAATAATAATAATAATAATGATAATGATAATAATAATAATAATAATAATAATAATAATAATAATAATAATAATGATAATAATATTAATAATAATAATAATAATAATAATAATAATAATAATAATAATAATAATAATAATAATAATAATAATAATAATAATAATAATAATAATAATAATAATAATAATGATAATAGTAATAATAATGATAATAACAATAATAACAACAATAATAATAATAATAATAATAATAATGATGATGATAATAATAATAATAATAATAATAATAATAATAATAATAATAATAATAATAATAATAATAATAATAATAATGATAATAATAATAATAATGATAATAATAATAATAATAATAATAATAATAATAATAATAATAATAATAGTAATAATAATAATAATAATAATAATAATAATAATAATAATAATAATAATAATAATAATAATAATAATAATAATAATAATAATAATAATAATAATAATAATAATAATAATAATAATAATAATAATAATAATAATAATAATAATAATAATAATAATAATAATGATGATGATGATAATAATAATAGTAATAATAATAATAATAATAATAATAATAATAATAATAATAATAATAATAATAATAATAATAATAATAATAATAATAATAATAATAATAATAATAATAATAATAATAATAGTCATAATAATATTAATAACAATAATAATAATAATAATAATAATAATAATAATAATAATAATAATAATAATAATAATAATAATAATAATAATGATAATAATAATAATAACAGTAATAATAGTGATAATGATTATAACAACAACAACAATAATAATAATAATAATAATAATAACACATACATACATACATATACCAAAGGCTTTCTTTCCCCTTACACGGGAGGTAGCCAAAGACAAGGTATAGAAACCACTCCCACCCATTCCATCCCCTACATACTCCACTCCCCTCTACCCTCCTCCCTCCCTCTTATCCTGACACCTCCTGAATGACGGGTCATCCCTGCATCTTGTCCACTGTCCTGGGTCAGAAGCAGTGTCGCAAGACACAGCAAATCCACAGCAAGGACGCTTCATTAATTCGACGACCCCCCCACTCCGTCCCCTCATGCAGAAAAGGAGAAGGCGAGGAGAAATCCCTTTGGGCTGCGTCAATTTATTTCTCATACACACTCCCTCACCCCCATCCCCCACCCACACCTCCTCATGCATCACAGTATCATCCATACACAACCATTCTCCATTCACCCCTATCTTCTGTCCTCTCCCGTCCTTCCTCAACAGACATTACCCTCTTTCCCAATGCCCCTTTTACCCCATCCATCCATCTCATCCTAGGACGTCCCCTCATGTTCACTCCTTCCACCTCTGCCTTCCACACTTCTTTTACTAATCTTTCTTCACTCATTCTTTCCATGTGTCCAAACCATCCTAATACTCTTTCATCAACCCTATCTCCCAACTTCCATTCCACCCGTGTTCTCCTCTTTACCTCCTCATTTCTCACTCTATCTAGCCTAGTAACCCCTATCATACTTCTCAGGCATTTCATCTCAAGCACAAACTCCTTCTCTCCTCCTCTGTTATATTCCATGTTTCTGCCCCATACAGTGCTGTTGGAACAATCACTCCTTCATACAGTCTCCTCTTAGCATCCATTCCCAAATGTCTATCCCTCATTAGTCGTCATTACACTTTTTAAACCACCAAGACATTTACTCGCTTCTCTCAATCTACATTCTACCTCCACCCCCACTCCTCCCTTTCCTGCCACATTCGCACCCAAGTATCTAAAACTATCCACTTCCTCCAGTCTCTCTCCCTTTATATTCACTTCCAGCCTGCTGCCACTCTCTCCCCTTGTACATCTCATCACCTTATTTTTACCCACATTTATCTTGAACTTCATTCTTTCGCACACCTTCCCAAACTATGTCACTAACTTCCTCAATCCCTATCATTTGTGTTTTTATATACCAAAACATTATATAAAGCATCATATAAAGGACTTGACACTGTAGTTACACCAAGCTGGTTGATTACCCCCATCTCAGGAACGTCGAGTTACCGACATATCATTGTCGTTATTAACATTTTTATTTACCACTTGGTGACTTCTCAGTCTTGACTATTGTTTCTGGTGCATTACCTGTCTCTAGTTCCCATGTATGGGGATTGTATAATATATGTATCGTGCAACATTTTCACCTCAGTTAAGGTGAAGTTTGACCTCCTATAGACCTTTGGCAACGAGAGTTCAAAGGTCACTATGCGTTCGGCGCCAAGAGGGCCCCCTATAAGGCAGGCAAGTCCAAGACAAGAGATGTAATTAACCAGAAGTGTTAGTGATTCATGACTGGGGAGTGATATGAATTTACCCCAATCACAGACCTCATATATACCCTATCGTGTGTAGTGCTTATACGACAAAGCGTGTGTTAAACCAGTGAGGGGATTCTATGAGAGAACCACTCCCCTCAACACATACCTTTATCCTTCTCCCCATTCCCATACTTATCCCCCATGGCACGCCCAAAGTCGTCGCACACATCACCGTCATTAACCAGAACAAAGACGAAGAAAATCACCAAGTGACCCCAAGGCCACGGTAAGTCATAACTTAACAGTTACATGAAATATCCAAACAAACCTGAATGGTTGAAATGATAACATATTCACAAAGATACATGATGCTTTGTGATGCCATTGTACTTTTCAGGGTTCGATGAGTCCCTGCCGATCACAGGTATGTAGTTTTGTTGTTGCTGAAAGTTGTATATAAGTTCACACAGAGTACCCCAGAGTCAACTCGGTGGGACGGTCACCTAGATTACCTTACTCCGTCAGGACTAGTACTTCGTATTAAAAGGGATGGGAAATCTGTCGGGAGTTATAATATTCTCCACAGTTTCTCCTCATATGACAGGTTTCAAGTGCTGGGGCCATTTTTGTGGTTTCTCTCTGGATTCTTTCAATTTTCTTTATATTCTTTTTGGTATTGGGTGACCATAGTGTCACACTATACTCCAGTCTAGGCCTTATTAGTATGACTAATATTTTTTAAACTATTTCTTCGTCTAAATAGGTAAAAGCCACCTTTATTGATCTTAGCAAGTTGTAGGATTCTCCTACAATTTTGAGATGATTACTCTCAGGTCTTTTTCATACCCCACTTTCTTCACTTCCTTTGTTCCAGTGGTATATTGTCCTGGTATTCTTTTTTCATTTGTTTCGAAATCCATAATGCTACATTTCTTAAAGTTGAAGTCTACTTCCCACTTCTGACTCCATTTCCAAACAGTGTTTAGGTCTCTCTGTAGAGATTCACAATCCGTTTCGGCTTTCACTTTCCTTAATAATTTAGCATCTTCTGCAAAGAAGGTCATGTAACATTCCATATTTTCATCTATGTCATTCACATAAATAGCAAACATTATTGGAGCCAATACTTATCCCTGTGGAACTCCACTAATCACCTCCTCCAAACCTATGTGTGTGTGTGTGTGTGTGTGTGTGTGTGTGTGTGTGTGTGTGTGTGTGTGTGTGTGTGTGTGTGTGTGTGTGTGTGTGTGTGTGTGTGTGTGTGTGTGTGTGTGTGTGTGTGTGTGTACCTAATGAAATTTACCTAACTGCTTTATACGAGGTGTACTTGTGGGATACCGTTTCTGTACCTCCATTTATCAAAATTTACCATAAATTCATGCACATGTGTGCATATTTATGTATGTATGTGTGTATGTATCTATGTATGGATGTATGGATGTTTTTGTATGTATACATGTATGTACGGATGTATTTATTATCTATGTATGTGTGTATGTATGTTGTGTATACACTCATGTATACACGTATCATGAA